>NC_016134.3:18403869-18712869 GCF_000005505.3 Brachypodium distachyon | reverse complement strand
AAAGTGCAATCATAGCGAACGATCGCGAGCTATATAAACTGAGAAAATATAGTACTTCACAAGAAGGAAATATAGTACTCCAAGAAACACATGTTGAGCCAAGTTAACATTTCCGATAATGTCGACTACATGGTGAAACATGAGAAATACATGCTGAGCTAAGTTAACATTTCCGATAATGTTGACTACATAGTGAAGCATGAAACACAACAAAAAAAGCTGCCTTACAATCTCTATGAGTAAGAGCCTAAACATGCTAGCCATGAGGCTGAGTCAAGTGGAGATATGCAACATCGCATAAGTAAGCAGCTGAGGTACATCACCACCTCCGAGGGTGACGAGGCTCACACCTCACCGTCACCCTCCTGAAGAGCAGGCTCAAGGAAACGCACGAAGCGTCGAGCCTGAGCGCGAAGAGGAGCACCCTGGTCCACCAGAAACTTCTTCGCCCCGTGAGACATCTCACCCTCAAGTCCGCTCATCCCGGCATCGCCATCCAGGACTGCCGCAAGCGCCGACGAAACAAGTCGGGCACCCGTACTTAGGAGGCACTTCTTCACACTAGGCTCAATGAGCTCCACCTGGGAAGTAAGCACCCTGCTCGCCTCATCCACCGTACGACACGGAGGAAGATCCGGCTAGGGAACACTCCTCAAGCAAATCATCGTCTCCCGAATCTCGGTGGCCTGAGCAAGTAAAAGCGAAACCACCTCGAGACACGATTCGGAGGAGGGCGAGCACGAGGAGTAAGCATCGGGCCGTCACCCGCTGCCGCCAACTCCACGTTGAGGGAAGCAGCCTCCGCACGGGCATGCTCCCTATCAAGGTTGGCCACCACCAAGTCCTCCTCAACTCGATGGGTCCTCGCAATCTTGTCCTTCTGACGCTCCTCAGCAAGTCAAGCCCTGGTCTCCGCGGCCGCAAGCTCCGCTGAAACGCGGGAAAGCTCGGCCTTCACGGCCTCGCGCCGCACCCTCTCTGAAGCCAACTCGCTCAAGGCAAGGGTAGACTTGGACATCTCCACATCCAAAGCAGCGGAAAGCGCCCCCACCTAAGTCTTGAGGGCAGGAAGGGCACCCACGGCCTCGACCAAACCCCTCACCAAGAAAGAGGAGAGAGTTAGCACAAGCTAACCCGAAGGACCAAGGGAGATACGTCACGGATGCTCACTAGCTCCAGTGTCACGAAAGGGTCTCTCGCTCCATCCTCGTTCGTCGGAAGTGCTCCATCCCTCACTCGAGTCGGGGGCTCGCCCTCAAGAACCCCGGGCTCCGCGACCCTCGCACCTGAAAACAAACCAAGCAGATCATGTCAATATCATTCGGAAAAAGAATGACATGACCAAAAGAGAAGAGCACTCACCCGAGGTAGGAGCATCCTCCTCGGGACGCTCGCGACCAATGGAGAACACCTGGATGCCCACACCACTGGCTCTGGTTGACAACTCGACCACTGAGTCGCTCCAAAGCCGAAGCCCCGTCTCGCGAGTGAAAGCCTCAATCTCGTGACTTGAAGGAGGAAGAACTTGCTCAAGTCCAATCTTTCCCTTCATGTGCAGGTCCAAGGTCACCCTCAGGGGGGACCTCGACTCGCCCACGATAGGATCCGCCGAATCCGCCGGGGCGTAGTCAAGAGAAGGAGAAGGAGTCGGGGGAGCCTTCCTCTTGCATCCACTCGACGAACGAGGTATCTCGAGGACCGGCGTGACAGGCACCGCAAAGCCCAGCACCGCCGTTCCCACCTTCGCCTTCCCACAAGAGTCCCGTAACTTGGACCCCACCGCCAACATCGACGGTGTAGCCAAGCGGGAGTAGCGATCGCCCACTCGGAGAAGGCGACCAAGCTTCGGGTCCTGTCGCATCGGCACCATCTTCCCGAAGCACTTCACGATGATGTTGTGGCATCCCCCCTCGCTGATCTTGGTCTCGTAGTCGCGGTGCTCCGGTCCGCCATACGGACCTATCAGCTGCGCGGCCCACAACGCCGCCTCTCCTCGGAAAACGTCGCTCAAAAAGACAAGCCAAAATTGTTAAGTAGCTTCACAAGGGAAAACAATCAAAGCACGAAGGGGAGAGGAGTGCCACTCACGTGCGGTGACGAGTTGTGGAGGACGGAAAGATCGAGGGACCCCAATCTCAAACCTCGGACGGCTCCTCATCATGAAGCGCCCCGCCATCATCATCTCCTCCATGAGGTCACGAAAGCTCCTCTCAGCGGACACCTCCTTGATCTTGGCCACCTTCCAGAGGTCGGCCGACCGAGGATCGCCGGGGTGAGACATCTCCCTGAGGCCTCCGGCCCCAGAGTGCCGAGGGAGATCACCCGTGTGCCGAAGACGGGTCTTTGAGGCCCGAAGGACAAACCACTGGGACTCCCACTTGACGAACAACCTCTCCGCGCTCTTCCCTGGCATGAGCAGGAAGTCGTCCCCAAAGCCGGAACGAAGCCTCAGGTTCACCGAACCAAAGGCGCTCAGAGCAAAGCCGTCCGGAGTGAGCAACTCCCTCACCCCCACGGTAAAGTAGAACAGCAGAAACTTCATCGAAGGCTCCTCGTGAAGCGCCGTCTCACACAGCCACCTGAAAACATTCAACCTCACGATCATCGACGGGTGAAGATGGGCCAACTCGTTGTCGTACGTCTCCAGGAACTCCAGCAAGAAGGCGTGAACAGACACACACAGGCCGGCGTGGAACCAAGCCGAGAATGCCACGATGCATTCCGGACGCCGCCGCTGGTCGAGCCTAACCTCCTCGCCATCGGGCAGGATACCGTCCCCCTTGGGGAAGTATCCCGCCTCCTCCAGCTGGACAACATCCTCGGGGCTCATCGAAAAAGGGAGAAGGTGGTCGTGTGCCCAACCTCCGCCGTCCACCGCGCTGTCGGGACCAAGGGAGGACCAACACGAGGGCGGAAGGAGACCTTCTTCCGCGACGGTCGGTTCGCCGCACGCTGCGCCGCGGACCCCTTGGAAGACCCCCTCGACAGGTCACCGGCCGGACACTCGACATCGGGCCCCGCCATCTCACCTGCAAAAAGATCCACCAAGAATTAGCAAAATGTGGTCAAGTTCCGAAAAGAATCGGCAAAGGAAAGGAAGGTAAGCTCCTTGGGCCGAAGCCTCCGTCCCGCGCCGCAAAAACAAAAAAGAGGAGGCCGAAGCTCCTAGGGCCGCAGGCCCACTCCCTCTTCGGCCCATCTACATAAAAAAAAAGGAGGAGGACGACAGGGCAGGCTACCGCCCGTGCCCTCCGCGCATTCAACGAAATGCCCCTGCGCGCCAAGTCCAAGCTGCGTCGCCCCCTTGCGGCCGCATTTGTGCTTGCGTTCGCGCGCGCCGCGCCCTCGTGCCCGCATTCGCACGCATCGCCGCGCAGCGCCCCCGCTCGCACCCGCTCTCGCGCGCCACGACTCGCTGCACCAAGACCGCGCCCCCGCCGCACGCCGTCTAGCCGCGCCGTGCCCCGCGCACGCCCACACCGCGCCTTGCTAGCCCCTCGGTGCGCCATCGCCGCTCCCGCAGTGCATGCGCGCCCGCGTCGCGCCCGGCCATGCCCGCGCCCATGCCAAGCCACGACGCACCGAAGGTGTTCGAGCACGCGCCCGCAAGGATCGGCGGCACCTAGAAGACATGAAAAATGATACCACAAGGCCGCCCTCACCTCCACAGGAGCAGGAAGAACGCGGCCGACGACGAGGGTCTCCCGGGAGAACTTGGAGGCACGATCGGCACCTCGCTCCTAGCGGCCTCAGATGCACCCCGCGCCCTCACGAAGATTCGATGACGAGAAGCTTCCTCGGCGGTTCCTTGGCAACCAACATGACCTCCATCGTTGCTAACTAGTGGCTAATGCCCCTGTGGGGCGCCTACAATACACCAACCTCTCGAAGAGATGTCGGGCGCCGCCGAACTCGTCTTCGACGCCGGACAAATCAAACGAGCATGGTGTAGGCTTCTCCAGTGGACAGGGGTGCCATTTTATAGGCCACCGGAGCTCCTAGGCGTCCGAGTCGGGCCAATGACGAGGTGACACCTCGCAGTCGTATGCCCTGTCCAAAGCAAGGAAAAAACAAGGGTCCCAAATTTGCAAAAGGAAAAGGAGGGAAGAAAAGGAAGGAGGGGGGGGGGGGCTCCTCTGGCCGCCCCGACCAGACGACCAGCACCGGCGTCACCTCCCGCCGGCGTCACCATGTCCAGGACGGAGGAAAAGGGGGCTGTGGCTCGGCCACTTTTTCTCCCCCGTACAAAGGAGGAAGAAGGGTTCCTATCCTTTGGATCTAGGGCGCCCGGTCTTTCAAGACCGTCCGATTTCCCTACTAACGCCTGAACCGATATCGGGCCTGGCTGGGCCACGGCCCAGCAGTGGCCCAAAAAGCCGGCCCGCAAAAAAAGGGGGGGTGGCGCGCTCGAAGGCGGCCCAAGCTTCGGCCCAAACTCGCGTCCGCGCGCGCAAAGCCAACCCAGCAAGCTCGCGAAGCAGGCAGGGTTCGAAGACTTTGCAAAAAGGCCCAAGATTTCGGGAAAATTACCAATAAGACCTCGGAATTTTCGGGGAGGCCCGCAGGGCCCTTGATTTTTGCAAAAAAGTCCTCCCGGACGCCGGTTTTCTCGCAGAGAGGCCCATGGGGTACCGGTTTTTGCTAAAATACCCCTCGGAACTCGATTTCTCGCAGGGAAAATCGCCGTAGGCATGGAATTTCCCCGAAACGCCTCCAAGGCTCCTGTTCTTTGCAGGAACCACCAAGTACCTCCGTTTCTCACAAGGAAGCTCGCCAGGGAATCCATCAAAGACACCATCATGAATACAAGAACAAGAAAAAGGATCAAAAGTCTCGCATCGAAGGTTGACCCGAAGGCATTCTCAAAGCCTCATGCTCAAGGGGGCTACTGTTGTAGTAAAATAAAATCCTTATATGGGCCGGGCCGTAAATCCTACGTGGCGACGACTAAGTCAACATTTCCTAAGCATGAGTCAAGACGCCCACGTGGCGCAGTCAATCCTACGTGGCAAAAGAAGACAAGTCAACAAGTCAAGCCTCTCATGCCATGATCAAAGGGTGGGATGAGTTAGAGTAGGGGGCAAGAAAGTTGTGGGGATGAGGCTTTTGGTCCATGGTGGACCATGGACCAACCCTCACTTTCCCCCTCATTGTGCACACAAAAGTTATGGACCAAGGAACCACTTTTACCATTTTGCTCCAACTTTTCTCTCTCCCTCAAGGGTAGCCATGGTCTTTTGTCATGGACCCTAGGCTATAAATACCCTCCCCATGGGGGCATGTACCATTCACTCTCACTTGAATAAACTCAAGAGGAGAGGGCTAGAGTGCTCCCCCTAAGGTTCGCTCTCGCGCGCCGCTCTCGACTGAAAGTCGATCGGCCTCGAGGAAGCCTTCTAGGGGACTCTAGTTTCGAGGCTCCGAGCTAACCTTGTTGGCACGGGCTCGAAGGAGATGGGGTTGGGTTAGAGTTCCGAGGGTATCCTAACCTCGATACTTGGAAAGACGCGTTGGGTCCAAATACGAGGCGGCCCCAACGAATCTCTCGCTAAAAGGTGTCTTGGGAAGATCTGCTCGATCCAAACCCTTGGCTAACAACCCCTTCGAAGCCATTCCTAACATAGGATTAAGTCGCACCTGAAGGGTCGACCGAATCTATTCAAAAATATCGACGTGTCAACTTGTCCAAGTGTACGGCGACTTTCGCTATAAAGCCGGTGTACACGCCCTACCTTTATACCCGCACTTGTGCCATCGAGCATTGGCACCCCTTACTCTAATTGTTGTCGAGAACAACGACATTATAAAAGAGTGTTTGGAATGTTCCATAGAAAAAAATAGTGTTTTTGTGATTAGACGGAATAAGAGAGGAGAGAGATAGAGAGGAGATGCATTGGAACTTCCAAAGGAAAGTTTCAAAGATGAGTCCTCCAAAATTTGAAAGAAAATTTCTTATCCCATGAAATTCCTTTGGTGCAAATCCTATGATCCAAATGGCATTTATAGGAATTATTATTTAGGATTGTAATCTTCTATTTTTCCTTCAAAAATCCCATGATCCCAAGAGGCCCTTAATATATCTTCCCCATAAAAAAAGAAAGAGCACATGTGGCCAAGAGCATCTCCAGCAGCTTAATCAAATTGGTTAAAACTGTTATTGTGCCAAATAGATGCAAAAAAATCACTCCACCGGCTTACCTATCTCTATAATTTTTAGGTAATCACTCAAATTTTCCTCTCTACTCAAATATAGGTAACCAAAACTCCATTTGGTAAAAACTCACTTACGCCGTTGTGCGGGAATAAAACTGCCCCGACCGTACATTTCCGTAGGCGACCCGACACTACGCCACTGCCCTCTTGCTACCACACCAGGCCCACACGAGATGCCCTAGACCCTCAATCGAGCCTACAGCGGCCGGAATCGAGCCCGTCGTGCCGCCAAAATCGAGCCTGCCGCGCCCCGGATTTGAGGTCGTCGTGACGCTAACGACCAGCAGACGCCACGGCAGAGGAAGGGCAGCCACCATGCAACAAAGGAGGTGAGCGGTGGAACAAGAGGGAAGCAGCAGCGAGGGGGAGGGGAGCGGCGGCGCTTGTGGGTAGCGACGGAGGAGCAGGGGTGGCAGCGGCTGCTGGGGGCCAACGACGCCGAGCAAGGGAGCGCCAGGGTCGGTGTGTGTAGGGAGAGGGAGAGAGAGAGGGGGGGGCTTTTGTCCCTGATGTGTGGAACCCGTATGTCAGCGTGGGGTATAAAAGAAATTAAGAAATGAGGAATAGGTAAGCTGCTTCACAAGTGGCAAAGTTTTTTCCGGCTTCTTTCTTCTATCCGTAAAACTGGTTTTAGGTAAGTTGGTACAAATGTTCTAATTTCTTTGCAGAAATAGGGCAGAAATGTTGTAATGGGGTGCCTTTTTTGATCGGCCCTGAACCAGAATTTACATGCAGGAAGGTCCATAGCTGGCAGCGGCAATGACATGAGGACCTTCTCGGTGATATTCAGAAATTACGAAAATCTGGTTTTGCTATTTTAGGACCACCCAAAAATAACTGTTTCTAAAGTCCACATTAACAATCATTCAATTTCTGAAAATCTCTTTAGAGGAAAATCTCTCACTCACCCAGCCAATCTCTGAAGATGAAATAAAACTTGCTGTTTTTAACTCATATGCTGAAGAGGCACCGGGCCCTTATGGTTTCTCTTTCCTGTTCTATCAAAAAATTTGAAATACCATCAAAATGGATCTAAAGGCAATGTTTGATTGTTTCTTTCACAATGATCTTCATCTTTACAGACTGAATTTCTCTATGATTACTTTAATACTAAAGAAGCTGATGCTACTAGTATTAAGAAATACAGACCTATTGCTCTCACTAACTGCAGTATCAAAATCTTCACCAAATTCTGCACCAACAGACTTAGCCCCTGTGCCAACAGAATTATTAGTTCTAACCAAACTGCCTTTTTAAAAGGTAGATATATTTTGGAAAGTGTGGTGGCAGCACATGAAATTATTCATGATGTTCATGCTAAAAGGCAGTGGGCCATCTGAGATTAACTCTCAGATGGTCCACTGCCTTTGGGATAATTATGAAGGTCATGTTAAATACCACCTTGCAAACTAGGAATTAGTCTCTATGAAACAAGATTTTGGAGGCTTGGGCATCCCCAGCCTCAAGGATCTTAATATCTGTCTCTTGGCCAACTAGATTAGACGTTATGACCTTGATTCCCACAAACTGTGGAGGAAAATCATTGATTTCAAATATGATGCTGCATCTCTCAATATTTTTGCTTGCTCTGAATCCATTGCTTCTCCATTCTGGAGAGGAATTCTATGGGCATCTCAGGCAGCAAAGATGTGATATATATGTGGCCTATTGGAGATGGAAAAAATATCAACTTTTGGGAAGATCAATGAATTGGAGGCTCTAGCCTGGCCATTCAATACTGGGAAATTTACTATATCTGCAATGAATATAATAAAACTGTTGCTGAAATTTGGGATGGTGTGGATATCAAACTCACCTTTAGGAGAGGCTTTATCCCACACCTCATGCAACTTTGGCAAGATTTGGTGGCAACTGTGTCTGCCACTTCACTTACACCTTGTCACTTCACTTACACCTGAACCTGATCAGTTAATCTAGAAGTTAGATAATAAAGGAGCTTACACTACAAAGTCACTTTATGCCCGGATTAATTTCAGGGGATTACCCCGGTTGATATCCCTTTTGTTTGGAAGCTGCATGTTCCCCCCAGAATAAAAACTTTCCTGTGGCTCATCCATCGTAATAAGATTCTTACCAGAGACAACTTAAATAAAAGGCAACATGTTAATGACCTGACTTGTCAATTCTGTAGTGACCCTGAATCTGTGCAACACCTGTTTTTTGATTGCTTAGTTCCCCAACTTATTTGGGAGCAGATGTATACTTTCTATGGAAAAACTTTGGACACATCATTACAATGCTTGACCTCACTTTGGAAAGATAATAAGAAATTCGAAGTAATCAATATGTCTAATGCTGCAATTCTCTGGTCTACTTGGAAACTTCGGAATGACTTATTCTTTAGATATAAATCTTGGTCTTCTTTGCAGGTACTTTGGCGGATGGTCCTAAAACACCTTCGGTCATGGAAGGTGCTCTGCTCAAGCGCAAAACGGCCCGCCCTGGAACATATTCTGCAACAGCTGGAAGGCAAATCTATGAAGATTCCAAGGCTGCTTCCAGGCTAACTAAAAGGAGGGCGATCTCAATGCTGGCGATGAGCGCCTGTCAAGACATCTAGACGATGAAGCTGTAGGAGAACGCAGACTGAAGCATAACAGACTAACACCCCTTTTAGCTGACGTTTCTTCTGGCTTACCGTGCTGTTGAACTTAACTCTTTTGATCCTGTAACAGGATAGATGATCTCTGAGACTTCGTGGCCTATAGGCCTGCACTTTCTTCACTCCTGCGCTTTCTGTTGAGGCAGATGAACAACTATGTTTCGTTTATCATAATGATGAATGGAACAGGGGCTAGGCCCTTTTGATCTACAAAAAAACAATCATTCAATTTGTTTAAACGAAAAACAATCGCACGATTTGATAACTAAGATTCATCTGCCTACATAGCGATAGGATCTTAACAGATGGCTATGAATGTTGAACTGTAAATTTATAAAGTTGTACCAACAAACCAAAATTGTTGTGCTCTTCGCTTGAAGAGAAACAGCATATCAACAACCAGCGAAAGAATCTCGTGCTGATATGCGTGAACAGAATGATGTAGGCGCTAAGTTCGCGCACCAACTGACCAAACTCCATGGGACCATGACCAGTCCCATGGCACTGCTACTGCTTCCGACTAAAGAATCCACAATTCTACATCAACGAGAGACTGAAGGTACCCCTCACCCAATGGCACCACATCAGGGCTTGCTTGACGGAGGATTATTACAAGCTTTAGTTATACTTAAAAATGCATCCGACAACCTCCACACAGTATGTGTTATAGTGAAGTTATCAGTTACACAAAATGTGCATTCTGACCGGAGTAAGGAAAAAACAATGAAGCAGATTATCATCTCATTGCATTGCAGTTAGTTTAAAGAGTACCACAGTCAAGCAGGAAGTAGGATCTTCAGGTTCAAACCACCACATAGGTCCACAACAGCACAGCGATAATTAAACAACGCAAGCTACATGAGTCAATTACGGCAGATAATATATTAGACTAGGCAAGGTGGTTGGAATAGGCTATTTACAGGGTTGAGGGCTGAGAGGGTGGGGCCTGAGCTTACTTCTCTACGCATACATTATATGGCAGGACCGGCGGCTGGACTTGCCTCACCAAAATAAAAACCAAAACTGCAGCAAATAAAGGTGCGACTTGACCATCAGGACAAGCTCCATCTACAGATAAGGTACTTCGGGCTTATCCAGTACATAAAAATGCATTCTCAGCTACAAACCGCAATTCCTTCTACAGGTGCATTAACTTCTGTCTCCCTTCAAAAGACCTGCTAAAAAGCAAGATGATCAACAACAGCTCAGTCCAGTGTCTACGGGGTGCAGCCACTGAGGGAGCAGTAATTGTTACCAGCTGAGATGGCATTAGCAGTTCTCTGAATTAAGAGAGGAGGCGGATAAGCAGCCTCGCACTTCTCTCGCAGCCGAGCCCCTTTCCATCGAATTAGCAGGACTTTCTTCCGAACGCGAGTTCAGGGCTCCTGGAGCCATCCGCTGGACCTCCTCCCTTGTGTAGATGAAGATCTTGTGAACTATATTGCAGAATTCACTGTCCAAGGAAGAAATTTAGATGCACTCAACATTTCGTAATTACACTAGAAGCACATGATAAGCGTCCAGCAGTTACTTACCTCCAGGGATCATCCCCAACCAGCATCATGTCCCCTTCATGGTCAGTGTAGACAACCATCCATTCCTTGTTAGAACTCTTCAGATCGCCATTAAAGTCAAACATGTCATCCAGTTCAGAAACCAGCTCCATGTAGCCATTAAACTTTGTCAGGTCTACAGACCGGCCAAGTGCAATTCCTTGCTTGTGAACCTGAAACGTGTAGTTTCTAAGAATCATCACATTGGACAAAAGGGAAACCATTGGAAGTAGTGGACAGGGCATGAGGTTCACAAGCATATAACGTCATATTTTTTTTACATTTGCTGAGATAACGTCATATTTTTTTAATGGGATATATGTAAAAGCAGCCACACAATTCCCAGCGAGGAGTCTTTGCAGTCTTATGCTAGAAAAGAGTTCTAATTATGCATGCAAGGGTTGATTACAGAATTAGCTGGTTTCATAAGTATGTCCAAGTTGTGAATTTGGATGTTTGCAAATAAATATATCTTAAGCTGCTCAAGAAGCTTTCTCAACAGACATTCAGCGATGGAAAAATTATTTGGAGAACCATTCAAAAAGCATTTAACACGAAACCTAGATTTTGTGAGCATTTGGCAGATTGGGTAGATTGTGAGACAAAATGTGGGCAACAGTCGCAAGAAGAACACACCTTCTTGCAGCTTCTAGCTGATCCACCCCGTGATTTGCCTGACGCATTTCTTGAAGCTTGCTGACAAGAAAGATGCTTCTCAGGAACAGAATCTGCATATGGAGCATCGAGTGGCTTCGGAGTCTTAGAAGGGTCATAACACTTCTCTGGTTCAGTTGCATCCATTCTACACAATTCAGCACTCCCTGGAGTGTGCGGCATCCCATCATATGCAACACTTGGCGGAGATTTCAGAGGTTCAGATTTCGCTGGGCTGTCAAGGTGAATCCCAAATAGTTTGCATGAAGCGCCTTTCGTTTTCTGCATGTCACCATGACCAACAACCAAAGGTTGAGGCTTGATCACGCGCGGCTGTGTGTCATCCATGTGGGAACTTGGCATCATGTGGCCAAACCATCCAGTTGAGTATTGATCGAAGCCGCGGCCTGGCAGTGCAGCATAGCCTCCATTCCCAAACTTTGTATTTGCAGCCCTTTGAGGCAACCCAGCAACCTCCTGCATCATTGGATAGTTCTGTTTGTTCAACCCAAAGCCAGTATTCTGAGGCATCAACGACCATGAGCCAGGAAACGTGCTGTGACTGCCTTGCTGATCTTGATAGTGAGCGTTGACTGTGTGCCAGAAATTTGAATGACCTGCAGCGATCTGCTCAGGGAAAGAACGGAAACCCTGCTGGTTCTGTACATCTTTAGGAGGCTGAAATCCAGATAACATTTCACTGTAACTCTCAGGCCTGCTCATCTGCATCCAACCATTTGAACCTAGTTTTATCTGAGTAGGAATGTTGTTTTTCTCACGTTCAAACCCTGAGGGCTGCAGGACAGATTTCTGTGTAGTGTCCAATTCGCTGCCATCACCAAAACCAGTTTTCGGGGTTGCATTCTCTTGAGTCTGGAAAGCCCTTTGTAAAGCATGCTGTTGCGTCTCCGCTGCCACTTTGGGAGCAACTAGATCGAAAGGACATACACATGTATTAGCAAAAACAATAACTATCCTAAAAGTTTCACATTGATGACAAGACCAAACCTTCTTTTGCTTGAGTAGAAGAGTCAGTTGTGGAAGCTATAACATTCGGGCGAGGCCTTTTGGTTCTTGGCACTGGAAGCGGATTAATTGGAGGAGGGCTTACAGCAGGTTCTATTTGCCAGGGAGAAACTCTTTCAGGGCGAGGAATTGAAGAAGCTTCATCCCAGCGCACCTGATTTATATGAAAACAAATTAGACCAAAGCTCAGCGGGACGAATGTAGCTCACATGAAAAGCAAAAGAAGGATGTGGTACCTTAAGGGAACGCCATTTGGATTCAGCCCATCCAGCTGGATCAGAATCCCCCATTCCAACAATAGTCCCAGTGAATCTAATGTACAAGCATCGAATGTTTTTAAGTTGCTTCTGATAGACATATCATTTATGGTGAAGTAGAACACATATCCAGCAAAACCTGAACCAGGAAGCAGCTCACCTTTGCTCTGGAGCCTCTTCACCTTCAAACCTCATCTTAAATCTCATCCCAATAGAGTAATTGCGTTTGAGCGATTCCATATAACGATCATAAGGGACCACAAACTCTGCTGGGCTAGTCCTGAAAGGGCAATGTAAAGAATTTGTTAAGATCTTGAAAGCACTATATAAGCTCAGCCCGGAAGGAAACAGTGTTGCTCTTAAAGTGCATTCAGGAATTATTGCCTAAAACATGGAAAGAGCTGATGACAAACCTAGGTTTATAGTACACAGTAAACATGGTCCCTGTGTTAACAGCATGCCATGCTGTAGCAAGAACACCAAGATGCATACTGTGACTGGATATTACTGAAGACGGAACATTGGTTTGCTGCCTCATTGCACGTCTGACTCCAACACGTAGCTCCCCGTTCTCACCTCTGCACACATCATGGGGAGTACTTATTAAATGGTATACACACACGAAAAGAAAGAGTTCAAAGTAAATAGCACAAATAGCTCAGCATGTCTAAACATCAGACCTGAGAAAGATGAAGGCATCCCCAGCAACAAGTCGTTTTGCACTGACGAATACACTCCAACCGCTTTGCAGAAGGTGTCGGCGTGGCTGACCTGGATTTTGCACAAACATGTCGTTGAGACATTCAAATAGGAATGAATATTGTAATCCTAGGCTGGCAAAATCAAAACACGGGTGATAGCCAACTTACTGTATAAATAGGAGTATATAGGACAACGATAAATTTACAAGGCACTTAGAAGCAAGAGAACTACTTGTCCTAAGGAACTAGAGCATGCAACTGCAGAATTAATTAATAGAAGTTATGTACGTGAACATTCTCTAATGCAGGCTCTGGCCAAGAGACCAAAATGCACGAGTTGTATGAAACACAAATCGATTCCTCTAATCAATCCAAAGGGAATGAGCTATAGGGAATTGTACTGGGAGGGTGCATTGGAGACAAATCTACGATCAACAGAACATGTAAAGGGCTAGTCATGCACTCAACTGGTTTTTCACTGTACAATCAAAAGGTCAGTATAAAGTATGCTTTCCAGTCATGGGAGCTGTTAGTAAACAAAGAGGAGCGCCACACATTCCAGACATAGTGAAATAATTACGAAGATGCTGAATGATCACCTCTGAAGATGTGACGGAAGCGCCATTCTGCCCCATGCAGGTCCTTTGCTGTCAGCTCTTGTGTCGGAGGTTGCCGGCTCATATCCTGATCAAGCCAATGCAAAGATCATACTACAACTGAAGCAGCATCTTCCTTTTTATGATCGCTAGACCTAGAACTAAAGCAATGAAAACTACATCAAGTGAAAGATTTAGCGGGCCTAACCAATGGAGGGAGACACTCATCTGCGTGGCGACGCAGCACAGAGAAGCCACCATGCGTGCTTGTGTCTGAGGCAGTCAATGTCTTGCAGAAGGAGTGCACCCGTGGCCTCACAGGCGCAGCTGATGGCGCAGCAGACACCTCCTCGGTAGAAGCATTCTCCTCTTGCTGCTAAAACAATAACAGCAAATAGAGCTTCTAAGCAGCCAAACCTAGATGCCCATATGAAGTAGTGTCAAACAGGGGCAATCCCTTACCTTTGATTCAGGAAGCAGAGTGAGCTGAGCGTAGACCTCATCAGTGTCTGACTCGGCCTACAAATGAAAGTACCATCAAACACGCACACTAGTGAAAAGGATAGTTCACGGTTTGAGAGGAAGATGGTGGAGTGAAAATGATAGCGCACAGCTGGCAAGCAAGACGGCATAAGTACCTTTAATTCAACGTTCATGACCTCGCACAAGATCTTCCATGGGAGATTGTACAGTTGCATCCGCTGCTCAGCCACTTGGTTGGTCGATGCCTCCACCTGAAATTGACGAGAGCAGATACTCCAAAGTTAGCTCCCAAAATACATGGCTAATCAAACCGAGAATACAGGATATCGGAGCTGAGTCACTGATTATAGAAAGGGAATGAGCTAGTATATGGAACCGGGATTTTTTTTTAGTTTAAACAGTAGCCAGAAAAGGCGTCCAATTATAGAAAGCGAGAAAGAAATTAATGTCAACAGGTGATACAAATTAATGTCAACAAGTGATACAAATTTACCCAAAATTACTGGTTGCATGAGGCAGTCACAGATGAGCATAAAATTCTCAAATTCTGCCAAATAAAAAAGCATGGAGAAGAAGTAATAAGTGACAACTCAAAGGGGACACAGCACTGCTTGGTGCTCTAGTACCAAAATAGCTAAATTTCACGGATAAATTACTGCAACCTTAGAATTTTCAGCGATGGAAGAGAGAAGGCAGCTCGGATTGCACTGTACAACTAAAAATTGGGAAATTTTGGGAGAAAGGGTAGCTCGGATTGAATAGAACTAAAAATTAGGAAATTATGGGAGAAAACGAGAATCTCTACCATATCAGCCAAATTGTAGCACCAAAGCTCAAAATTTCTAGAGGCGGAGATTAAAGACCCTTCGATTCGGTCCTCAGGCACCAAACCCCTAAAATTACAGCACCTCAAAGGCCCTAGGTTTCAGGCAATCGAACAAAATTACCAGAATTGGACCAACAGAGCTCATAAACATGATTTCACTGGAGGGAAACGAAAATTTCGGAAGCATGCTTACGAGAACACTACACTGACAAGTGACAAGGGAAGAACGTGAGGATTCCGCCACCAAAACACAAAAAAACAAAGTTCACACCTCAACACAAAAACAGCCGCGGACAAACATTAAAAGCAGCCAAAAACCATGGGAAACCATGCTCCGATCACAGAAGAAACAAAATTGAAACCTCATGGAGGCCGAGAAAACACACCAAAAAGAATGGAATTCCCTAAAGCGAAAAGGCGGCGAAAAGAAGACTCCAAATTGGGCAGCTGCCGCTCACCTGCTCGATGTGCCCCTGCGGGAAGTAGAACACCTTGTCCCCGACCTTCGGCACCGTGACCAGCGGCCCGGCGCATGCGCTCCACAGCTCCGAGAACAGAGCATCCTCCCCTTCTCCTCCTCCGCCGGCTGCGAACCCAAAGCCCAACCCCCGAAAGTACAAAACCCATGTCAAAACCCACCAGGCCCAAACCCAGACACACGCACACTAGAAACACGACCCCGCAACACTAACCTCGCGCCGCCGCCGTCGCCGCGTCCCCCTCGCCGCCGCCCGCCGCGGCAGCAGCAGCAGCTGCTGCACAAGACATCCCAGCCAGATCTTCACATCCGCGCCTCCTCCCCGCGCGCGCTCACCTCCCGCACCGCACAAACCGGGCCCGAATCGCGTGAATTTCCGGTCGGATTCGCCCCGCGCCGTCGAATTCCCCTCCGATTCGCGGCAGCAGCTCCGCAGTGTCTCCTCTTCTCCTCTCCTCTACTCTCTCCTTTTTTTACCGGGGGATTTAAGAAGGCGACGTCAGTTCGCGAGGGAGGTGGGGGAACTATTTGTGTGTGAGCTTTAAGTAGGAGGTGAGGTTACCGTAGATGGAGGGTTTTTTTTTTTAGGGGATTACCGTAGATGGAGGTGAGCAGACCGGCGCGGCAAGGTGCAATTATTTCACCGGGGTGGACCTGGGCCGGGTCTGGGTTTGCGGGGTGGAGACGGGCCGGGCTGGGCCTGTCTCGCTCCTGCAGGCAAGGGGTAGGTGCAATAAATATTCCTGTTGGAGCGTGGGATATTGCCGTGGTTCCTCGTGTGTCTCCTCGAGAGTATTCTTTGGTGCGGTGTGGTGTGCTGTTCTGGGAGCTGGTCAGAGCTCGGAAGACATGGCTCGTGGCCGAGGTCGCCGTGGAAAAAAATATTCGAAAAGGATGAGTTGGAGGTTCAAAGTCTGTTGGTTTACGGTGGGTAGTAACTTACGTACATAGTTAGTTAGTAGTAACATATAGATGTTGTCATGTATTTTGTCATTAATTGTGTTGTATACTCGTCTTGTTTTGATTTGTGTGATGTTATGGTAACATATTTAATTACCATTTCTTTCTTTTTCTTCATTTATTGCGATGACATGTCACAAAAATGTTTAGTTGGCATTTATGTTACTACCCAAGTTACTTCCACTATGACTATCTTTAATATAATAGGAGTATTCCTTCTTCCCATAAAGTCACTTAATATAGACGGAGGAATTACTGTTAATTACTTCCTCATCGCACAATACAACATGTATATATTTTTCTTATTTGTTCCACGATACATCTTATTTCTCTCCTCATACCGGCACCTGGCCAATAACTACTCGCATCCATTTATTATTAACCCAATATGAGTGATCAGGCAGTACAAACGAGAACTGTTTTGGTCCAAGTGCACAAATTTATATGAGTTGTATTTTGAAATGGAGTACAAGTTTTTAGAAAGGGTCTTTGATCTCCGCCTCTGGAAATCTTTGATCTCCGCCTTAACTGTACTAAATCTGAGACAAGTAATATGGATCGGAAAAAGTGCAAGTTTTTAAAAGAAGTATGATGACATTATTCCGACATGTTTGACTAATACACTTTGCCGAATATCATTTGTAAAATATTCCGAATGATCATGTGCTTGTATTTTAGAAACGAGGAAATACTTCGTAAATTATGCCTTGCAGCTTATGTTCAGTATCATCGTGTAACTCAAATACAGTATAAAATCAGTGGGCATTGTGCCAGCGAAATTATGAACTTCTATGCAAAAAATGATAGTTCAAACATAAACATTACGTGCATTTATTTATTTTCTAGTCTCCGGTGGTCGCGACATTGTTAATCAAAATGAAGAACCAGGTTCACAGATATCCCAACCATGAAGAAAACCAAACTTGTATTTATATGAGGGCAATTATAACCGATCGTTGGCTTTAACTTTGCACTTACCATCATTTGTATAGGAAGAAAATGTTACTAGGAGAAATTAAGTTCCACTAGTTTAGTTGATATATTAAACTCAGCATACGCATGACATTAGTAAGCGTTATTGTCAGCTTAACATGGAGTTGTTAATGTTCAGTTAAGACTTTAATCTTTTGGTGGATTGATCAGCGGCGGTCAAATTACTACTCCGGAACATTACCAGAAAATTACGCTTACAATTACCAGAAAATTACGCAGCTGAACATCTTCTACTATCTTACATCACGGGATTGATCCACGGTTCCAGAAAGTACGCGAAACACTTTAAACACTGACAAGCATAGTAAGCTTTTTCTGGAGTTAGACCTGGATAACCCTCCTATGAATGAATGAAGGTGAATGAATCCCTCAACAAAAAGAAGTTGGATCGGGGCACGGAGGGAAACGAAAACAGAAACAGAGAAACGGAGACAGAGTTAATGGTGGTGTGCAGTCTTTCGACCGAAGGACGCAGAGGCAGGCCGGGTCGCGGGGAGGGGAGGGGACGGTGAGAAGAGAACGGGAGGTGCGCAGACGTGCAGTGGGCTCCGGGGACGTGTCGAGGAATCAGAGGCCAAGCGGGGCCCGTACCGCCGTATGTCCTTTTCCCGGACCCCATTCTCCCCTTTATTATTTGCTGAGTCGATCCACTGCTCCTTCTCCGGGCCTCCAGCGCGGTCTCGGCGGGGCCGGTGATCTCGACGGCCGCCGAGAGGCGACTCTGCCCGCGACGCCGACGGTCGCACGCCCCCGGCACGTCTTACTCTTAGCGTTAGCAACGCACAAGTGATTTTCCCCTGCTTACAGTAGTACAAAGACGGCTTGGGAGGGCTGCTTGTGCTTGGACCACGTTTGGAGGATCGATGCAGTAGTACGTGCTGCCGGGCTGCCTGCCTCTGATGCTGCTGCTCCACTGGTTCGCGCCCGCTTCAAAGGAGTCATCATGCCAGATCCACAGTACTGATGCGCGAGAATCCGTCGAGATCCACGGCGTCTCTCGTCTCATGGTCTGTCCGGCGCAGGCAGCCTTCTTTCTTCGCGTAGTAGTAGTATTAAAATCCCAAGTGACAGACCAAGACACTTTGGGGAGCAGTATATATTATATGAATATAAATAAAAGCGGTGCCGTGTTGGTTGACACCGAGACATTAGACAGCCCTGAGCCCGAAGGAATCAGCCTGACGGAACACATGATGCGTGATAACCCGACATCTAATCTTTTTTTTTCGTGTGCGTGTTTGGACAAATCCGACACCTAATCTTGTTTAGGAATATCACGCTCTTGTTTTTCTGCCAGTCAGGGGAAAAAAATAGACAAATCGATGCACTGTGGTACTCTACATTCTTTTATGATTTCACCGTGGAAAAGGGAAGACGGCAGGAAGAAGGAAAAGTCAGAGCCAGATTGAAAAATTTGGAGAAAAGGAGGAAGAAAAAAAAAACTGTGGTAGCGAGAGGCGAGGCAGGGTTCGCTCGCTCGAACCGAACGTGTGTGTACGCACCGACCGACCTGCTGCCACACGTCAGCGAACCTCTCTGCGTCGCGGGACCCGGCGTCCTCGAGCAGATCGGGTTTCAGACAGCCGGTGACCTCACCGGTAGGCCCGTACAAGTGGCTAGGAGGGGATGGGCAGGACTGGCTGCCTGTAGGAGGGTCCTCAACGCTACGCACTCAATGACCTGTGGGGGCCCGTCCCACGCAAATACCGTTGCTTTACTGCGGACACTAATTAAGGATTAGTAAACGCGAGGGCCCACCGCGGGATTAACCTTCCCTAATCAGGCTCGGTCGGATCCGCTGCTCCGCGCGGTGTGCGGCTGGTGCTTCGCAGGGTAATGGTGGCCCGGGACACGTGGCCAGCTGCCAGTGCGTGGGATGTGCTGCTTGGTGTTCGCGGCGGACTCGCGGAGGATCGTCGCGCCGGAATGGGAACGGCACGCGTCGACCTGGCGCGGGGCACGTGACGGCCCGGTCCCGCAGGACAGCGCCTGCCGTGACCTCGCTTGAGCCCGCGTTACTGGTGCGCGGAAGAAAAACCGGGGAAGTTTTCGGTGTGTGCGACGCGGCGACGGTTTTTATACCCGGAAATGGGTTGTGGAGTGTATTTCCCATAAGTGTTTTTGGGTTTAAGTAAAATGCATCAGTAGTCCCATATACGAGCCATATTCTCAGTTTAGTCATTATATTTTGTAAACCAAAAATATGGTCACTGGACTCAACGAAATATGCTCCATATGGTCACTGGACTCCATGAAATATCGTCATATGGTCACCGTCAGGAGATTCATACGTATTAGTGACATGGAGACGATCATGGGAGATGGAGACACCCTGTCGGTGATCCGGGCTCAGACGAATTGCTGGACGATCCGTGCCAACGAGGCGATCGCCAGAGGCGGGCCGCTCGAGAGGAACCTGCGGGCGTTCGCGTCGGAGCTCTATTGTGCTGTGAAGACGACACATCAGATGTCAACTTACTGTATTTTATAGTTCAGGAGATTATCAAAATGCACATTAACTTTGGGGTATCGTTATACGAATAAGCCTACGTGTCAACTCAGATGTACGAGTACATATGAATCCCGTAATGGTGACCGTCTATGGGATATTTCATCGAGGCCAGTGACTGTATTTTTCAGTTTCCAAAATACAGTGACTAAAATGAGAATACGACTCAAATTCAGTGACAGTGGGTGCATTTTACTATTTTCGGCCTTGCTCAAATGAACGCAGGAAAAGTGTCTATAGCTCAATACTTCTGCCAATAAAAAAATTAGCAGCAATTTGATTTTATTTAATCAATGAACTTAGGTCAATTGATTCGAAAAAACTAACGTGGCAACAATTTTTTTTAGGAAAGTTACACCAAAATCTTTTGAAGCTAACTTTCCTCGACGTGTCATTCGCATCTTGATATTTTTCGAAATCTTTGATGACAAAATTGTATAAGACAAAAATACACAAGTTGTACTTCACTCGTAGATTTTACAGAGTCGCAGGAGCGGCCATCACAGTGAGTGAGATATAATCAATGACTGCATCATGGTCGGAGACTTACCTCTCACAAGATAAGCTATTGAGCCGCCACCTCCATGGCTCCACCACCATGCCGCCCATCAACAAAGACACACAAAACCTTATAATGAAGGTACTAAGACAATAGCTCAAAAGTTGATCTGTGGTTCTCCCACCTCGATCCAGACACTGAATAGCCTGTTAGAGGTGAGGGGAACTAATGAAGATGGGAATGGTGGTTTTGCACGAATGATTTCCTTAGCGATGATTTCTGGATCGACTACTACTTACTAGTGTGAAGTAGCAAATTCTTTAAATGAAGGTACTAATACAATAGCTCAAACGTTGATCTGTGGTTCTCCCAACTCGATCCAGACACTGAATAGCCTGTTAGAGGTGCGGGGAACTAATGAAGATGGGAATGATTGTTTTGCACGAATGATTTCCTTAGCGATGATTTCTGGATCGACTACTACTTACTAGTGTGAAGTAGCAAATTCTTTAAAACAAACGCTTATCGATGAATTTGAGACCGAAATGGCTACTCCAGAGAAGATAATTTTAAGGCATCTCTTTTAGCTTGTTACATTGGCTGCGTTCTTTTCGGCTTCCAGGACCGGCTTCTTCATGAAGCTGCTCTCCCCGAGCTGTTTGCAGAAGCCGCATCCCAAATTTAGTTAGACTTCGAAAGTAGTTTAGGTCATATTAGTTTGGAAGCCTAGCCAAATTTAAGTGACGGCTTCTCCAGGAAGCTAAGTGAGAGCAGCTTCTCAGAGAAGCCGGTTCAGGAAGCCGAAAAGAACTGGCCTATTATTCTTTGACTATCATGGATTTTTTTTATATACATACACTTGAGACACATGCATATCTTCTACCAACTTATTTTTAATAGATTAACTATAATTTCCCGTTGTTATTTAAAATTAAGGAGAAAAGAATTGTGAAGTTAATCAAGGATTAACTCCACTATAATTACCCGTTGTTATTTAAAATCTAAATGAGGATTACCTCCACCATCCACTACTCCCTACTTACTACTATGAAGTATCTAAGAAGCTATTTATTATTCTTTCAAGAAAAGAAGATGAGGGTGTTTCACAATAGATAATGACAACGTGTCAAGTGAAAACCTTTATTTAGTAAAAACTTGAAAAAATTCGATCAAAACCATTAGGTCTCAAAGAAAAGAATCAGATGTAAGAGAATCTCCAGCCGCGCCCCCCATTTGGATCCGGCATAACCGTTTTTAGGCCGTTTGAGGGGGCGCCGGTGGAATTTTTTTTTTGTTTAGGGTTCCGCTGTGACCAAGCAAAATTTCAAAATAGACAAAATTTAAATAAATTCGGCGGAATTTAAATAAATTCGGCAGAATTTAAATGAAACAGGCGAAATTTAACTAAACTCGGCGGAATTTAATTAAACATAAAAAATTTCGTTACATAATTCTAAAATAAAAAAGGTGGCCTAGCTGTCGAGGTCTTTGAAGTAGGCGAGGTACGCCTCGTCGGAGTCGTCGGAGGTGATTTCGATCGGCTCCGTCTTCACCTCCAGGGTCGTCTTCTTCCCTGCCTTCTTCTTCTCGGCGGCCTCCCTCTCCGCCTCCTTGGCGCTCCACGCCAATGCCTCGGCGTCCGTCATGGCGAGGCCGAGGCGTTTTGCCTCCTCGGCCTCGCGCTCGCTGGCACGCTCCGCCGCCCGCAGCCCCGTGAACTCCTCAGGGTCGTCCTCCTGGCGCCATTCAAGCGCCACTTGCTCGTACTCCGGCGCCGGCGCCCACTGTGGCTTCGGCTTTGTCCGGACGAGGCAGAGGTAGCCGCGAGGCGGCTCCGGCCCCCGTGCGGGAAGAAGATGCCCCCGGCTCCTCCTTGATGCGCAACGCCGGCGAGGTGGCGCTGCGGAAAGAGCCGGAGCCGGGGGAGCGGGGGGTGTCGGAGCCGCTGCTGGACAGCGTCCAGTGCGCCAGAAGCCGGCAATCGGGCGCCGCCGGGGACTTGCGCTCGTGGAGGATCTCGGCCTCCTCAAGCGTGAGCATCGCCCGGCGTCACTGCTCTTCACCGGCAGCCATGGAGTCTACGGCGGTAGGGTTAGGGCGAGAGAGAGAGAGAGAGAGAGAGAGAGAGAGAGGAAGGGTTTGGGAGGAGAGGATGCACAGCAAGGAATGCCGATGCTCATCGGTGGTCACCCCTTTTTATATCGCCGGAATACGAACGGGCGGGCGTGTGAACACGACGAAACACAGCCGCGTGCCAACCGACGGGCTCCCGCCATTAATTTCCACTCGGGAGCTGAAGAGGGGCCGGTGGGGCGTTTAATTGGTCGCTGACAAGACGGGTCCGCCGCAATAACGCGTTGCGCCGGCGCCCCCGCTCGCTCCCCTTGAGTTGGGTTCGGCCTGGGGCGCCAGATAACTTTTTGGGCCACGCCAGATGAAAAACAAATTGAAGAGACCGACTGGATCTTTTGGGCGCCGGCGCAGCCCAAGCCCGTTTAGGAGGGCCGAGTGGAGTTGCTGTAAGGTTGAACATTTAGACAAGGAAACACATTTATGAATCTCTAATCACGTATGGGGTTATTCACGAAATGCGTGTATTTTACTCTTTCTAATTAATCTATAACCATATTTCTAACATGCCGTGGAAATTTAAACACCAACCACTACCAACTCATGGGAAGTCGTCATGGGGCATGAGCACATCGGCACATGGATCGCCACTACTGTACGCAGATATAACACGTTTTTAGATCCTGCTTGGACCGAATGTGTAATCTCTGGGTTCTCCTCAGTGTTTACCTCGAATTTAAGCTAAATGTTGGGGAGAATGTAAGTTGATTTAAAAAACCGAGCATACAAAAGTCGCAGTCAATAACAGAGCCTTTTTCTGAGTAAATAACAGAGCCTTTTTCTGAGAAATAAACATACATAACTTCCCCCGATATTTACGTACCAGCAGAGCCAGGCAGCCAGCATTAATTGGTGCATACGTAGGATCCCAAACATGATGGAAACGAGATGGGAAATAGATCGTGTGGGCTCGGGGGCGCCGGCTGTACGCGCAGCACGCTGCAAATTTATACGCGGAGTACCTGTCCTTTCTGGCCACGAATTACTTGTAGCAAGCATCCGGTATATATAAGCACCAACAAGAGGAAGGAGACACACAGCTGTTGGCCTGCGTCGATCTCGATGCACAGAGAAAGTACCTATACGTATGTCGGTGTATACGTCGGTATTAACATTTTCTTTCTCCCCCATATGTGTCTGCGGTGCAAATTTATGAGTGCACAGCGTTGTACTACAATCCTACTAACATGGTATCGAGTTGCCGTATACTACGTCACATGTTCACGACAAAAGTGTAATAATAATCTATCCATCTACCCAAATAATAAAGAGAGGAACGTTTCTTCTTCGTCGTTGTCCGTCCGTAAATTTTGCAATTTGCTCCTTCAAGTTTTTAGTAATTCAACCCGCCATCCAAATAAAGGACGGAACTGGGTTTGTTTTTCAAGGTTTCGGCTAAACTGCAATTTTGCGTATCCTTCCACGGATCTCTCCCCGACTCATCCTCGAGTCCCCCACCCACATCTCGTCCTGCCTCCTGCTGGGTTCGGACCCAAGGCGTTGTCCCGCCGTGCCACAGATTTGGGTTTTTCTGCAAGTTTGCCCCTCCCCCCTCCCCGCGCTCTCTCTCCATCTACCGGCCCAATAGCTGGGGCGACGCTCTGGTTGCCACGATGCTGCTCCACCTTCTATGGCCAGACGCTCGCCTCTGCCCCGACGCCGAGTACTTGGTGTTAGAGTTACGCAAAGTAATTCAGCTAATATTGGATCAACCGTGGAATGTCTCAAACATGCATGGCGTTCCGGACCGAATATGTACAAACATGTGAAATGTTAATATTCAAATTTATTTGCTAACACGAAAAGAAAACATATTTAGTGAAAAATACTGGCAACCAATAAATGCTATGGAGTAATAGTAGTGCTACTAGTAATAAATGTCGCTGGTTTAGTATAAAAGCAACCATAATTCTAGAGCAAATGTCAGTTTTTCATTGCGATGATAAAAAGAATGTGAGTTGGAACTTAAATATTTTGCATCTGTGTAGAGTATAGCCATCCTAAGGCCAACTCCAGTGGGCGAACCATTTGGGCCGGTGCGGTCCGTTTTCGCGAAACGGACCAAAACCGCGGTCCAGCGGGGCGACACATTTGCGCCCGTGTCTGCTTTTCGGTCCGCGGAGACGCATTTCGGGTGCAATCTGCGTCGGATTTGCATCCCCACGGACTGAGAAACGGAGCGCCTGGGTTCGCACGGGGTCAAGCCCTTTCGCCTTCTGGACCCACCTGGTATCGTCGGAGAAAGCCGCATCCCGGTCATATTAAATGGGGACCAGCCATGCCCCAATCCCCACTCACCCACTTCGCCTCCCAAAACCCTAGCCCGACTCACCGCCGACCACCGCGACCGCCGATGGTGCCCAAGAAGCCGTGGCCGCCGCCGAGGCGCCACGACCACGAGGCAGGCTCATCCTCAGGAGCCCGCCATCGCCACCACTTGGCGCCGGCTCCTCCGCCGTTCCATGTCACGACGCCGGCCCGCTGCGAGGGCCGACATTACGTCGACGTGCAGACGGCAGAGTACTTGGGGGACCACGGCAATCCCGTGCCGTGTTCGATGTCCACCTCCTGCACGGGTGGCAACTGAGCCCCGAGCGGGTTCCGGTGCCCCCCGTCTCAGCGAGCGCCCGAGTTCGTTGGGTGGAGATCCTCCGCCGCCGTGCCGAGCTTCCGAAGGACCTCCGCGACGACCCCGACTACACGGAAGAGTCCCCTACTGGGACGAGTGGTTCACGGTGGAGCACGACCTCCTCCGCCGGGGCTACTTCGCCGGCGTCATGGCGAGGAACACCGCGCCCCGCCGCCTCCACCTCCGCCTGCATTGGCCGTCGTGAAGTAGGGGGAGGACGACGAGCCGGTGCCGCACACCGCAGAGGAGGAGGAGGCGATGCTCCAGGCCGCCATGGTCGAGAGCGACCGCAAGGAGCTGGGCCGCGGGCCTAGCCTCGACGCGGCACTCTATGTCTCCACCCTTGCTGATGAGGGTGGCGTGCCTCCACCGCCACCTCCTCCGCCGCAGGTCAAGGAGGAGGAGGCGGAGGTCGTGAGATGACGACCTGGAGGCCTGGTCGACGGAGCCGAAGGAGCCGGAGATCATCGACTTGGAGTCGGACTCCGAGTAGATGATCTCCTTTAGTTTTGTTGTTATCATTATCTTTAGTATGTTTTTATATCTTCTAGTAGTTGTTTCAATTATATATGTATGAACTTTGCACTACTGCATGTAGAAAATGGGTATCTTCCGTTTTAGTCTTTATTTAAAAAATGGGTCGTCCCTTAGACACAGTGCACGACAGAAACGGACGAAAGCCGGACATGAGTTCTTTTCTGCCCTTTCCGCCATCCAAACTGACGAAAACAAAAAAAACCCGTCCGTTTTGGATCGTGGAGTTGGCCTAACATTAAGAATTTCTCAAACTTACAACATTTGAGTTTCACAGCATTCTTTCTCGCGAGAGGCAGACCGGATCCAATGCATCACGGAACGCGAAACAGCAGACACCCTTGCCCCTCACGGACGCGCAGGCACAGACTCCAAGAATAACCCGAAACAGGAGTTGCACGTAATATAAAATCCATCACCCGCTTAAAATAAAATCAAAAGCCATCATGAGAGAGAGAGACAGAGGTGGGAAGAGCAGCAAACGTTGGATGGCACACCTCCCTAAGCAATCCGCAGAGAAAGAGGAGATCATGGATGAGATAGAGTGAGAGGCGAAGAGAAAAAGGAGAGGCGGTCTGGTCTCTGAGGCAGCGCGCGGGGCCCGCCAGTGCCTCCCGAGCAGCCGACAGCCGCTGCGATGGGGCCCACGGTGACTGCTTCCTGCTGCGCCCGGCCCACTGGACAGCCCTGACACGCCCGGCCCCACCTCACCTATGGGCAAGAAGCCGGAAACGCCGTCAGCGAACGCGGGCCGAGGAGGAAACGGCTTCAGGCGGCCCGCCAGCGGTATCGGCCCGGTCCGGACGTGGCAGCGCGGACGTGAGTCGTGGTTGAATGCGCTCCTGGGGGTGCGGGGCCCGCGCCCGAAAAAGGAATGGGCCGTGTGTCCGACACGTGGACACGGCGCGGCAGAGGAGGCAGGGGAGACAAGTCGCCCGGCCTGGCTCGTGGGGTCCGTCGTGCGTGCCTATGCTGCTGCAGTGCTCTCCGGTGCGGTCGTGTCGACCGCTTGCTGGGACGTCGCGCTGACACGATGTACTACAAGACGTGGTACAAAGAATCTCGTGTAGTAGCTCAGGTCTCAGGAGTAGCTTGTACTACGCGAAGTTTTTTTTAAAAAAAAAACTTGCACAAAGGATGTTCGTCGGGGCAAAACGGTTGGCTTGAGCAGTGGTTACGCCATTATGTCAACACGCAATGCATGCTTGAGAACGCGAATTTTGTAGGCATCTGGAGGCAGATCGATAGCAGTAGTACGTAGAAAAAAAATTCTCTGAAATATTGCCTTCCGCGCAGCTCCTTCCTTTGCACGGTGCGACCAGCCGTCTCGATCCAGAGCTCAAAACTGAGAGAAAATTTGAGAACTGAGAGAAAATTTGAGGTTCGACGGTCTTTATGTGTGAGCTTGTCGTAGCTCAAAAAGAGAATCGGTTGCCTTGCGTCTTGCGTCAAAGTCTCGTTGGGCACCTGCATGTAACTGTAAGTCTTCATCTGTCTCCTCCCCTTGTATGGATGGTTTGTGTCTTTTAAGTTAACAACTGTTAGTCGTGGTCGTCGTCTCCAGAGTTCTTCTTGGTGCTCCAATGAGTGACGCTCTCTGCCCAATTTTCTGTTGGAACGTGCGTGGTCTGAACAGCGCAGCCCAACGGACGGCCGTCTATGAGCTCGCTACGGCGGCTAAGGCTGCAATTCTTGAAGGACCAAGCTAGCTTCGATCGACGACACTGTTGCCCGCGGGACGGCCGGGCCCTCGCGGCACTCCCGCTTCTTCCTCCCGACCGACAGCACGCGCGGAGGTGTGGCCATCTTCTGGGATCCCGATGTCGTGTCCATATCCTGCCCTAGGCTCGGACAATTCTCTATCTCAGCCATCGTCACCATCCTGCGCTCCGGGCTCGTGTTCAACATCTCCACCGTCTACGGCCCGGCGGACGACGCTCTCAAGCCAACCTTTCTTGAGGAGATGCGGAGTATCGTGGCACGGCAAGGAGAACCGTGGCTCGTCGTCGGCGATTTCAATCTCATTTACGAAGCTAGGGACAAGAACAATCTCAATCTCTACAGACGCCTCATGGGCCAATTCCGTGCTGCTATTGATCATGCAGAAATCTTTGAGCTACGATTGATATGGACATGCTAACCATGGATACGACCATTAGAACTCTAATTGTTGGTGTCTCTAATAATTATAATCAGGTGAATTCAATTACAAAATATTTTCAATATGTTACTTGCAAAGAGGCGAAGCTACTATCTTGTGTAATCTTATTATGTAGGCATCTTATTGAACTTTACAAGTCCAAAGTGAAGATGAAGAGTTATACCCTGCAAAGAGAGATTCAAAGTGAAGCCTATCAAGTCTACTTTCCAACAAATCAAACGGCACATGATTCGGAGCTTGCTAGAGAAAGATATCACGAATTAAAGTTGAATCCGATTCGGCTCCGATCTGAGCCTTGCAATTTTCACTTTAGTATTTGCATTGTTGAATCTTTGCTGCATTAATCGTGTCGAATTGCTGGATTAGATTGGATCGTTTTTCAGATTTTTTCTACTAGATCGAACTTGCTTTTGGTTTTCTAGTTCTTCGTGTGACACAGGTTTCCTTCATCAATCTTCCGACGCCAAACTTCCTGCCACACCACCGCCATAATCTCCCGCCGCCACCATATCTTCCACCGAGTCTCTCTTCGAGTCCTACACCGAGTCCCTCTTGGAGTCCTACACCGAGTCCCTCATCGAGTCCTACACCGAGTCCCTCTTCGAGTCCTACACCGAGTCCCTCGTCGAGTCCTACACCGTGTCCTACATCGAGTTCTACATTGAGTCGGCAAGTTATAGTTTTCAGCCGCAAGTTCGAGTCCGAGTCCAATCAAGAGTGCTTTTGGAAAGTTTTCATAATAGATCGAATTTTGTTTAGAGATCAAGTTGTTCGGAAAGTTGTCAAAAAAAAAGAAAGGAAAGAAAAAAAAAGGAAAGAAAGAAAAAAAAAGGAAAAAAAAAGAGAAAGAGTTCGAGTCAGTTTTGGACCCGAGTCCGAGTAGAATTTTAGTTTCGGGTGGGTTTGACCCGTGTTCAGTAAAACGGGCGTATCTTTTGCGTACCAACTCGGATTTGGACGTTTTTGGACTTTTTGGAAAGCTCACGACGAGGCGCATCAGGAAATATCCAGGTCTTTGCCCTGCACTTTGACCCTCAAATTCGGTTTGTAAAGTGGACTTTCGTAGCTTCCAAGTTTCTGCATCCGTTTTCCGGCATCGCTGCAGCCCGGTGTTTCTCAGTTTTCTCCACCGTACAACATCCGTTTTCAGTGATCTTGCCCTTGCTGGAAAGCTTGTGTCGATACCCTTCTAACCTATATTTTTCCATATTTTTCTGAATTTTTCTTACTGCAGCCTTTGCTGTTCTTCGACAGACCGACGTACAGTTTTCCGATCCTTCTTTTGCGTGAGTTTCTGGGGTTAAAAAAGAAAAAAAGAAAAAAAGAAGAAGAAAGAATAAGAAGCCAAACAGAAGGCCACAAAAAGAAAAAAAAAGAAAAAAAATCCCAGGGATGTACTTGTTGTGCCATCTTTCTATCCTACCTTGTTCAGTATCTAGACTTAGATTATTTCTGTAATTCGTTCTTATCGACTCCAGCAGCTAGGACTAGCATTATTGAGCATATTTTCAACTTTGCATTGCTGATTTGATTATTTACTATTCTTTGCTACTCACAAAAGCCTCCAAGCTCCACAGATTCTACACCTAGGTTGGTTTGTTACCGAGGCATCGATACATTTAATCTTCGGAGGGCTTGGTCACGCCGCTTGCCATCACCTTCCTATTTTGCATGGTAAGAACTTGTAAGAACTTGATTTTTAGCTTGAGAGTTGAGCGACTTGTAGCCACATCATATTAGTTGATAGGAACATATTCCTGTGTTTTGTTTCTTGTCTTATACTAACCATGACAGGACTTACACAAAGGATGGAAAATAGGCTTATGCTATCAAGTGACCGACATGAGCGTTTTTCACCACATCCATCCTCCTCGTCTCTTGTTGACATTGGCAAGGAAAAGGTATATTGCAATCTTTGTAATGTCACTAATTGTTTTGGACCTTTCTTTGATGGAAATAATGATGCTGAAGCTTATATTGATTGGGAAATAGCTCTAATTGAGCAATTCACATGCTTCCATGTACTAGATAGTCGTAAGGTCCAAATTGCTAGTAGTAGATTTCGTTTTGATGCATTATCATGGTGGAGTGAGATAGTTAGAGAAAACAAAATACCTCACACTTGGATTGATATGAAAAAAATCATGAGAGAAAAATATGTTCCTCCAAGTTATGCTTATGAGTTGCATTCCAAATTACGACGTTTGACACAAGATGATAAAACTGTTGATGATTACTACCATGAGTTCCAAATTTTAACCTTGCGATCTGGTTTAGATGGAACCGAACAAAGAAAAATGGATAGGTTTTATTATGGGCTTAATTTTGAAATTTCTTACGTGATTGAATATGGGGATTACGACTCTCTATTGTGTTTGCTTAATCTTGCTCGTGAAGCTGAGAGGAAGTTAGAAAGAAGGTATAGTACAAATGAGGCGAGCCCACAAGGTAATGTTACAGAGGTTTGTGTTGCTGAACTAAATATGACGTGTATTGAAATAAATGAGATATTTGATGAACATGCTGCCCCTTGTAAAACTGTTGATTTACTTGCCGATTTGAGCGCACCCATTGATTCAAATGATAATGATTTATGTGATGAGTTACCTGCTGTTTTGGAACAGACTTGTGACGCGATAATTAAATTTGATTTATATTGCATTGAATTAATTAAACATGAAGAAGTGTTTCCTATGGTTCCGCCTAATAATTCTTTGTGTTCTATTAAACTTGATGCACCTATATATTTGTCACATGCAATGGATAAAGGTTCTGAGTTAACAATTTCAAAATCTTTTGCTAATGCCCATGGATACACTATTCAATTAATTGGAGAACATGACGTGAACAATAAATTTTGGGTGCATCAGATTTGCATTGCTTGTGATAACTTTCTTGATTTGAGAGAAAATAATATGTTGCATATGCTTAACCATTTTGATATGACCTCCAATATTGGTGTTGATTATTTGCCAATTAGTTCTTTACACGATTGTTCGAATATTAGTGCTTTGACATGCTCTAAATTTCAGCATCTTGTAGTAACTAATTTGGGTAACAATATTAATTATTATTCTCCAGTGTTGGGATGGTATAATGGTGAGCGGTGCAAACCAAATACAAAATATTCTTTCACTTATATATGCAAAACATATTGTCAATCTTCTTGCTGGAATGATATTCATGATGATTGTGTGACTAATTATCTCATGAGATTGTGTTATAAAACATTAATTGTGCAACATGGGAGTGGAGTTAAAAATAACGATATATACATATACCATGCGCATACCTTGTCTCTTTTGCTAACCATGGATACGACGATTAGAACTCTAATTGTTGGTGTCTCTAATAATTATAATCAGGTGAATTCAATTACAAAATGTTTTCAATATGTTACTTGCAAAGAGGCGGAGCTACTATCTTGTGTAATCTTATTATGTAGGCATCTTATTGAACTTTACAAGTCCAAAGTGAAGATGAAGTGTTATAGCCTGCAAAGAGAGATTCAAAGTGAAGCCTATCAAGTCTACTTTCCAACAAATCAAACGGCACATGATTCGGAGCTTGCTAGAGAAAGATATCACGAATTAAAGTTGAATCCGATTCGGCTCCGAGCTGTCAGGAGACCCGAATTTGTTTTAATCACCCAGGCCGCATCCAGAGTCCAAATCAAGCAAACAAGTACTTGTTGGAAAGGTAATTACAAGAACTTTCCAACGGATCTGGCCCCATCAAGAGATTCGACTCGTGCTGACCGTGGCGGACAAAACAAGCTGACGGATCTGTTTTTCTGTTTCCTAAAGAGTTGTAGTTTGTTAGGAAAGTTAGAGATAGAGTTGGATTTCGGACTCCTTATTCAAGGTGGACGAAAATATCTCTCCCTCCTCCTTTATATACCCCATGAGCCCCCCTAAGGAGCCTGGGGTTTTGATTAGATAAAGTTTAGCCATCTTTGCTACTTTCGTGTAATCGCGTGTGTCGGTTAGACCACCTGTTTTACCGTCGTCAAGACTCCAACTTATCGTCTCGTTGAGACATTGGTTTGATATAGTATATTCGCAATTTTAGATTGCATCTGCTATTTATCTTGTTCTTGCTTGTTCTTCGATTGCTTGCAGGAACAAAGACCTTCGTGGTCAGGTTGATCGTGCCCCCGCGTGATCAATAACCCTCTGGAGTTGGTGTATCGATTGCTAAGGCGCTGCCTCCTAGGCCGTAGTCGGATCGTCAACGTCACCTCCTACCCAAATCGAGAGTTATCAATCTCATCGAAAGATCGGGCCACCCCAACCCATATCAACGATGCTCCAATCGGCGCTTCTCCTGGAGCAGTGAAAGGGTGCATCCCACCCTCGTCAAGCTCGACCGTGTTTTTTGCAACGCGCCCTGGGACACGCTGTTCTCACCTTGCGCCGTGCACGCCCTCTCCACTGCGCACTCGGATCACTGCCTGCTCCTTCTCGCCGGTTTCAGCATGCCGCCTCGCAAGGCGCGGTTCTGCTTCAAAAATTTCTGGCCAGGGCACCCGGGCTTCGCCGAGACGGTCGCTGCGGCATGGCAGGAAGACGTGCCTTCAGCTAATCCCTTGCGTACGTTGCACGTCAAGCTCGGACGGACCGGCCGCGCCCTTCGTCGCTGGAGTCATGGACTGTTCAGCGACACCCGTCTCCAACTTCATCTTGCGCTCGAAATCGTCTCTTTTCTTGATGCCGCCCAGGAGGACCGTGATCTGTCCCAGCCGGAGTTCCTTATTCGTCGGGCCCTGAAGCCCCGTATCCTCGATCGGGCCGCGGTTGAGCGGGCGAGACGATGACAGGCTTCTCGTCAGCACTAGCTTTGCGAGGGGACGCGAACACGCATTTCTTCCCCATCAAGATCAATGCTCGATGCCGCAAAAACTTCCTTCATCAGGTCTGCTCCAACACCGGCGTCCACGTGACTCACGACGACAAGGCCGATGCTCTCCTCCGGCACTTCTCCAACATTCTTGGCTCTGCCGTCCCCTGCTCCCGCACCCTTGTCTGGGACTCGCTGGACATGCCAGTCCTTCCCCGCGCTGGCCTGGACAACCCGTTCACCGTTGAAGAGATTTGGGCCACCGTCCAGGCCTCTCCGACCGAGAAAGCGCCGGGACCCGACGGCTTCACCGGTGTTTTCTTCCACTCGTGCTGGGACATCATCAAGCTTGACCTGCTCGACGCCTTCAACCACATGTTTCACCTCGCCGGCGGAAATTTTGCCGCCCTTAACTCGGCCTTCATTGTCTTGCTCCCCAAGAAAGCTTGTGCCACGTCCGTGCACGATCTGCGACCAGTCAGCTTGATACACTCCTTTGCCAAACTCTTCTCCAAGGTGCTTGCTCACCGCCTCACGCCGCTCATGGGGGAGCTCATCTCGCCCGCGCAGAGTGCCTTTCTCAAGACCTGGTGCATCCATGATAATTTTCTGTTTGTTCATAACGCGGCTCGCGCTCTCCACCGGCGGAAGAAGCCCACGCTCCTCATCAAGCTCGACTTCGCGAAGGCCTTCGACTCTGTCTCCTAGGACTACCTCCTCGAGCTCTTGCATCGCCTTGGTTTCCCAGCTTGCTTCGCTGGTGGGATTGGATTTCCCTCCTTCTCTCCGCTGCTTCTTCCTCGGTGCTCCTCAATGGCACGGCCGGCACGCCTATTGCCCATCGGCGCGGTCTGTGGCAGGGTGACCCGCTATCCCTGCTGCTCTTCATCCTTGCTATCGATCCCCTGCAGCGCGTCCTTCAGCGGGCTACGGATCTTGGCGGCCTCTCGCCGCTGCCCATGCACGAGGCGGCTCTTCGGACCAGCCTCTACGCAGACGACGCCATCGTGTTCCTTAACCCTATCCGGCGTGATGTGCAGCTTCTTTTCACGATCCTTGCGGAATTCGAGCTCGCGACGGGTTTGCGTATCAACGTCAACAAGTGTGAGGTCACCAGCATCCATTGCGGGGACATCGACCTAGATGACGTGCTGGACTCCTTCGTCGGCGTTCGGGTCGACTTTTCCATTCGATACCTCGGTCTCCCCCTAACCCTCGGACGCCTGAAGATGGTCCATTTGCAACACATTTTGGATCGGGCCTGCGCCCGGCTTGCAGGCTGGCGCGGCAAGTGGATCAACGCCGGCGGCCGCAAGGCCCTCGCTTCCTCCGTGCTCAGCGCCCTCCCGGTCTATGCCATGACTGTGAGATAGTTACCCAAGGCCTTCTTCGCGTCCCTCGACAAGATCCGTCGCCGTTTTGTTTGGGGCGTCGAGGAGAATGACACCGCGGGCGGCAAGTGTAAAATTCATTGGTCCAAAGTCTGCTCGCCGCTCGACCGCGGTGGATTAGGGCTTCCCAACCTCGACGCCTTTGGCCGCGCGCTTTGTCTTAGCTGGCTTGGCTAGAATGGACTGCGCCGGATCGTCCCTAGGTGGGCACCCCTACTCCCTGCGATGATACTGACCGGGATCTTTTCGCCGCCGCCACTCGCGTCTACATCGGTGATGGCTTGACGGCGTCCTTCTGGAACTCCAGTTGGAGTCATGGGCGGCCCCTGCAGCTGGCCTACCCGCTCCTTTTAGCCCGCTCTCGTAGGAAGGGGCGGTCCGTCGCCCAAGCCCTTTAAGATAATCATTGGGTTCTTGATCTTCGTCGCGATTTTTCCACGCCGCTCCTCCTTGAGTTCATTCATGCATGGAGGGAGCTCCATCAGGCCAACACCGTCCTTCAACCCGGTGTCCCCGACTCCATCTGCTGGATTATGACGGACACCGGTCAATACTTCGCGCGCTCCGCCTACCTTCTCCATTTCATCGGCCGCACCAGCTCCGACCTGCTTCAGACTGTGTGGCACTCCTGGGCTCCTCCGAAGAATAGGTTCTTTGCGTGGCTCCTCCTCGAAGATCGACTTTGGTGCGCTGACCTCCTTCAGCGGAGAGGATGGCCGAATGCGTATTTCTGCCCCCTTTGCCGGCGTAACCTTGAGACGGCGCACCACCTTTTCGTTGAGTGCCCATTCTCCACCCGTCTTTGGCTGGAAGCGGCGATGTGGCCCAACTGTCGGGGGATGGTGGCAGCTCTGCAGTCCCTCACGGTCTCCGTCCCCAACTTCCGGGAGAGCTTGATGCTTGAGACCGACGCCGTGCACCGCCAAGGCATGGGTTCGCTCTTCATTCTCATGTGTAGTTCGATATGGCGTGAGAGGAACGAGAGGATCTTCCGGGACAAAGAGTCCTCCCTTCGTCAGATCATCACTGTCATCAAGGATGAGGCTCAGGCCTGGGCTTTCGCCGGCGCTAGAGCCCTGAGAAAACTTTTGTGGGAACCGCCCTGATCTAATCTTAGAACTTGCTTAATCAGCTTTTGTTTTCTCTCCTTTTTTCTCTCTCTTTTTTCCTTAGCTGCCTCGGCAGCCTTGTAATTTATCTCTCCCTGCTAATATATTGAAAGCTAGCGTTTGTTGGACCTTTCGAAAAAAAGAAGTCTTCAGGCCATCCACAGTGCTAGTGGCTCGGGCGTGCTTGTGAGCCTGTTTATTTTCATGTTACAGAAGTTCTCAAAAAGTTGTAAGGTGCAAATTATAGCACTAATTAGTGAATATCTGTATAATCTCGGCCGAAAATACATCGACATGCGTGCAACATGAAAAAAGACAAATTGTGCAAGCTTGCAAGGTCTATTTACACATGATTCCCTTCCTCTTTTATGCTTACGGAGCACAAATAAAGTATAGTTCTGTCTCAAAATTTATAGCTCATACTACTACATCAAACAATAGATGTTCACAAATTGCTTCGGAATGTTTAGGAACTTACATGTGCTTTTTGTTTGTTTCAAGTTATTCGTTTTAACCCTTCCTAAGTGCACAAAATACAGTCGCGCACAACATTATTTGTTTTATTAGTCTACACCGATTAAGTGTTTCGTTTTTCCTTTCTTCAACTATGGTGGTCGGCAAACTCGCATCTGAATGAAAAGTGTAGGCACATTTTCAATACAAATATATATGGTAACTGAATTTGATAAAAGAAACAATAACTGGATACATTTTAAAGATTTTGTCTATTAACCAAAGAAGGAAAGCTCTTTAAGAGTCCCTAGAAATTAATTTGGACCTCCATATTATTTGGTCTAACGGCGCAGATTTGTTGATACTCCAATTTAGATGTATGAAGTCTTACCTCAAAACAGATGAAGTACTGGAAAGCCAGGGGTAACAATGTCAGCAGTTTCTTCCTTTCCCACGTTCGTCAGAGTACTCAGAGGAAGGCTGCGCTCGGCCTCGGCACGGCGCTGAGAAGATGGTTGCGACGAGATTGAGCTCTGCAGTTTTTTTTATACTAAGGTGAAAATGTGAAAAATCAAGAATATCGTTTCCTCCATTTTATCTACTGGAGTATTACGTACCGTAAAATCAAGGTGCACAAAAAGTTAAGTTTTTGTCCATTAATCAACACATGTGCGTGCAATAGAAGGACGGGAAGGAAAAAGACATCAGGGGATTAAAACACCCAACCAAACAAAGTAAACAAGGGCTAATTTTCCGGTATGCATGACTGATTCTAAATGCATTTTCTGTCTAGAGCTGCAAATTTTTGATCCTGAGGATACCCTGCGATCCTTCTTAGTTCAAACAAATGAACTAATTTTTTAAAAAATTATGTTATTTTAAAATTTTAATTCATTTGGTTGAACTAAAAAGGTCACACGTGCCTGAGGATAAAAATTTGCAGCTCTGGTTCTGCCCCGCACGGCCCCATTTGGCAGCCTCATTCTTGCTCCACACGATTTTCAGTCACCACCCGAGAATTCAGTCAGACGAAGATGGAACGCTGTTCCGACCAGTGTACTGTCAAGCGGCGAGCGAGGACAAACAATGAAACAAAGGTCTACTACACTCTACAGTCTACAGTGCTCACGCTGCTCCGCGCCGCTTGTGAAACCCAGATGCGTGTGTGCGTGCGCACGTACGGTACAACGCGGGCCCATTGACCATGACCAGTCAATCAACAAAAAATGTACGCGTCAGGACAGAGTCATTGTTTTTCTTTTTTAAAATGAGCAATAGTTTTTCAGAGAAGAGAAAGAAAAGAAAGGGGTGGGGCTCTTTTTTTTAGATCGAAGAAAAAGGTGGTGGAGGCGTGGAGCTACGCGCGCATGCATCCAGCAGTACATACGTGCGTGCGGCTCGCGACAAGTTTGTTTGGTTCGGTGTTTTAATCCAAACTGGACAATTTTTTTTGCCCAAATAGGATAATTCTTTTGCCTCTAAAACATAGGGGTTGTGTAACACAACTTTTGGATACTTCACATGAGTTTGGTACACATGATATTGGACTTTTCAAAGTAAATGAAAACATGACATTCAAGCAAAAGTTTGGAATCCTCCCAAATACGAAAGAAAAGAAGCATTCATATAGGAATTCTCAAAGTTCAATCCTACAATCCGAAGAGCATCATATATTCACATGTAGAATTTTTTTCCCGTGAAATTCTTATGAAATTTATCCCTTCCAAACATGATCTTGGTAAAAGAGGAAAAAACTGCTTCCTTCTTCCGTTTGTTAATATAAGATGTTGTAGTTTTATCTTAAATTTAAATTTTAACTTTACTCAAGTTCATAAAGAAATCTATCTAAATTTTATAAATAGTTTGGTTGTACTAAATTCATCATGGTATGTGTATTCATAATATACTTATTTGATATTTTAAATATTACTATATCTTTTTTATAAAATTAAACACACAATAAAAGGTCTAGATATTATTTAGGCGTCTGATATTTAAGCAAAATGCTTAAATCTCACTTGATAGCTGGTATCTGAGTCATCAGATTTGTACCTGAACGCCAACCGTACTCCTTTCTCTCCATTGTGCATCCCGAATCTTCGAATCTTTACATATCTTACAGTTGAGCAATCAATTTGTCACTAACTAAAGATCAGAGAATTTAGATATAACAAAATCGAATAAAAATATTTTATATTTAAGAATGGAGGTGCTACTCTTACTCCTGGTTTCGCAAAGACACATTATCACTAGAAAAACCTGAAATTTTTTCCGACTCGAATTTGTCCAAATATGAATGTATCTATGTCTAAAAAATGTTTAGGTACATGTAATAGAAAGTCACTTAATATGGGACGGAGGTAGTATACGAACTGAGGCGATGTTCTGACCAGAAATCGATCGGTCCGGGTCAAACGAGCGAGTTAGGACACGTGACATTGCTCCGGCCACTAACATAGCGCAACTATATACTCCCTCCCTCCCATAATATGAGGCACGCATCACAAGATCGTCAATTTAGCTAACTAAATATAAATTAAAAAATTAAAAAATTATACCACTAGAAAGTTCTCTCGATAAAGAATCTAATGATTTACTTTTTGTTAAAAAACATACATATTTAATTAATCAAATTGAGAATATAGGGATGCGTGCGTGCCTCATATTATGGGACGGAGGGAGTAATGTGCATACATGCATATATGTACACCGGCCGAGAGAAGTACAATAGCAGTAAGGGCGAGAAGATATCCATTGCTCCCACCCCTTAGGGTGCTACCATGCTCCCAACACACGGTAGCACACCTAAAAAGTTTTCAAAATTTTCAAAATAAATTGAGTGGGTTCATAAGATATGTGTCTATCATGTCATAAAGTTTTAACTTCAAATTCATTATACACAGAGAGAAACAAAAAAGACAAATGCAAACATGAATAGTGTCAGAAATTTTGTCTTTTGTGTTTTTATCTTTTTGCGACCTACTCACATCTGAATTTGTCTTTTTTGTTTCTCTATGCATATAATGAATTTGTATTTGAAACTTTGTAACATGGTAGACATATATCTTATGAATCTACTCAATTTTTTTCAAATTTTTTGAAAACTTTTTAGGCATGCTACCGTGCGTTGGGAGCACGGTAGCACCCTAAGGGGTTGGAGCACTCGATATCTTCTCCAGTAAGGACCTCTTTGGATTGAAGGATTTTCATAAGATTTTGATAGGATTCTAGTCCTTAGGAGTTTTTCCTAAATGTGAGCCCTTTGGATCATAGGAATGAACTTGGCAAAATCCTATGGAATCCCTCCCTTTGGCCCCAATTCCATAGGAATTCACACATGAGCTGAAACCTCATTCTTTTTTTCCTTTGAAAATTTCAATGCATCTACTATCTCTCTCTCCTCTCTTATTCCATCTAATCTCAAAATTCCTATATTTTTCCTATGTTAGCATCCAAACACACTTTCTCAAACAATTCCTATGATTTTGGTTCCTAAAGGATTCAAAATGCCATGACATCTCAATCCTATGATTTTGCTATTCCTATGTTTTTCTAATCCTATGATCCAAAAAATACCTAAGATTTCATGGCTGGGATCCACGGTACGCGCGTGTGGCGAATGCACATACGTACGTGACATACGGTGCGCGCTCCTCATGCACCTGCTAGTTTGGACGGGTGGATCTGTCCCAACGCTAGGTGGAGGATCTGTCCCAACGCTAGGTGGAAGGTCCATCCACCGATCGATTACGTAAGGGTTTGTTTGGTGTTAGTTTATTTTTTAGTCACTAGCGTTTTGGTATTTAAGAGATTTGGATGTTCACCCAAAACTCTCAGACTGTTTTTGAAACACTAGTACGGGAAATGTTTTAATTTTGTAAAAAAATGGAGTATTTTGTGGAGGAAAATAGGAATAATTAATCCTCTCTAAATCTTTTCGCCAAACAACCATTTGTGATTTTTAGTTTATCAATCTGGAGTGAATAATATTTTAGAAAACATCCCATAACTCCAGTACCAGCCTTAGGTGTCCATGGGTGCTTTGTCATTTGTTGGGCTGGCGGTCAAAGTCAAGCTGATCGACGTGGATGTGTGGATGGATGGTTATAATTCCCCGTGTCCATGTCGTCGTGTCCAGAGAATGAGGCGTTCACTTTTTGCTAAAGCAACGTGTGAGGATTCGTACCCGGATCAGTTATATTCCACGGTGTATTTCATGGAATATGCAGTTGGGGATTTTTTCCTTCCCGGCCGGAACCATCGATGCTCGCTGCACTCACGGTTCACACGGACCATGAACTTAAGATCTGAGATAATAATCGTTTTTTCTTGGCTTTTCGAGGATCTTAGGCCAATCCCAATGCTAGTCTCTTAGCATGTCATTTTAAGCATTATGCTAGCGACCATCTCTTCACGCAACCAACACAAATTCATTAACTCTCTCACAAAGCTATTAAATAACCGTTATTTTATATACCACCTTAAGGGCATCTCCAACGGTGGTTGATACTAATTTTTTTTAATATGTTTTATATTTTTCAATTCATTTCTTTTTTCTAATGGACCACATGTATCTTTTTTTCTGTCTTGGTATCCGTATAATATCTGTTACTTCTTCAAGTAACCACTACTTAGTTGAAGTATTCATCTATTTTCCTCATTGACCACTAACTTCTTGGTAACCGTGAAGTACCCTTTGTTGAGGATGCCCTAATGAACAATGCATTTGAAACATGGTTTATTAGTATTTATTATGAGTTAAGAGACAATATTTAAGAGACGATGCATTGGGAGTGGCCTTAGAGTTGCCACTACTATAGCGATCCATGGGCCCCGGCTTGAAATGGGACTGATTCATGGGGTCACAAGAACGCTGCCCATCCAATACTATGTTGCTCTCTCTCAAAAAAGAGTTCTGATACTATGTAGATTAAAACTCGATTTGAAAGATGCATGGCTCATTTTAACCTTGAAATCTTTCCATTCCGCTTCTGTGAGTAAACCGCAATTATAGGTTACTAATACCAAGGTAAGGAAGCTTCAGATTTCGTCTTGTAAGTATGAATTTTTGGTTTCTCTTCATGTTTGTTTTTTCCGGTCTCCAAAGATTTATGTACTGATTTTAAGTCTTCTTTTAATGATGTACTGCATTTTAAGTCTTTTTTTTCTAGTTTTCGAAGACATCTCCTCCTCCTTCTCGTTCCGCCTTGACCACCTGCTAGGTCACGTACTGATCTTCACCGCCGTCACCGCTGCACCTACATCTATCCCACCATGCACCACCACTACACCACATACCAAATTTGGTGGCCCAAAACTGCCGGAAAAAGTCCACTTAAAGTGGCAATTTAACTGCGTCAACTGCGGCAAATCTATTAGGGGGCACTTCAACTGCGGGATAAGTCAAGAAAAGAGGGCAGCCAAACTGCCGGGAAAGTTAGCAATATGTAACGGCAGAGAAACTGCCGGCACAACCCGCTATGATAGGTAGGGCCATCCAATCTAATCCTATATGCACGGCCCTAATAGTGTGTTTGGCAATATTAGGGAATGGGAGTGGGAGTTTAGAGGAGAGAGTTTAGATGAGATTAGACGTGGAAATTGATTTTTAGTCCCAATCCCTTATTTGGTATGGGGTGAGAAATATGCGTGAGAATTAACGAGGAAATTCTATTCTCGTGTTTGGTTGGAGGGAGTTCATGGGAAGTTAGCTTAGAGAGGATAACATAAGTGATGATGAAGCGTTAAGATCATCTCTACAAAACAATTTCCTTCCAATTCCCACCTCTCCCTGTTATTGAAATTGTGGGAGTTGGTCCCTCAAATTCCCATGCCCAACCTCTCTTAAAATCTCATTCCCTCTAACCAAACGAATCATTTAACATCACATACCCTTAACTCCCATTGCCCATCTCTAATTCCCCAAATCAAACGAGCTGTCAGTCCCTCACTGAACCCCATCTCTCTCCCATCCGATTCCCCGTCACCCTTCTTAGGGTTTCTGCCCCCGCTCACCAGCATCGCCGCCACCGCGACCCCGTCGCCACAGAAGCTCCGCCATTGGCATAGGCAGAGCTCGTAGCTATTGTCAGGTTCCAGTCTTATGTCTGAACCACACAGGTGCCCTTCTTCAGTTATCCGACGACCCGAGACGAATTGAAGATTCAACGGCTAAGATGGGCTAATTACTATTTACTGTAACCGGTTGCCGGTTGTTACTATTAACTATTTAGGCACCTTTGGCCTTATCTCTGTTGAACTGAGTTAAACTCTGTTGTAACTAGTTTACCCAGCGATATATTAGCTGCGGTCGTGGTATTGGAAATCTAAGAAGAGAAATCATAGCATTACTGTAGAACTAGTTAGGGTTCTTCTTCTTCAAGTTATCCCTGCGACTTATCCTCCAATTTCACTCGCGTAGACCAAATCGATCCCCCAAATTTCCCTGGATCTTCACAGTCTTTACATTGGTATAAGAGCAGTCGATCTGCTGGTGGCGAATTTGAGTTGTGGAGATTGGGAGGTTGGGATCTCTCTTAAAATTCCTCCCATCCCTCCCTTCTTGCGGCGGCAGAGTTGTTCATCATTCGGTGGCGGCTTGGCAGCGGTGGCAGCACTGTTAGCGTGCAGATCTGCGGGGGGTGATAGGTACTGTTTTCCTCGCGGAATCCAGTGCAAATCCCTATTTCCCCTTGACGATGGAATGACCCTTCAGGTCCTCAACCTTTGTATGCCCACTACAGCCCAACAGGGGGCCCACATGAAGGCCCATCAACTATACGCAGGTCGAGTGCCCTGGAATGCGGCTCAAGCTAAGGAACGTAATCTAATCGTAATAGAATGTGCTGATCTGATTGTAACCATCCCGATTATCACGCCCGAGACCTAGCCGCCTGTATATAAGGCTAGGAGGGGAGATCGGGAAGGGCCATCCTCTACTTACTCGCCAGATCCCATCTGCGCACCATAGCCTCAGAGCTTCCCAGTAACCTTGATCAATAAAAAACTCCAAAGCAGGACGTAGGAGTGTTACCCCTTGAGGGCCCTGAACCCGGGTAATCCTTGTGTCCCCCTAGGTCCTTGTTAGTCGACGAGGTTGCTGGTGCATCCCGTGCTCTCCTTAGTGAAAACCCTCGAGTTTGGGTATTACTGAGGTAGCCCCTCGTCATTGGCGCCGACTGTGGGGAAGAAGTGCATCAGATCAACAATCTCATCGACCATGCCGTCCCTGATCCACGACATGTCGACTCTGGTGGAGTCGATCCATTTCGGGTCTCTGAGTTTCACAACCCATCTGCCGGTTCTGCGTCCAATCTTCAATGACCTTCGCCACATCTTGGATTTGGCGTTTAGAGGTTTCAACCTTCGAGTCAACCGAGAGGGCATCGTCAACCTTTTGGATCTGTCTCCTTTGTCGACGAGGAAGATCTACGAGTCCCCTGCGGAACCGTTAGTAGAACTTTCATCCCCAATATATTCGCCGGGTGAACCGGGGCAGATTTTTGCCCAAATTTTTTGCACTGATTGTGATTCCCACCACTCGGTGTTCGCAGAAAGCCCCGCTCCCCATAGCGCTAGCATCTGCTCGAGTGAAGAAAGTGTTCTAGTGGCGAGATCCCGATCCCTCAAACGACCCTCGCACAGGTCTTTGTAGCGGAAGTGGGTGAAAGCTGTGGCAACAGGAATCGTCCCAGGAGAACTATCTTCGCCGAGGCACACGCCAGAGACGCAACGAACGATCAGCACACAATCGTCCTTACGCCAGAGGAGGAAGCCCAAGTTGATGCCGCTCTAAACGGCACCACTCCATTACCTTCAGATGCGACCCGCAACGAGAGATGATGGCCTATCATCACGCGTTGGATATTACGCATGCTCGACTGCAAGAGCGAGCAGAGCTCCAGCGGCGGTAGGAAGTCGCCGATGCTTCAAGTGTCAGGAGGCATCAGCTATCAGACAGTTGCAGTTCGTCCTCCAGAAGTCATTCTAGATATAGAACACCACGGTATCAATCTCGGCTGAATAACATCCCCGAGAGAGAAAGAGCGGGCATAACTTGATGCCTGGACGACGCGCTGATGACAGTCAATACTCATGGGGAGGTTCTGCCGCGAACACCGCAAGGAGTCGTGGTTGCGGCAAACACATATTTGCTGTCCACCATGCTACCGGACACGACCCGAAGGCGGCGATCCATAGGCAGGTACTAGCTGGTTTAGGCGTCATTGGAAAAGCGCCCATGAGCCCGAAAACGAACCAGAACGAGCCCCGACGATAGAGAGATGGTGGATCTCCACGACAGATCAATCACTCGACTCCTCCGCAGCGGGGACCAGAGGAACAACACCCTCGACGCCGCAATACCCCTGTTTTAGGAGACGATCATGATATCATCACACGACAGAGAATCAACCGAGAACGGTCAGCCCGTGCTGGCCGCGTCACGGAAGAGGATGATGAAACCTTGTGGTGCGGCTTGCTTTAGCCGCCGCGTCCGCAATTCGAAGGTGCCAGAAAACTTCTTGGTATCATCTAGCGCGATCAAGTTCGACGGCTCCCAAGAGCCAAGAGCTTGGTTAGAGGACTACCTAACAATGGTACGGCTTAAGGGAGGCAAAACACAGCCATGCAATGCCTCCAACTGCAGCTCAAGGGTCATGCCCGCACTTGGTTGGCCAGTTTGCCAGAGTTAGAAATAGGCTTGTGGGACGAGCTTTACCAAGTCTTCACCAGAACTTTTCGAGCAACATACAAGAGGCCAGCTTCCTTGGAAGAGCTTCGAGCTTGCACACGGAACTCGAGTGAGTCCATCCGGTCATACATCCAGCGGTGGACGTCCCTCAAGAATGCAACGGAAGAGATATCAGACGTAAGCGGAGTCGACGCCTTTAAGCGTGGGCTAAAGCGAGTAACATTCAAGGAAGAACTGGGCCGGAGCAGGCCAAAGATTGTTGCGGAATTGATGGAGATAGCAAACAAATAGGCAGATGGAGAGGACTCGATTCGGAATGAGCATAACATATCACCCGATGATGAAGAGGGCGAGCGGGGACAGGGTCGCAGCACTGTCAGAAGAAAGAAGCACAAAGAACGAGAGCCCGCTGCCCCCGAGTTCGTAGCAGCCATTCGATCGCAATGGCGGCTCTCGAGGTAACGAGAATCACGAAGGACATCGAGAAGGAAACAACCGTAGTAGTTATCGTGACAATGACAAGCACCAGCAATGGCAGCCCCGTAGGATACGAAGGGATGGGCAACCCGCTTTGTCACCAACACAACAGTTGTGGGCCCCTTGCCCTTTTCATGGCACCAAGGAGCAGACAGATACTTAAGGTGCGGCCACACATTGTTCAAGTGCCGTCGTTTCTATGAACTGTAGGATACGTGCCACCAGTTTCAGCACTCATCGGCTAACAGGGGTTACCCTCAGGGGCCGGGCCATCATACAGTGCGTAATAACGCAAATACTTTGGCTTTGCCACACACCCCCTAGGCCGGCACCATCACGCATAACGGGCCGCCACCCCCTCCGCTTTACAGGATCAGTCCAGCATACACAGCCCGCCCCACGCCCATCAGCACCACCTACCCCAGCTGACGCATACCCAACCCCATTAGGAAACATCTGCATGATCCAGAAGGGAAAGCCGTCCAACCGACATCAGAAGGTCATCACTCGACAAGTCCATCTGGCAGTGACAGCACCACCCGCCACCATGAGGAACTTGACTGGTCTGAGGTAGACATCTCGTTCTCAAGGGCAGATCATCCACCCCAAGTCCCGAGGCCAGGGCACTCGGCACTCGTCTTAGATGCTCAGGTCGGAGGGTATGAGATGATTAAAGTGTTTATAGATGGAGGCAGTGGCATCAACATTATCTTTGCGGATACACTACGTGCAATGAATAAATCCTTGACAAATCTTCAGGCTACGAATACAATCTTTCCATGGCATTGTTGCAGGCAAGCCAGCAGTACAACTAGGCCGGGTCAGCCTCGACGTTGTCTTTGGCGGCCCCGCAAATTTCCGCAGAGAACGGATCAACTTCGAAGTGCTAGATTGGAAGTCCCAATACCATGTGCTTTTGGGTCGGCCAGCACTAGCCAGGTTCATGGCTGTCCCGCATTACGCATATCTCATGCTAAAAATGCCTGGACCTTGTGGCATAATCACTGTTCACGGAAGTTTCACAAGATCAGATAATTGTGACAGAGAGTTCCACAAACTTGCTGAGTCATTTGGTATGCAGACGGAACTCGCCTCTTTGAAGAGAACAACAGACAATAACATCTTACCCATGACGAAGAGGGCACCACCACAGATAGAGTTTAGCACGAAGAGCGACACGACAGAGCATCAGGTGCATCCGACGGATTCCAACAAGGCTGTGCTGGTGTCCTCGAGTCTCTCCCCCGCATAGGAAAGTGCGCTCGTCGGGTTCCTATGCGAGAATTGGAAATTTTTCAAATGGGTGCCATCCGACATGCCAGGTATTCACCGGGAACTCGCCGAGCACTCCCTCAACGTGGACAGACATCGATGAAGAAGTGAATCGCCTACTCGACGCCAAGTTCATCCCGGAAATCAAGCAAACTACCTGGGTGGCAAACCCTGTAATTGTCCCGAAGAAGAACACGAAGGTCCTACGGATGTGCGTTGACTTCACGTCATTGAATAAGCATTGCCCGAAGGATCATTTCCCCCTGCCTCGAATCGACCAGATCGTCGACTCGACTGTGGGATGTGCACGACTATCTTTCCTCGATGCCTACTCAGGATACAATCAGATACGGCTACAGACTGAGGACGAGGAAAAGACGGCGTTCATAACGCCCTATGGAGTTTTCTGCTACACAACTATGCCTTTTGGATTGAAAAACAAGGGTGCAACATATCAGCGATGCATGCAAGCATGCCTCGACAAGCAGCTCAGAAGGAATGTACAAGTCTACATCGACGACATCCTAATCAAGACAAAGACTGAGGACACCCTGTTGGAAGATATTCGGGAAACATTTCATGAACCTTGATAAGTACCGAATTAAGCTCAACCCTACAAAGTGCGTCTTTGGAGTACCGGCAGGACAGCTTTTAGGATATTTTCTTTCTGCAAGGAGAATTGAAGCAAATCCAGACAAGATCCGAGCGATCCTGACAATGAAAGAACCGGAAAACCTCCATGAAGTGCAGCAGCTTACAGGGAGAGTGGCAGCCCTTAGCCGGTTCATTAGTAGGCTCGGAGAAAAGGCGCTGCCATTTTATCAGCTACTCAAGAAAAGGAAGAATTTCACATGGACACCCAAAGCAAGCAGCGCATTCGCTGATCTGAAACGCATGCTGTCAACTTCGCCCGTCCTTGTCACCCCACTAAAACGAGCAGCTCTTGTTATACCTCGCCACGACAAATCAGGTGGTCAGTACGGCCTTGGTAGTAGAGAGAGCGGAAGAAGGGAAAGCACAGGCAGTTCAGAGACCAATATACTACGTCAGTGATGTGTTGTCCACCACGTAGCAACGCTATCCGCATGACCAGAAACTGGCGTATGGAGTATTCGTGATGGCCCAAAAGTTGGAACACTATTTCCAGCAGCACCCGATCGTTGTGGTAAGCGAGGCGCCGCTCGCAAACATTCTTAATAACCAAGAGGCAACAGGGCGAGTGGCCCAATGGGGAATAGAGCTATCGCCTTGGAATATCACATACGAACGCTGGAAAGCAATCAAATCTCAAGTTCTACTAGACTTGATCGCCGAATGGACCGAGATGAAGACACCAGGTCCATCAGATTTATTGAGCTCATGGACCATGTACTTCGACGGATCCAAGCAAGCAGAAGGTGCGGGAGCAAGAGTAATCCTCATCTCGCCAAAGGGAGATAAAATGCGCTATGTCTGTCAGATGCACTTCCGCAATGCCTCCAACAACGAAGCCGAATATGAGGCCCTGTTGCATGGCATGCGGATAGCAAATGCATGTGGAGCTACTTGACGGATGATATATGGCGATTCAAACCTGGTTGTGCAGCAAACAATGAAGACCTACGATGCTATTTCATATACCATGATCGCGTAACGTGACCTGTACAACACAATTGTGGCGACCCAGACCCGTAAGGATCCGAAATCTCTGTGTATTCTGTACTAGTCACTGGATCAATAGCTAGTACACACAGTCCAAGATGAAATACCAAAAACACATGTTGTTTATTATCGATAAACAATAATCTAGAGTAAATATTTTTATTACACAACGGAAAATCAAATTGAACACCAATGAGTCCATCAACGCCACTGGCTTGTTGAGTATAGACCCGCGACCCTGCGTTCCTTTTTTCATACATCAACATCTGCACATGATAGGTGCAGGTCAGTACATTGAATGTACTTGCAAGTAGATGCTTAAGGATAAGTCCTAAAAAGGCTTGTACGGATTCTTTTGCAAAAAGCCAGTTTTGGATTTTGAAATGGAAGTACATGCTTAAGGAAAACTCTAGCTCTAGAATTTTGTAGAAAATAGTTTTTGAAAACTTACATCAAGTGGAATCTACACCACAAGACTTAACTTTGTGATCTGCCATCAGTGCTTCGATGACTCACAAAGTTTTCCCTTACTATGCATTCTAGGTCAAACTGACACTCACATAGTAACCCTGACTCATTCTGTGGATACTTCCATCGAGTAGAAACTCATTCTGTGGATACCATTGAGTCAAAACAGTTTTTGGTTTTTGAAAACAAAACTAGAAGATCTCCTCTTGACCAGACTTAGTAGCTCAAAATTCGCCCGTAACCAAGGGCATGACTAATCGATTAGATTGACACTCTCGAGAGGTTTGTACACTTTACCCACAAGACACAATCAGTCCAAGTGTTGCCTGACGACAAGCGTGCGCAACAGGTAAAGATTGTGACGAAGTCTTTCACTAGAAGCGCCCTATACTTAATTCCGGCACCGCCCGTTCCATAAAGCACATTGGCCCCTCTCCGGATGACGATACCCAACTAAGGGTTTCCCGCTAGTTAGTCGACTAAGCCAGAGCCATAATAGCAAGTGGTTGTACAGGTAAGCATTTGGATTCCATTGGAAAAGACTTAAACTTTTTGATACTGGACGGCGGTCCCCACCGAAATCCTGAGCATCTGTAGAGCCAAACTGGATGCTGCCCTTGTCGACAACCAAAAATGGTCTAAGACATACCACTCCGTCCAGTGGAAAACATTTTTGGGTTTTACTTTGAAAATATTTTTGAAAACACTCTCGCTCATATCATGAGACTTTCTTTTTGAAAAGTTTTGTACCCTCCCGATACAATATATAGCGAGCAAGTTTGAAAACATACATACTATAATCTTAGGCTAATTGGTGGCATGACGAAAAACCTATAGGCATACTACATAGGTCATAACTAATAATTTGCAAACGCATTTTGAAAATACTTTATAGAGAATAAGACCTACACATGCATTCTTACAATTTGTAGAACAAAGTAGCATATGCAAAAATATATCATTCTAGATGATCAAAGGTATCACTTGCCTTGGCCTGTGTTGATACAAAGTTCTTCTTCTTCTTCACGACACTTAGCACAATCGTACTCCGAATCATCTATCATGAAGAACAAATGACAACAATAACCACATTGTTCGATAACTCGAAATAATTCCAAATGAAGAACCAAAAGTGATAATCGACGGTCATCTTTATTGCTAAAGCATAGGATTGGGTTTCGGAAAGGATGGATATGGTTTGATAGGTATTATAACTAAGGAATAATACTATGCCCTTAATATTCCACATGTTTTATTTATTAAAACATGAACAATGCGCATCTCACGATCCAACTAAATTATGGTAAGATATGCAACATTATGACAAAGCTATCATGCAAACTACGGAACTTAGGTGAACATGATAGATAATAGAAAGCATCAAGTTAATTGTTGTTCTAGCATGCTATGCTACTGTTATTTAGTGAAAGCAATTCATTTGAATGCATCAAATTCATCTATGCAATGCAAACACAGCTATACATGTAATCTATCAATGCAAATTGATTAAGCTACATGAGAGTTAATTTTATTAGCTCTAATTTATTAACATGCGAAGGCTAACTATGACATAAACCTCATGATGCAACTTATAGTTATCAAAATATATTTATACAAATACTTTAGTGGCCCAAACCTAGAAAAAATAGATAAAGAACCTAGAGTTTAAGATATCAACATTGGAAAAGAGTCTCTAAGTTGTTGGGACAAAATAGAGAAAGGAAAACTAATCTAAATGTGTTGAACACATGGCATGTTCGACCAGATCATAACATGTGATAGATGCAAAGGAAACTTGGAATAGAAATCGATACAAAAGGCTAGGATTGAATTGGAGTTGAAACGGTAAGTTCTAGCTGTTAACAGATACAAAGTTCTAAGTATCATGGGATGCTGTATATGAAGATGAAAAGGTGCACAAAAGGGTTCAGAATGTAGGGTTGGATGGATTATTGTCAAAACAGAAAGAATCATCTAATTTGGAGCAATGGATCAAAAGATAGGGGCTTCGGAATACAGCTAATCGACAGATAGCATGTGACAGTGTTAACAGATAGCAACTTTGGTTGAGGATGAACTAATGTGGATGAAATAGAACTTGTGCAAACAGTGCACTTATGTGTATAACATGATCTGATAGATGATCTCCAGAAGGTTCGGGACCAAACGGATCTATGGAATAGTCTACAAGAATTTCGAAAAGTGGCTAATTCAGAAGCAACATGACGTGAATAGCAATTTCCAACGAAGATGCACTGCAGAAGATAATCCAGACGGGGCATGCAAACTGATCTAATCTTAAGAGCACGACATGGTCTAAGCATAGCAGAAGGAATCGGATAAATAGGATATACGGCTGATAATCTATAAGCTACAGAAGTAGTCTATTCAATACAGACTGCAGCTCGAAAAACAGAACAAGAAAGCTCACCGGAGAAGATGTTCGCCGGAGTTGATGGGATTCGGCGAAACAGAGGTTACCTAAGGCCTGGATGTGGTGTATGGAGTTACAGGATTCGAGAGGGATCTAGTGGAGTTGGTTGCTAGGGTTAATTTGGCGCGAGTTGGTAGAAATTGCTCGCGATAGTTCACGTGGAAACGGCGACGAAAACTCGAAATAGGCGGCGAGATTGACTGCGGCTTCGAGCTAGGTTTTGAGGGATAGGTTGGGGCTCTCGCGGTCGTCCGAGGGGATCTATTTATAGGAGGGATGGAGCTTGAGATAAGGCCGGCGGCGGTGGAGTTTAAACGGAATCTGTTTCGTTCAAAATCTAGAGAAGATAGAGTCCGGGTCAGTTTGATTCTTGTTGGGATTGATTCCTTGATGTGAGGGGCAAGAATTGGCGAAAAAATCGCGGAGAAAAACGGTTCGGACGATGGAATCCATGGTGGAGGGAGCCTGAGTTCGGCTTGAACTCGATCTGGGGCTGGAGTAGGTAGGGCACGGGGCAGTCCATAGGGCAGGGGGCTGGCGACGGGCTGCGGTGGACGGAGGCGAGCGGCGGAGCCAGGGGCTGGGCTTGGTGGCGGAGAGCCAGAGAGCAGCAGCGAGCGGCCAGGGGCTTGCGGCCGTGGCGCTGCAGCCAGGAAGAGGCACGGGCTGGGCAGCCACGTGAGGAAGAAAGAAGAAAGGGAGAAGAGAGAAAAAGAGAGGAGAGAGGCTCCATTGGATGGAAGATGGATGGCTGAGATTAGAACTTACCCCTTCGGGGCATTTAAGTGGAAACGGGTTTCAGCGAAATACACTTTCATGAAGGGAAAGCGGTAGTTCCCGAAAATAGAAAAGAATAAGAGAAAAGGCCTATAAAATACTTTTCTGTGTGTATAAATCGTCAAAAATTCAAATAAATCGAGTAAAATACCAAACGGATTCGGAAAAATTCCAGAAATTCCTGAAATTCTAATTACCTGTTTAGAACCTATGAAAGGTAGTCTCCTCATGGAATAAGATATTTTCAAATAATTTTTTAGTGATAATGAACCTCAAATAAATTCCAAATAAATCTAGAAAAATATATCTACATTCTAATAAATTACCAAATGAGTATGTAACACAAAATAAAGCTTATGCGTACCAAATTAAATGTTCTCCAACTTTATAATATGGAAAGTCACAATATTCTTTCTCATTAACAAATAGGCAAGTGTTGGAAAAAAATCATATAATTGATCTTAACGCCAAATCAAAAACATGCAGAGTTTTGAAAATGTTTTCTCAACTATAGGATTAGGAAAGTCATCTTAACGCGAGGCTGTCATGTTACCCTCTTCTCTTTATTTGATCATTTACTTTGGAAATGAAAAGAACATACCAAAATAATAATCAACTAACATATAGGTGAACTATTAAATTTGTTTTCCAACTGTATACTTGGGAAAGTCATATTATTCCTTCTTTTTAACACTTAATAAATGTTGGGAAACATTTCAAATTGATTCAATAATTCCAACGATGCTCTCAAATGGTCATGGCATTCAAATTGGAAATTTGGGATACCATAAATCCTTTATAGGATCCACCAAAAGGAATAAGACTCATTTAGGTTCTTGAAATCCCATACAATAACATAAGATGCAAAAATGGATCCAAACTAAATACTTTTTAATTTGTAAAAATCTTTCAACCATGTGATATAATTTGGATAGTCATATTAATCCACTCTTTTTTTTATAAAATTCAAACTTGATGAGAAAAATTCAAACAAGTCCTGAAAATTTTAAATTCTTCAGAAATTCTCAAACAAAATATGTTCAAATCAAAAAATTAGATAAAATAAATAATATTAATTAACATTCCAAAATGGGAAAATTTTGGGATGTTAAAACAATGGAGGGCAATTTCGGTGGATGTGAGCTAGCACATGTCAACCGTTCGAATAATGAAGAAGTCAACCAACTGGCTAATCTGGGATCCGCGCGGGCGCCAGTTCCACCCGGAGTTTTTCTAGAGATAATCAATCAGTGATCCATCAAAGAAAAGAGCTCTGTCGACTCGGCCAACAAGTTGTCCAATCCAGAATCCTTGCTTGATCCAACACACCCGACAGGTTCGCCCGGCACCCCTGCAGTCGAACAGGCGAACGAGGACGCAGTCGAGGTATTGTCGATCGAGCCAACATGGATGAAACCATTACTCGCGTACATGCTGCGACAAGAGTTGCCAGAGGATACAGCCGAAGCAAGAAGGATTATGCGACGATCCAAAGCATTCATAGTGATCAACAGCGAGTTGTACAAACAGAGTGTTTTCGGCATCCTCCAAAGGTGTACAGTGCCAGAAGAAGGGCATGAAATCCTCCTGGACATCCACCAGGGCACGTGCGGCCATCACGCCGAAAGTAGAACAATTGCAGCCAACGCATTCAGAGCTGGATTCTACTGGCCCACAGCGTTACTCGATGCCCAGTCTATCGTCAGCAAGTGTGAAGCATGCTAGATGTTTGCAACGAAGCCTCACGCTCCCGCTTCTGAGCTCAAGACGATCCCCATAGCTTGGCGTTTTGCGCATTGGGGACTCGACATGGTGGGTCCGCTGAAGAAATCATCCCAGGGAGGACATCGTTTCCTTCTGGTCGCCACTGATAAGTTCTCGAAGTGGATAGAGGCCATGCCGGTAACAAGCGCAACGTCTACAACTGCCGTCCAATTGTTTCGGTCCATAGTTTTCCGTTTTGGCGTCCCACATAGCATCATCACGGACAATGGAACCAATATCAAAGCGGTAGAATTCCAAGACTTCTGTAAGCAGATGGGGATTCGAATCAACTATGCAGCAGTCGCGCATCCATAGACGAACGACCAAGTCGAAAAGGCGAATGGCCTGCTCACCGAAGGCATTCGGAAGAGACTCATGACACTGCTGCGTAGAGCAGCCGGGGCTTGGGTCGACGAACTTCCCTCGGTACTCTGGAGCCTCCGCACTACACCAAATTGTTCTACACAGTTCACCCCTTTTTTTATGGTGTACGGTGCAGAAGCAGTGCTGCCGTCATAAGTCAGAAACAATGCCCAAAGGGTCGCGGCTTTCTTCGGACCCGACTTCACAGAAGGCATGGAAGATGCACTCCACGCGGCAGACGAGGCACGTGACATCGCCCTTGCTCGCTCAGCAGTCTACCAGCAAAGCCTCCGCAATTACCATGGCCGTCGACTACACCGTCGCTCATTCGTTGAGGGCGACCTGGTCCTTGGGCTGAAACAGAAAGGTCATCACAAACTCGAGTCGCCATGGGAAGGACCATATGTGATATCCAAAGTAATCCCGGGCGGCGCCCACGTCTTGAAGGATCCAGCCACCGTAGTCCACTTCAACACACCTTGGAACGCCGAGCAGCTACGGCGTTTTTACGCTTAGAATTTTTATTCGACAGTTACAATTTATCTTTTTAATCGCCCAGTTTATGTCTACTTGCACTTTCGTCCGGTTATCGTTGAATAAATACTAGTTTTTCCCTCATTTATGAGATGAATTACTTTATCAGACCCCTCCGTCTCGACCGAGACCCGAGGATTGTATCTGTCGAGTCCCGGTGTGGTTATAGAGCTTCAACCTCGATGCTAAGCCCCGCGGGTAGCATTCGCCCAAGAGTCAATCAGGACTCGAGGGTTGCACCGACAGGTCTCCACACAAGTTTTTCTGCACAATCACAAACTCAGGATGGCACTCTACAGACTAAGTTTATCCCTGTCCCGGCCAGGACTCGGGAGCGGTAGATCGTTGTTTTTCTGCTCACCACAGTCGATATCCAAGTCCTAGTCAAGCGCAAAGCAATGCGCCATCCTAGCGCAATATGAGACATTCAACAAATAAACGATGGAAGTACACTCAACAACGGTATGTATTTCAAGTACACTTGAGTTGACGCCTGGCTACTAAAAAGAGGCTCGGGGGCTATGACGAAGGGGTGACTTCGACAATGTCCATATTGGTGGACTTGTATCTACGAAAGATTTCGAGTGTATGTGTTGGCGAACTCGTCGGCTAACAAGGACACATGGAACATGATTTACCCAGGTTTAGGGCCCTCGATGAGGTAATACCCCTACGTCCTGCTTGTCTGATCTGTATTGATGAGTCAATTACAATGGGGTGTCGCGGAGGTTAGATGCACGGATTCGATCTGGCGAGTGCGTCTAGGCCACTTCTAACTAAATCGGGGGTGTACTCTTGGCTCCCGCTCCTGGTCCTTTATATAAAGGGAACCCAGGTCAAAGGTAGAGTCCAAGTCGGTTACAATGAAGTGATATACTCTAATTAACCTTCCTTATCTTGAGTTGCAAGATTTGGCATGTAGACTCCTGGAGTCGTAGTAGGCTTCCTTGTGGGCCCCCAGCTAGGCTGTAACGGGTATACTCGAGTCGAGTACGTGGTTAGTCATAACCACGTCAGTAGCCCCCAAGTGCCTAGTTGAGTCGTAGACTTGAATAGGGACTTTCTCCGTAAAGAATGAACTCACTTTGCTGTTGAGCCAGTTAAATAGTGCTACAAACTTGATATTTCATCGAATTTGACCTTCGAATGAGAAGCGTTTCGACTCAGAAAATGTCCGAACTGATGTTTTAGTGTTCGACTGTGAAGCAACAGTTTCACAACATGATTTTGATAGCAGGTCAAATCAAATGTAATGAGAAGGGGTCATAGGTATATATGCTTCATGTGCCGAGATACTCGAGAAGTCGAGTCCAGTTAATCGCTCTAGGGTGAGTACAACGCTAGCTTTCTTCAATATTCGAGTCCTCGGGCTCGAACCTGTCAACTGGTGAAATTCGACTTAGCTTGCTGGGGTCTTATAGAGTCGAACTCCAGTTTTTAAGTACTCGACTCGTTCGTCAAGATTGCATATACTGGAAATATGCAGCCGGTACGTTTCCAGGCCCTATAGGAAGCCTACGGGTCTTATCTTCATGTAATGACATGGTTGTAGGGAGCGAACCTTAGGTTATAATTATTAATAGAGGGATGCAGTCGATGCATATCCAGGCGTAATTTTTAGGGCTTATCTTCATACAATGAGTATGGATTCGACTGGAATAACGTAGCTGGTACGGTTCCAGGCCCGATAGAGAACTTTTGGGTCTTATCTTCATGCAATGAGCATGGATTTACTGAAATGACGCAGCTGGTGCGATTTCAGGCTCGATGGAATGACCCATGAGACTTATCTTCATGCAATGAGCATGGGTCAACTAGAGCGACGCAGCTGGTGTGGCTCCAGGCTCGATGGATGAAATCCATGAGACTTTACTGTTATGCAAATGAACACAAATAACTGACGTAACGCAGCTGGTGCAACCAATTGTGTCGATTATATGAAATCGACTGTTTGATGTCAAGGCTGTCGACCTAGTTTTTCTTGTGTAAGTAAAAAAGAAACAATAGCTGACTGTGGTCTTTAAATATAAACAAACAGTTGGTTAGTTAGCGACTCGAATGAGAGTCCTTGTATTCACATTCAAGACTCAAAACAAGTCTCAACACTTTTATGATAAACTTCATTATCCTATATTAAAGATAGTTTCGAGTCATGGTATTCGAGTCAGACTTCGTCATGGATGATGTACCTGTTGAAGGTGAAGAGCCGTTTGGTCAGTCGATGTGACTGGGTGCACAGTCTAGCCTGACATCTAAACGCACTATTGGCATGTGTCAGTGGAGAAACGATCACATTTCTCACAGTAGATAAGGCATAATGATTTCATCGATTCACGCGCCCGAAATGTAGGCGGCCGTTTCTGTTTTCACTACTTCGTATCCCGATCGATATGGGACACGTGGCCAGGATAAAGATCTTACGGCCCGGATTCTTCGCCAGGGTCTGGATTATATATAGAGGAGGGTGGAAAAGGAATGCCTTTTACCCTTCTTCTTCCTCACGACCCAAGCTCAAGCGCTCAAGCTTTGTACTTCCATAGCAAAAAACTTCATGAGTTCCTCAATCATCCAAGCAGCTCTCGCCATCCGAAGATGGGTAGGACCAAAGTTGCGAGTTCGAAGACCGACGCCGGCAAGGGAGATGCTGGCAAGGGAGCCATTCCCTGGCTAGGCGTGATTAACCAGTGCACCAAGATCCTGGAACTACAGGATGAGGGCCTGCTGCCGGGAGGCCCTGACAGAGTCCGCTTCCCGGCAAAGGAGGAGTACCCGCGACCTGTGCTAGGTGAGCGGGTTATCTTCATCGACTATGCGTTGCGGGGGCTTTCTTTCCCTCTTCACGCCTTTTTCCATGCCATGTTGTTAGCCTATGGGATGCAGCTGCACGATCTCCCCCCAACTCCTATTTGCACGTTGCGTGCTTCATCACGCCGTGTGAATGTTTCTTGGGAGTAAGCCCACATTAGTGGCTCTGGAAGCGGATCTTCATGATCAAAGGCCAGAAGGCCGACGCTGTTGAGAGCGTCAACTTCCAGGTGAGATACGATGCCAAATACTTTTCCCTCCAGCAGCGCGAATCTATGGAAAGCTGGAGGTCAAAATGGTTGTATGTCCAAAATGAAGCCTCGGGTGCCGACCCGAATCTTCCTGCCTTTTCAATCAAGAAGAAGGTAAAGAAGACGGCAGCATGGAACCATGAACTGTCGCCTGTAGAGGAGTCGAGGCGGCATCCCTGATGGCTAGGATGCACTCCCTTATGGGGCAGGGGCTGACAGGTATTCATCTAATGGCTCTGTTCCTCAGGATGAGAATCCAGCCGCTGCAGGCTCGCGTTCACCCTATGTGGTCCTACGAAGGACTCGGGGATCCTACTCGAGTAAACGCAGAAGAACTATCATCAGAAGAAGTGGAGTCATGGGTGCGAAGGTTGACGAACCTGACCGGCGCAGCTCCATGCGAGATTGACACGCCAGTAATCCCCCACGGCCCTGACAGGCCGAGGGAAGATGTATGTTCTATATTTTAACTGCTTTAATTTTGCGTTTGTGTTTTGCTGACCAGTTTGCTAATCGCAGGGACTCAAAGATCCTTTGAGTCAGCCTCCCCCTGCTGGGGAGGAAGAACTGGCTGACGAGTCCTCGGAGTCGCCAGACCAGGTAAGCGACTCCGAGGCCGAAGAAGTTGGCCTGGACGAGAAAGAAACGCAGCAAGGAGTCGAACCCGAAGACTAGTGACCAGTCGGCGGGAGTCGAAGGTCCAACTGCTGCAACCTCGTCTCATCCTCCCTCAGCTAAGAAGACCAAGACAGGCGGTCCTGCGCCTGTCCAACGATTTGGCCTTCTTGGCTGAGTCACCCAGACCAGGTATGTGGTCTTTCAGGTGGTAGTTTTAAACAATACAGTCTAGTTTTTAAACTCGGAAGTTTCTTTGTCAGTTCCATGGTCTCGGGTGACCAACCAACAACCCAGGCTATTGAGCCAGCAGGGTCGGACCCGAAGGCTTCGGGTCCCTTAACCATTATTGAGACGGTTGAACCTCAGGTAGCAATGCATGAGGTGGCTTCTCCAGCGAGTGGGGACCATCAACTCCAAGAGTTGCCCCACTCAAAGACTCGTTTGGAGAGCAGCAGAGCCGAAAGGGCACCTTCGAAGACTTCATCCTCAGCTTGCCATGTAAGTTCCGAACTCTTCTTGTTAAATTTTTGTTGTTCTTTTTGTTCTCCCGGTGGGAGTGTGAGTCAGATGTTGACGCCACCATGCTCACAGCCGATCGTCCGCTCCATAATAGAGTTTGTCGATCAATTTGAGGAGGCAGTGCCTGAGCCTGATCAACTCCGTCGAGAATTGGAGCAAAGCCAACAGGAGCTGAGATTCGCTCGAGGTAATACCTCTGACTAAATCTTTCCTTGAGTAAAAAACTACCGTATCTTATTGTTTGCCGTGTAGATCTCCTTTCTCAGGCTAACTCCCTCAAGGATGCTGCCGAGCTTCAGTCCAAGAATTTGGAAAAGAAGCTTGCTGATCTGGCCAGGGAGTCGGCAGAGAAAGTAGAGGCTGAAAAGCGCCTTGCTCAAGATGCTTCGGACGCCATTCTTGCCAAGGAGGCCGAGAAGGAGAAGAGTCGAGCCGCCCAACTCAGCGGAGTCATCGGCCCCCTTGCAGGTAACACTATCGTGGTTGATTCCATTTGTTTGAATGTCTTATGAATACTTTGGCTCTTTTGCAGGCCTGCTCTCGTTTGCCGAATTTAAACAGCGACAGTTGACGAGCCAGGTAGGGGCTACGTGACAGAAAATCTAATTGAGCCGCAAGTTTGAACTTTAAGTACATGTAAATTGGAGATCGGTTTCAAATAGAAAAATAAAAACAACTTAGCCGTTGAGACAACAATTACGAAGATTGATGTTCACATACATATAATGAATTTAAAAAAAATCTGTCCTAAGTTCCACCCTCAGTAGCATTATGATTACAACATTCATTTCTTAAATTCTCAATACATGTTAGCTGCATATACATATGATGTTGCAAGAGGTATATGATACTGCTGCACCCAAATTCCAAGCCCATGAGAAGATATAAGATGGACCAAGGTTTCCATTTAAAAAGTCAAGAGAATAAACACTTGCACTTAACTACCATACAACCTTGAATGGTAAAATATAATATGAAATGAAGAGTCTCTGATCTATGGAGTTGATTGAATATCTTCCATAAGCGCAAGTTAGATAGTGAAAGGGCATTTCGATCCCTAAGTGTTTTGGTATTAATGACAACATGACATGTGGACGAATCGTGTGCTTGAGTATTTCAGATTTGAGATCAAATAGCACAAGACGGTTCGTTGCCCTCAAAAAGGAAAGAAGCGTAGCGGTGTTTAGCGGCTTTTCTATTTATATTGAGTCGTAGGAACTCCGTATTATAAAGAGAGTCCACATGGGAAGGTAATGTGTGAATCAACTTCACGTACACATATCTACCATATTTTGCACCCACTAAAAAGCCTACCCAAAAAGTGAGAGAAGAAACCAATGTCCAAAGATCAGTTTTTGGGCTGCCAGAATTTCAAGGGTGGAACGTCCGGTCCTACTTCAAGGGAGGAAGTACCGGTCCAACTTCCGGTTGCTCTCGAGTTGAATCGGAAAAAAGCGGAAGTTCCGGTTTTTCAGCGGAACTTCCGAGAATTTGCGGAAGTTCCGGCTCCTGACCGGAAGATCCAGCCTGTGACTGCGCAGTGCATAACGGTTCGATTTTTGGGGACCTATATAAATACCCCTTCGTTCTCAACGGGTATTTTGCCTGAGCAGAAGCCAAGAACAGCCATTTTCTCTCTCCCCAAGAACAAGAACTTCATTTCCCTCGATCTCCCTCCATAGTTGATCCCCCAAGCCTATACTTTGAGATTTGGAGGAGAAGATTGAGATTTAGGGTTTCACCAAGCCAAAAAGTTGATTCTGTTTGTTTCCTTTGTGGATTTTGTTACTCTTGGGATTTTGAGATCCCTAACCGGAAGGTGTCTCCGCAAGGCCACTAACCTTGTGAGGTGGTGCTTGTGGATTCGGAAAGGAGCCTCCAATTAAGTTGCGGAGACGTGTCCTTCTCCTCGGATTGGGAGCCTCCAATTAAGTTGTGGAGAGAGCCCCCGTCAAGTTTGTAAGGATTGGCGTTCGCCCTCAAGGAAGCCACTTAGTGGAGCTCACCTCGCCTTTGTGGTGTTGTGAGAGGAGAATAGAGTGAGCCTTTGTGGCGCATCTACCTTTGTGGTAGAGCACTCCTCCAAACGCAGACGTACACCTATCCCAAAAGGTGGAACTCCGGTGAAAATCTTCGTCTCCGCATGTGTTATTGCCCCTTTACTTACTTGCTAAGCTTAATTGTTTATCTTGCTTCGGCTATTGCATCGGCTACTGCATCATACTAGGGGTGTTCATCATTTAGACGTTTTAGTGAACCCATGTACCTTAAAAGTGAAAAGAAAAAGTAAAATTTGTTAGCCGCCTATTCACCCCCCCTCTAGTCGACCATACCGATCTTTCAATTGGTATCAAAGACTCATCTCTTAAATAGGGCTTAACCGCCTTAAGAGTATGGCCGACGTGAATGTGGTGGTTGGAAACAAAGATACTATGGGTACCAAAGTGAGTATGGACGTGTTGATTAAGCTTTTGAGATATCTTAAGCCATCCATACTCATTGAGGTTAAATCCGTAGTGCCCAAGTGCCTTAAAGCCAATGCTCTCATTACATCTTATACCAACCCCGAGTTGCCCAAATCCTCACCCGTTGAGGAAATGGACAAATCGGGTGTGAATGCCAAAGCAATAAAAGCTAAGGCTAATGCTATTGATGTGAGAGCAAACCAATCCCAAGGAATAGGTGGCTTGGGGTCATATTGTGAGGTGTTCTCATCTCAACATTATGCATCCCCTTCCATTTCCATGCCTCATTTTTTCCCTCAAGGCCCTCCACGAAAGCTAAATGCATCTAACTTTACTAAGTGGTTATTTTGTATGAGATCCTATATTTGTAGAACTTCAATAGAATTATGGAGAATAATTGAGGATTGGTACAAGCCACATGATCAAGAAAACTTAACTCCGAGAGAGTATATTCATTATGTACTCAATGCAAGTGCATTGCATATTATTGAAAAGTCTATTCATCTGGAGAATTTTCCTCAAATCCATTCATGCACCACTGCCAAAGAAGCTTGGAATTATATTGTCACAAACCTTGCTTTGAAGGCCAAGGTGTCACATCAAGAAGAAGAGGAAGAAGAGAGTGAGGAAGAGGAGAGTTGTCCCGAAGCAATACAATATGCTTATAATGAACATATGGCTCTAGCTTCAAGAACATTTTGGGACAACAAGAAGAACTTCAAGCAAAGTAATTAAAAGTAATTACAAGCTTAAAGCCACAAAGTGTCACTACAACACAAATGTCTTGTAGAGACATTTTCATTGAGGCAATATACTCTTTGTCTCTACCTAGAGACAATTTTGAGACAGAGTTTGATGTAGAGGCAGTCTATGAGGCGCTATGGATAATGTCTTAAATACAGAGACACTAGTTGAGACATTATGGTGTAGAGACACTTTTGAGGCATTTAATAAATTGTCACAAGACTCATGTAGAGACATGGTTTTGAGATACTTGATGAAATGACCTTACGGTATGGTTAGAGACACTATTTGAGACACATTTTATGTTGTGTAGAGACATTCTTAACAAGTTTAAGACATGTAGCAGACTACTCATAATAATTTCGTTAGAAGTATAAGCAAGAATTGGTATCAGGTTGAGATGGTTAGGTGAGTGTGTAGTTTTCCTTAAGGTCTTGAGTTCGAGGATTGGTTTCAACATGATTTTTTCAATGTATATTTTCTAGCACATGAGTATAGAGACACAATTTAATGTCTTTACAAAATGTCGCATTGAATGGAGAGACAATATAGTGTCTTTATGAAATGTCTAAAAAGTATAGAGACACGATGCAATGTCTTTACGAAATGTCGTATTGAACGTAGAGACGGTATAGTGTCTCTATGCAATGTCTAAAACAATAGAGACGTTTTATTAGTGTCTCATCACACATAGCGACACTGTCCGTAGTGGCAGTTTTGTGGCATTATACCAAGTGTGTCTAAAGTTATGTAGAGACAATTATAGTGTCTCTACGAACCAAAAATAATGTCTCTACGGGCTATTTCTCTTGTACTGTGTGTCGATGGCTCAAAAAGAATACTTGTCGGGAGATGATGAAGAAGGACAAGATGACGAGGTAGTGGGAGTGGCCCTTGTTGCCATTTCCACCTCCTCCTCACCTTCAATCTCCCTATTCGATTCCCCCAATGAAAACAAGAGCTTCACCAACAAGTGCCTCATGGCCCATGGTAACATCGTAACTCCTTCCAATAAAATAATCATGCAACCTAGTGTATCTTTGATGAATGTTGTGGAAGAACAAGATGTGGCCAAGGTTGAGGTAAATGGCTTTGATAAGTTCATGGCTAGCATAAAGGGAGAGACCAAGAGGTATTTCGAATCCCTCTTGGGACAATTAGGTGAAGCCAATGCCCTTCTTGAGGAGAAAGAAGAGATCATCATTGAGAAGGAAGGTTTTGAACGTGAAGCCGTGAATGAGATCGTCGAGCTTACTCAAGCTTTGGAAGAAGAGCAAGCAAATAGGGAAGCTATTGAGGAATATCTTACTTTAGAACTTTTTAAGGTTAAAGATTCTTATAATCATGCTATGTCGCTTGCGGATGAATACTTGGCTAATATTGCAAATATTGAGAATGGCCATGATAGACTCCTAGGGGATTTTGAGCAACTTGAAAAGGACCACAAATCCTTGAAGAGTGAGCTTAAGACACTCAAAGAGTCTCGTGATCATCTTCAATATTCTCTTGTGGAATAAATGGTTTCTAATAGTCCTCCTGCTGATAATGTTGCTTTTCCTTTATATGATGCTGTTTCTTCACCTGGTTATTTGCTTAGAATCATCTCCTTCTTACTGATAGGCTAGTGTGCGGCATGGCTGAACTCCTAAGTCTGCTCTCTTTGCCAGCAAAATGTAGGAACTGCAGAGCATCTCATGATTTTATGCCTGCAGTCTCTCCGCGTGTGGTACCGGCTATCCTAGAGCACCGTATCTCCGTCAAATCCACGAGTTGGCTTGTGCGACAAGGGCGCATCTAGGCCTCTAGTTTGTGGTAAATCATAAGTGTAGGGAAAATTCCAGATACTGAAAATGGAAGAACACTTGATTCGGTCTCTCTGGCTACAATGCAAACGGAAGCAAGTCTAAAATTCCTAAGATTTCAAAAGGCCAATAACTCTTTTATGCAGTTTCATTTACTCTTAGTACTGGTATAATATGGCAAATTTGAACTTATTGACACATGCAAACTGATATTGATAATGATAATGGTCACACATGATGAGCTCTTTTCCCGTGATATTTATTGACACATGCAAACCCATCTCTTGTGCGGCTTCACATCATGTACTACCAATAATTACACTAATCTTTTGAAAATCTGATTGTTTATACCCTTGCGCATCGGTATGTCGAGAGAAGATAATTAAATTAGATTCTTTTAAGAGGAGAACATCTGTTGATCAAATTTTGTGTGACAGAACCTTTCAGATATGCACGAAGCACGATTACTAGTATGAGAAACTTCAGTGACAAATGCACATATTTCAGAGCTATAAGCAAGTCAGTTTCTTTCATGTGCCAAACAATTTGGTTCTAAATACCCGTCACAGCAAAATGGTTTATCCATCTAGTATAAGACAGCAATTATGAAAACTCAATCAACATAAATGAACATGTGAGATTAGCAAAGCATAAGCAGTACATGGTACAACTGATAACATAACAATAGATAGAGCAAACAAGCATCCAAAGAAAGTTCCTTGGCTCCATTAAAATTCATCATACTAATCCATCGGAAACATAGATAAATTAAATTCCAACAAGTTGCCCTGCTGACTTGTGATTGGAAGGGAACTCCACAAGGATAAACTCTGACGGTATCATAGAAACCCAAATTGACTTGCATCGGTGGACAAACGAAGATGCAATTTCCTACTCAATCAGCCACCTATTCCATATCCATGTCATCACCCGTGGAAGGCAGATTATTGCTGTCTTCAGCCTCTCCTTCGACTGTGTCGCCACCATGCCCGGACATGCAAGTGGTGGTAGGAGGCTTCTTGCGAGAGGATCCCATCAACACCGGCCCTCTTCGTTTCATGATCCCTTTTGAATCTGCACAAAGCAATCAAGGAAGCCCCAAGTTAAGCGGGTGGAAAACAACTCTTTTCTGCCAGCATGCTTGGTGGCACGATACAAGGATTATTACATCAACAAATCTAATTCTTAACAATCTTAAGAATAAATTATCATTGTAAACAGGAGGAAATTTTGGTCTATAATGAAGTTGCTGCTCTGCAGTTAACAATCTCAAAACAAGTTGAAAAAGGCTTACAATATCGTATCATTTTGAAGCAGAAAAGAGTGTTTGCAGTTGGAGAATGTCAGGTAAGAAAAAAACAAAGAGGTGGTGCGTACCTTCTGCTGGAGTGAGATAGCTGGAGATGTTAGTTCGCCAGTATGCAAAGTGCACGCTGCTGGTTCTTTGTGTGGTGAACTTGGCCTTTCGCTCCACCTTCTTCTTTTTCATGTCAACAGCAATCACCCAAGACTGAGGGTCATCTAGATTGGCCTTGGCCATTAAGAAGAGAATATCACCATCTTGTGAGCTGAGCGTGGGGTGAGCAACAAAGAAGTACGGCTCCAGGGCGTTGACAACATCATGAGAATGGATCTCGTCGTCCTTGACAAAACCCGGATCACCAACCGCCATGCTCCAAGTGACGGCCGTCCAACCATTCGGAACGAGCGAGCCCGGGATGGCGTGGATCTGAATGTCCACAAACTTGATGCGGCCTTGGACGACAGCAATATCCCGGAAAAAGGATGAACTGCCACGGAGAGGGAGGCCGTTATTCAGTTGCATTGGCTCCGGCAGCTGGATGCAGCGAAGCATCACAGGGTTGGAGCTTTCCTTCTCTTCCTCCCCGGGGGCAGGGAGGTGCACATCGCAGAGGATGATTCTCTGCCAGAGATCGACCCAGACGATGGTGCCGCCAAGGTGATGACCATGTCGGAGAGGTGGATTGGAGCGCGCTCCGACCCTGGAAACACAGTGGGCTTAAGGGTCCAAGCATCAGCCTTGGAGTCGTAAGTACAGATGTCGTACTGTAGTGTCCGGCTTCGGCGTCGTGTAGACAGCCTTACGATCTTAAAAGCGTCGTAACTGTCAATGTTGGGGAAGGGGTGTTTGTGACGGCGGGCAAAAGCAGGGCTAAGGGTGGGTGGGGTGAAGGGGGTTTCCTTGGTGCTGGTGCTGGTGCGATAGCGAAGGATGGCAACGGCGCCACGACGAAGGATGTAATCGTCATCCTGGTCGGGTTTGCGAAGCAGGTTGAGCTTCGGCGACTCGTGGCTGCCAGGGATGGGGGCACGGTAGATCAAGTAGTTGTACCTGATGTCGTCGATACGGCGGGTGTGCTCGAGGCCGATGAGAACGATGTTACCTTCCATGGCCAAGATTGTCGGCTCTCTGCTCAACAGGGTGGGTTCCCCGCTGTTGTAGGTGACACAGAAGTAGGAGATGTGCGGCGGCGGGGCAAGGCAGAAGGTGACCTGCATCGTCTCCACCTTCTTGCCGCCGTCGCTTCTTCTCCTGGTGACAACGGGACAACGGGCAGAGGTGTGGTTGCGCTCATTTATCATGTACGCGTCGCAGTCCAGTAGGGCTTCCCCCGTATCCTACGAATCCTCATCCTCCCCTTTCCAGTTGCCACTTTCTGGCGGCTGAACCAGGGACTCTACATGATAGCGCTCTTCGAACATGGTCAAGATCTTCTCGATTGTCTTCTGGATCCAACACCCCAGAATTTGTATACTGGAGAGAGAAGGCAAGGCTCTTTCGGGTTTCTAGATAGTATAATGGAGGTAGAGTTGGTGCCGGGATCTGTTGGACATGGACTCAGAAAGGTTTGAGTCGGAGTCGGATGGAATCAGACAGAGAAAACACAAATATTTCTCTTTCTTCTCTTCTGAGGAGGTCGGGCTGCTGAGGAGGAGAGGAGGACGGCGTGCCGGGATTTAAGATAACGATGGCGGCGGCGCCGGTGGAAACACCTTTGGCGACCGAATACTTCTCTTCATTCTGGGCGTTCGATGGCTTCCTGCTAGAGGTGCAACATGGTGACCCTCAGGTCACCCTGTACAAACCTGAACCGAAAACCGAAAACCGGAGAAAAATAACCGAAACCGGACTAAAATTTCGGTTTCGCCGGTTTGGGTCCGGTTTCAGAAAAGACGAACCGAATGACTTTCGGTTAGAAACCGAACTGTTTTCGGTTAAACCAAATTAACCGAAACCCACTGTACGAAGGAAAAAAATGCGGGTGTGAGGAGTCTGCCTCCATGCTGCCCTGAGAGACCACTTGGGATAAGAGACGTTTGTTAATATCCTAAGGAAAACATATTTTTGACTAGTTCACCTGTCGGGCTTCCAGGTTTGGGCCTATTTTTCCTTGGGCTGTTGCTATTGGACCGAGTATTACGTTTAATATGTTGAATTGGCAGAATATACTTGTCGTAGCATTATACATGCTCTTGACAACATATTGCGTATTGGTGTTTGAATTTATGTGTGACAAAATTTTATGTGTTGCTCAAAAATTCGCGTCAAATTTGATTATTTTGGTTATTATCGAAACCGAACCGTATTTTTATACGCAACCGTATTAACCGAAATATACAAAACGTATTAACCGAATAACCGTATTAACCGAACCGACCCGAAAAACCGAACGCACACCCTGACCCTCAGGGTACCCTCCGACCCTCTTTAGTTCAAACAAATGAACTGGTTTTTTAAAAGTTATATCATTTTAAAACTTTAGTTCATTTGGTTGAACTAAAAAGGGCCAACGGATACGCGGAGGGTCACAAAGTTGCATCTCTACTTGTTGCGGACGGCCTGTCTGCGGCTTTCACTCTTGCTCTGCCTGGAAACCTGGACACAATTTTTTTTTTAACACTCTCTCTGCGCTCCAGCTCATGCGGCGTCTGTTACCCCATGGTCTGGCCCAGTCAGTGTTTGTTGCCGCTGTTTCCACCAGTACGTGCAGACGGCATTTTTTTCAGTTTTGCTACCTCTTAGCTGGGCTGTTTTGCTCCGTGGGCCTTTTGCTTCCGTACCTGGCCGTACAAATTTCTGTTTGGGTTTGGCCTTCTCGTTGCCACCGCCCGCGAGCCTGCCCATGTTTTTCTTTTTCGAAATTTCTGTTTGGATAGCTCTAGGCATCTGTATCCACTGATGCACACGGATACAGATGCACACGGTCATATGTTTTTAACGTCAGGCAAAACTAGACAGCAAAGCTGAATATAGTCTACCCAAAATAGAAAAAGAAAAAGATGATTCCACCAAACTACCACTAACCTTATGATATAGGCCGAAAATGAACAAAAAACAGTCTTTAAGAAGGAACGGCGCACGTGCGTCGACTGATGCACACAGCCATACAATAGATGTTAGTCGAGTTTAAACAACGCCTAAATCAATTTTTCTGTTACAAAGGAATTCCAAGTTGCAGAGTTCACTGTTTGTGAAAAAAAATGCTTTTGCCACCCATACTTGCTTCAATTCAGTTTACTCGAGGACAAGCAAAAGTTTGAGCATGGGAGTAGTATGGCCATCATGTTTACTACTAGATCACGAAGGTGCGCTTTGCCGCACCCGTCCATTTTTACAAGAGAACGGATGTCATAATTAAGGAAAATAAAGCGGATGAAAATGAGCACACGGCCATATACTCCATATTTGTTTTCTTTTGTTGGGTATGTCCATATATTTGTTACAAGTTCTAGTTATTTTCAAATATAAGTGTTTGTTTTACGGTTGTTCCAAATTACTATAAGTTAACCAACCACTTTTGTTCATCAACTTGGAATACCATGTCAAAAGACGTCATAGAACGAGTGAACAACATCAATTATTGCACATCCCAAAGAATTATAAATCAAGATAAATAAATAGCCAAAACCAGAACCTCTGAGTACATAGATAGTTACGGACTTATCCATACAAATGATCGTACGGCAGTCTTTTTGAATGCTGTAGAAAGTTTATTTAATTTTCCATTGAAGAATTGAAGGAATATCATTTCATATAGCATGCTTTGCTAAGTATCTCTTTTTAAATTGCATTGCAGCAGCATAGATGACTGAATGCCGCCCCCCTACTCCTCCTCCCTCCTCCCATGGCCGTCGGTTCCCTCCTCCACCTCCGGTGGCCGCCGGCCCCATCTCCTCCTCCGCTCGCTTGGCCGCTTCGTGGACTCTGGCCGAAGCTGCGGCAAGTCTGCCGCCGCGTCCCCCTCCTCTACGCGCCGCCGTGCAGCTGTCCGCGGGATTTGAGGGAGCCGCCGGTCGGATCCAGGGCGAGGAGACTCCGTCGCGCCTGCCGCAGCCTCCATCACCGCCATCATATCGTTCGCTCTCTCGCAAAGCCAATACCACGCGCTGTCGCCGCGCACCATCACCATCCACGTGCTGGCCGACGATAGGGCTTCTGCGAACCGTGGTAGGTGATGATGACCCCGATTTGACGACATGTTCTGCTTCTAAGGCTGAGTCGCAGCAGCATCTATGTGTGCCCGCCATGTGTTTGATGAAATGCACATGCCGAGCCATTGTATTGTAGCCTATCGTCTCCCCCCCATTTGATCTACATGCCTTGTGATGAACTGAGCTTATTTTGTCTTCACATTCATGAATTCTTTGTGCAATTATCAAACTGCAGATAGTAATTATATAGGTCTTATGCCTCTGACAATTAATTCAGTTTTTACATTATTGATTTCATAATGTTGCGGTGTTAAGTGTAGTTCTGATGATATAAATTTAATGCTTTGGCATAAACTTGACAGAAGGACTCTGGATGTTATACAACAGATCGTGCTAACACTAATATAGAAGTTTAGATATTATGCCAGGTATGTATGTACTAATCCTAACTGCTTCATCTTCTCTATTGCAAGTGCTAATTAACACAAGGTTGGAGAATACAATCTACCCTTTGTAACTTGTTGTCATACAATTGATTTATTTGCCATGATTTTCTTGTAAATGTTTTACTTAGGATATATGCGTTTTGTCACTTTGTCTGTCATATAACATATGATTTCTGTTTCTTTTGTCCTCCTTGCTATTCCATCCTTATCTCCTCATAGATGCTGCTTCCTATGTATTATCAGGTTGTGCTATGAGTTATGACAGTGTCCGTGCCTTACATTCTAGAAGATGTGGTACCATGGTAATACTAATGCACTTCCTTATGCTGTACTAGCCTGACTTAAAAGGACACAGGCAAAGCTGCAATTTTATCTCATATTCACGCTACAGGTTGTTGAGATCTCAAGGGAAGGAAAGTAAAATGTGAGCTTGACAAGAAAAATGGATTCATTAAGGTGTTTCTTCTTTTTGCACGATCTCTTGCTAATTGGTCATCACTTTCGTTTCAAGATCACGACTTGGTTTAATATTTATTTAGTGTACTTGTATAAGTAATGAAAGTATCCACCAGCATAATTTACTTCTGATATTCTGCTATATAATTTTGATAGGTTGATTGTGTCATATACTCATCTGTTGGAGCTTATTTTGATTTTTTTTAATCAAAGCATAATGCAATTTTGTTACTTCGTCCGGCCGGGATTACTTGTCGCAGATTCAATACAAAGAGTAATTCCGGCTGGAGGGAGCATTATGTTATGCCATTTGACACGTTGACACAATTATGTACGCATTAGTTGTATATCCTCATAACTATGGTTTCAACGATCCCTCTTGGCCATGATGCAGGTAACTATCAGGTGTAGAGAAGGATAGAATGGCGCCAAGGCAGGCTAAGAGGTTTTAGTTCATTGAGACGCTTGTCCGTAGCAGCGCACGGGCATTGTACTAGTCTACAATAAGGAAAGTTTTCTTTAGCTAAAGATGAAATGGCACTAAGGTTTTGTAAAATAACCGCTTCAATAGTGATGTGGGTTGGGGTGGTCCGGTCTTTCGATGAGATTGGTAACTCTCGATTTGGGTAGGAGATGACGTTGACGATCCGACTACGGCCTAGGAGGCAGCGCCTTAGCAATCGATACACCAACTCCAGAGGGTTATTGATCACGCGGGAGCACGATCAACCTGACCACGAAGGTCTTTGTTCCTGCAAGCAATCGAAAAACAAGCAAGAACAAGATAAATAGCAGATGCAATCTGAAATTGCGAATATACAATATCAAACCAATGTCTCAATGAGACGAAAAGTTGGGGTTCTGAAAGCGGTAAAGCAGGTCGGTCTAACCGACACACGCGATTACACGAAGTAGTAACGATGGCTAATTTTTAACTAAACAAAACCCAAGGCTCCTTAAGGGGGCTCATGAGGTATATAAAGGAGGAGGAAGATGGATTTTCGGCCAACTTGGGCATGGGGCTGAAATCCAACTCTATCTCTAACTTTCCTAACAAAACAACAACTCTTTAGGAAACAGAAAAACAGATCCGTCAGCTTGTTTTGTCCGTCACGGTCAGCACACGTGGAATCTCCTTGTGAGGCCGGATCCGTTGGAAAGGTCTTGTAATTACCTTTCCAACAAGTACTTGTTTGCGCTATTTGGACTCCGGATGCGGCCTGTGTGATTGAAACAAATTTGGATCTTCTGACAGCTCGGACCCGAATCGGATTCAACTTTAATTCGTGGTATCTTTCTTTAGCAACCTCCGAATCATGTGCCGTTTGATTTGTTGAAAAGTACACTTGAAATCCTTCTCTCTCAGCTACGTGGATGTTTGATTCTTGTTGCACCTCCCGCTGGCCTCCATTGCATCTCATCTTGACCTTGGACTTGAAAAGCTCGACCAAATACCTACGTAATAAAATGATACAAGATAATAGCTCTGCCTCTTCATGCATATGACATTGAAAACAAATAGTACTTGACTTCACATGATTATAAATGTTATCGAATACTATAGAATTGAGGGTGCCGAAGGTCGTATTCATAGTCATCATGTCCATATCAAATAGTGCTACATGCAAAACAGCTCACATTTGCTCACTACTGAGCACCAACTTAATGTATTAATAGTGAATCATCAACCGAAGAAATACTACTACATAATTAATGACCCATGGAAAACAATTATAATTTCTCCCTATTAAACGTTAACACATTGTATATCAATGAAGCAAAAAATAGCCACTAGAGCGCATAAAACCTCGGCTAGTTGAGCCACTAGAGCGCACTCCCGGGTGCTGGATGGATGAGCTCCCAGCTGTGTTGTGGAGTCTCAGGACAACCCGAAATCAAAATGCTACCTGCCTTAAGGGGATCCTTGACAAGTATTGTGCTGCCTCTGGACAACTTGTTAGTGTGGATAAATCGAGTGTCTTTTTCAGTCCTAATACCCCGGCTGTTGTGAGGGAGTTGATCTGCAATATACTTGATATCATGACGGAAGCTCTTTCAGATAAGTATCTCAGGCTCCCGGCCATTGTGGGTGTGAAATGAAGCGATACTTTCCAGTACATTGTGGATCGGGTTTGCCAACGGATTAATGGATGGGAGGAAAGATCCCTCTCCATGGGAGGGAAAGAGGTGCTTTTGAAATCGATTGCTCAAGCCATCCCAACGTATGCGATGTCAGTTTTTAAAATCCCTAAACAAAATTGCAAAGGAATTACCGACGCGATCTCGCGATACTGGTGGGGTGATGAGGAAAATCACAAAAAGATGCACTGGTTTGCTTGGTGGAAGATGTGTGTTCCCAAGAAAAGAGGTGGTATGGGATTTCGGGATATTCACTGTTTCAACTTAGCACTTCTAGCGAAACAGGCTTGGAGATTGATCGAAGAGCCAAACTCCTTATGTGCCACTGTTCTGAAAGCAAAGTACTTCCCTGATTGCGATCTCCTTAATGCCAAGCTTAGAAAAGGCGCGTCCTTTACCTGGCAAAGCACCATGGCCGGTTTGCAAACTCTAAAAAAAGGCTACATTTGGCGGGTAGGTGATGGCACAATCATCAATATTTGGTCCGATCGGTGGATACCCAATTCTTGCACTGGGAAAGTGGTGACGAGACGAGACCACCAGCTCCTGACTAAGGTTGACAGCTTAATTGACCCAACTACTAATGAATGGGATGAGGCTCTTATCAGGCAAACGTTCTGGGAGGTTGATGCTAATCGGATCCTCTCTATCCCTCTGCCGGTGCATGACATGGCTGATTTTATTGCTTGGAACCTCACAAAATCTGGGATCTTCTCTGTCCGATCCGCTTACTTTGCAGAATGGGACTTCCAGTACTCTCGTAAAGCTGCTGATCTTGCTGCCCCAGAAGCTACTAAAGATCCTCTGATTTGGGATCGACTATGGAGGCTCCGTGTCCCTGCTAAGGTCAAGATATTCCTGTGGAAGACCCTCCATGGGGCTGTGCCTTGCCGATGCATTCTGGCGAACCGTCACATCAAAGTAAGTGCTCAATGCCCGATCTGTCAAGGCGGGGCTGAGGATATTCGACACCTCCTGTTTATGTGTCCTCGCGCGAAGGAAGTTTGGTTTGAACTTGGTCTGGAGCAGCTCATCGCTTGGGCCTGTGAGATAGACCGGTCAGGATCAACAGTTCTGGAGGTGCTCCTGTCTCCGAAGTTACCGAACCTGATGCCGAGTGAGCTGGAGTCGGTGCATGAACTTGTTGCAATGGCGAGTTGGTAACTCTGGTGGGAGAGGAGACAGCTTGTCCATGGCGAGGTGGTCCAAAATCCGAGCCGATCTGCTATGGCGATCAAGGTGTTGACGTCGAACCATATCAGTGCTTCTAACCCTAAAGCTACACGTAAGTTACAGGGATGGAGGCGGCCCCTGAATAACAGAGTTAAACTCAACATTGATGCGTCCTTTGATGCGGACGATCTGAAGGGCACGGTTGGGGCAGTCCTTCGTGATGATCGGGGCGACTTCGTGGCAGCAGCTCATCAGCGAATACCCGCCTGCTCGGAAGCTCACCTTGCAGAAGCCACAACAGGTTAGAGGTGGAATCCAGGGCCGTCTGCAGGAATTGGGGGGCCGGAACGAAATTGAAAATTTTGTTTCAATAATTGGACAATTTCATAACAGTATAATGTAGTATACCAGTACAACTAAACCATATTTTTTTTTATTAATATAACTTCGCGATTACGATGTGTCTAATTTCACGCAATCTAGAAATATAGTACTCCCTTCGTTCCATAATTCTCGTCGGAATTTTACATGTATAGACATTTTTTAAGAATAGATACATCCATTTTTAGTAAATTTGAGATAAGAATTATGAAACGGAGGAGCACTAACTAGTATTGGATTAATAAACTGACCTCGTGCATGTTGAGACGCGATGGCTGGACGTCTGGACAGGAAGAACTGTGGAGTCACGGTGACATACGGAGGCCGTCGTCTAGGGAAACAAGCAGCGCCTGGAGCCTTGGATGCAGCAAGCCAACTAGCAAGGGCCAAGGGATTAGGGGACAGGGACGGCCACGGACTGAGGGCCGAAGCAATCAAACGAATCAAGCGCAGGGCTGATCAACGAGATTACTGAGACGAGCGGCAGTGGGCAGCAAGGCAGGGCGATTGGGATCGCCTGGGTGAGCCGTGGAGGCAGGGGAGTCGAAGTCGAGGCGATGGAGGCAGTAGTCAAGGAGTCCCGTGCGTGATTAGCGTTGATTCCCTCATTTTTTTCCCCCAACTAAAACCATAACCACCTGTAGATTTGGTGGCCCCATAATTTTGGAGGCCCTGAACGGTCGTGCACCTCGCGCACCCTCGTCGACGGTCCTGGTGGAATCTGACTGCATGGAAGTTGTGGATGTGGAGACTATGGAGAACAGAGGTAACTCCACGACGATTGCAGCTGCTATTTACAAGGACTGTGCCTGTCTTTTCATGGATTTCATGGAGATTTCCTTCGATCATGTGCCACGCGAGGCGAACCAGGTGGCGCATGAATTGGCGCAGTTGGCTAAGTCCTCGGGGTCGGAAAGCTGGCTGGATTCTCCTCCCCTCATATTGTACCCTTTCTCGTACGCGATGTAAACCTATTTGCCAGTTAATGAAAGGAGTTTTTTGGGAAAAAAAACTGAGAGTATGACCCACTGTCAGCAAGGACATGCATGCATAGAGGGATTGATCGATGAGCCGGCCTGGGTCTAACAGCACGTCGTCCGTTTGAAGCATAAGATACATCTATTACGGCCGGGGGGTCTATTCGAATTGTGGTGACTTTGCTTGTCGCTGTCAAGGTACTGTAGCTGCAGCAGAATTACGCTTGTGCCATCGTTGCTTGGTTCTGGTTCGATGCATAGCGGCGTCTCTGTTGGTGGTCCTTTGTGCAGGGACCAGTGTGTTGGTCGAGTGTCAGTGAGTGGGTGCGAAATCAATTGTGCGTGGTAGGTTTGGTGGTGTCTGGAGGGGTCGCTTTCAGTTATTTGGTCGGCAGGGTTCCATGCACGCTGACGCGTGCCCTGTGTGTTGTCCGTCTGTTGCGTTGGTTGCTTGCCGCGCCTCCTGTGTGCTGTCCGGTGGATGGTGACATGGATATAATAACCATCGATATAATCATTAGAACTCTAATTGTTGGTGTATTTAATAATAATTATAATCAGGTGAATTCAATTACAAAATATTTTCAATATGTTAGTTGCAAAGAGGCCGAGCTACTATCTTATGTAATCTTATTATGTAGTCATCTTATTGAATTTTATAAGTCCAAAGTGAAGATGAAGTGTGATAGCCTGCAAAGAGAGATTCAAAGTGAAGCCTGTCAAGTCAACTTTCTAACAAATCAAACGGCGCATGATTCGGAGCTTCCTAGAAAAAGATATCACGAATTAAATTTAAATCCGATTCGGGTCCGAACTGTCAGGAGACCCGAATTTGTTTTAATCACTCAGGCCGCATACAGAGTCCAAATCAAGCAAACAAGTACTCATTGGAAAGGTAATTACAAGACCTTTCCAACGGATCTGGCCACATCAAGAGATTCGACTCGTGCTGACCGTGGCGGACAAAATAAGCGGACGGATCTGTTTTTCTGTTTCCTAAAGAGTTGTAATTTGTTAGGAAAGTTAGAAGTAGAGTTGGATTTCGACCTCCTTACTCAAGGTGGACAAAAATATCTCTCCCTCCTCCTTTATATACCCCATGAGCCCCCCTAAGGAGCCTTGGGTTTTGTTTAGTTAAAAGTTAATGATATGGACATGCTAACCATGGATACGACTTTTGGTACCCTCAATTCTATAATATTTGACAAAAATTATAATCAGGTGAATTCAAGTACTAATTGTTTTTATTTTCATATTTATGAAGAGGCGGAGCTACTACTATCTTGTCTCGTTTTATTACGTAGGCATCTTGTCGAGCTTTTCAAGTTCAAGGTCAAGATGAGATACGATGGAGGCGAACGGGAGGTCCAACAAGAATCAAGCATCCATACAGCTGAGAGGGAAGGATTTCAAGTATACTTTCCAACAAATCAAACGGCATATGATTCGGAGCTTGCTAGAGAAAGATATCACGAATTAAAGTTGAATCCGATTCGGGTCCGAGCTGTCAGGAGATCCGAATTTGTTTTAATCACCCAGGCCGCATCCGGAGTCCAAATCAAGCAAACAAGTACTTGTTGGAAAGGTAATTAAAAGACCTTTCCAACGGATCTAGCCCCATCAATAGATTCGACTCGTGCTGACCGTGGCGGACAAAACAAGCTGACCGATTTGTTTTTCTGTTTCCTAAAGAGTTGTAGTTTGTTAGGAAAGTTAGAGATATAGTTGGATTTCGGCCTCCTTACTCAAGGTAGACGAAAATATCTCTCCCTCCACCTTTATATACCCCATGAGCCCCCCTAAGGAGCTTTGGGTTTTGATTAGATAAAGTTTAGCCATCTTTGCTACTTTCGTGTAATCGCGTGTGTCGGTTAGACCACCTGTTTTACCGTCGTCAAGACGCCAACTTATCGTCTCGTTGAGACATTGGTTTGATATAGTATATTCACAATTTTAGATTGCATCCGCTATTTATCTTGTTCTTGCTTGTTCTTCGATTGCTTGCAGAAACAAAGACCTTCGTGATCAGGTTGATCGTGCCCCCCACGTGATCAATAACTTTTTGAAGTTGGTGTATCGATTGCTAAGGCGCTGCCTCCTAAGCCGTAGTCGGATCGTCAACGTCACCTCCTACCCAAATCAAGAGTTACCAATCTCATCAAAAGATCGGGCCACCCCGACCCACATCAGAAGGTTGTGGAGTGCATATGTGCTGGCGGTTGTGGTGTGTCTAGAGTTTTCTCGTGCTTGCTATTTATAGGGCCTTTGTTCGTGTTGTTTCGGTGTGCCATCGGGATTGCTGTTGGTTGGTCCTTGCTTGTCAGCTGTGCTGCTGCTTGTCCGTTTTCTGTCGGCTGCGCTGCTGCTTGTCGGTATGTATGATGGCGTCGAATTCTGGGAGCATCTGCTTTGTTGTTTGTGTTTAATGATTGCTGATTTTGCTCAGGTGGAGCTGGCTCGGTGCCCTTGTGGGGGTATTGGCTTTTGATGTCGGCATTTGGTTTTTGGTGCTTTGTGACCTGTTACGGATTGGACTGTTCTGTGTTGTTTGTTGGTTTTTTCGTGACGATGGAGGCGCAATCCGAGAGCAGTGGATCGATTCGGGATGTTGGGGTTGTGACAGGTGACGTGACGCTTGGCGAGGCGTTTTTTGGCCGTGGTCAGCGTGGGAGGGGCCAAACAGTTGCGGGCGTGCGGGCGCGTGGTGACGTGTCCTCTCTTGGCCGCGGGCGGCGGGGCAGGGGCAGGCCCGTTGCGGGCGCACAGGCACCTGGTGATTGTGGCGTCTCGTGGTCGTGGTCGACGTGGGAGTGGTCCGTCAGTTGCGGATGTGCAGGCGGTTGGTGACGGGGCCTCTTGTGGTCGGGGACGACGGGGGAGGGGCCGGTCAGTTGCGGCCGTGCAAGCACCTACCGACGTGGCGTCTCATGGTCGTGGTCGGCGGGGGAGGGATCGGTCCGCTGCCGGCGTGCAGCCGCCTGATGATGTGGCGTCTCGTGGGCGTGGTCGGCGTGGGAGGGGTCGAGGTTCGTCCTCTTCTGTGGGACGTGGTCGGGGTGGTGCTGAGCGTTCGGGTAGGAATTTTTTGTTTTCTTTTTTTTAGAACGTGTTGTTCCTTTTTTATATATATTTACTTTTCGGAAAAGAAACGTTCGTTGATTCGGGTGGTGCCGTTTTTTAGGTGCTGTTTCGACTGGTGTTTCTGCTGATGCAGGCGCTTCATCTTATGCGTTGTTGGCTGTTCCTGTTGGTCGTGAGGTTCCTGCTGTTCAGGTTTATCTGCTTGGTATTAGCCTGGTTCTTTCTCTTATTGTTTGCGTGCTTTCTGTGTATTTTATTGTTGTTCATGTATATTTCCTTGTGTTGTACGTAATCTTGTGTTGCCACGTGTCAGCGCTTCGGTTGCTAGGCCAAAAAGAAAGCGGCGGCGTATGCAGCAGCGGCCTTATTTCTTTGGTGGGTTCTTTTTTCTATGGTTGCTTTTTGTTTATGGTTTGGCAGACTGCTGATGGATTTCTCGCTTTTCGTGTAGAGATGGTGTCTTCCTGGGTTTCTGGCGCTGTTTTGCCTGTTTCAACTAAGGAGCATGTGGCTTATTTGAAAGGTATTTTTTTTATGTTACTATTATTATTTGTAGTAGTATATTATTACTACTAGCAAAAGACCCGTGCGTTGTTACAGAACAACAGAAAATTGTATCATCAAATTAATTGCCTCAGGCTCATCCCATCGTCGTCCAAGTCCCGTGTGGAGTCACCGGTGCGCACGAGCCGGTGGAGGCGGCGGTCGGGGCCCGTGACGGATCCGCGGGTCCGCAGCCGCCTTCCTCACATGGACGACGCCGACACACACGAGTTGGTGGAGGTGACCAAGAGCGGCAGCGGGCGCCGGCGAGATCCCAAGGGATAGTAATTACTGTGCCCGCGCGTTGCTACGGGTTAATAAAATCACAAACTGTTTATTTTTATTTTCTGTGTAGGCAACTCATGGCGCTGTCGAGGTCGGCATGCGGGTGTGGTGGCATCGGTTGTAAGATGGAGTAGAAAAAATCGTGAAAAAACTGGAGGAAAAGAAAATAACGAGCAGTGACATATTGGTTGTAATTTTAACGAAATTAACCGACCGCGACTGTACCATCACCACCAACTCCAATTTAACAGATAGTAATAGATTGTTGTTATGTTATTACTCCTTCCGTCCCAGAAAAAATATCGTTTTAGGTTTTGTAATTTTTTCCAGATTGAATGTCGTCTTAGGGATAATTAATTCTGCATGCACACGCTTTGCTTTGCTCGGTACTAGATGCAGGTGCTAAGTGCATGCAATGGCACAAGCATGGGGCCCCACCGTTTGCTTCGCTCACTCATTTGGACAAACCAGTGCATGCAACCAGCGCATGGGGCTTTCAGCCTTCCCGAGCTGCCGTATTAAATGCGTTTGTAAAGCTGCTAGCATGCACACAGTGCTTCATTGGTATTTGCGTTTGGTCTAAAACGACTAAGTAAAATGAGAAGTAGGAAGTATTACTACTGCTATATTTTTTATAGTATTATTATTATTATTATTATTATTACTATTAATATTATTATTGTCATCATCATTACTATCATCGTTATTATTATTGTTGTTCTTGTCGCTTATTGTTGGCCCTACTATTATTATTGTCATTATTATTGTTGTACTTTTTTTAATGTTTTTATTTGTAGTAGTAATATTATTATTATTACTATTGCTTACCTTGCTGTTGGCAGTATTGCTGAAGTTATTTTGTTTGTCTTATTGTTACTAAGTATGAACTATTGCGGCTACTATTATCTTCGGCTTTGTCGGTATTAATATGGATACTATTAACATCGTTAATAATATTCTTAATGATATTATTGGTGTTCTTTTGTTTTTTCAGCTGATTATCATGAGAGGTCGTACCATGGTGGAATGGATTATGTATGTTTATATTTTGCGGGGTGCTGTTTTGGTTTTTTGAGAGGATCGAGAGTAGCAGTGCTGGGGAGAATATGGTCTATAATTTATGTTGTAGGGGTGGTCGCGTGCAGTTGCCACCATATAGGGAGTGGCCTTCTCCACTACGGGAGCTTGCTTCATTCGTTGGTGGCAGGCGATCTCGAGATTTCATGTGTTTGATCCGGTCTTATAATTCTTTGTTTGCGTTCACTTCACTTGGTGTTAACGTGGAGAAGCGCATCAATACCGGCCATGGGCCTATGTCTTCTGTGTGTGTGGTAAGGTGCATCATCGTATCGGTTCTTTGGTTCCCGTACAAGGCAATGCTCCACAGTTTGCACAACTTTATGTATATGATGTTGCCAACGAGCTTGCTAATCGGATGGGTGTCTTTGGTTGTGATGGTGATCCTTGTGGTTCCCCTGATTTGGAAATAGTTGCTTCTTTAATTGCCATGTTGAACGAGCATAATGTCCTGGTTCGTAGTTTTCGGATTGCTTCCGAACGGCTACATTCGCCTTCCTGTCCGAATTTCGCAATCAGGATTGTCGGCTCAGATTCTACAGATCCGGATGTCTATAGTCCACCTACTGCTCCTGAACTTGCTGCTCTTGTGGTTGGTGATTTCAGCGCCGACAGATGTAAGTTTGATATTGTCGTGGAATCTCGAGATGGCCCTCTTAGGCGTATTTCGGAGCTTCATCCTGCACTCATGGTGTTGCAATATCCTTTGTTTTTTCCCTATGGTGAGAAGGGTTTTTATGTTGGTATTAAGTTTGTCCAAGTGGATGGAGGCGTACCAGTTGGTAGTAGAGGCGTTGTCAGTATTTTGGAGTACTACTGCTACCGGTGTCATTATAGACAGAATCAGCCTAATCCATATCTTTGTTACGGGCATTTGTCAGACCAAGCCAAAGTTGATGCTTTTTTCTCTGCGGAGTGCAGCCGGCTTTCATATATTTTGAATAATCAGCCAAGGATAAGGGGCGAGACATTGCAGGGCTTGACCGATGCAATTGGACAGGGTGCTTCCTCTTGTATGAATGTTGGCGTGAAGGTGTTATTGCCTGCGAGTTTTATTGGGTCTCGAAGATATGTGGCGCAAAATTATCAAGATGTCATGGCTATTTGCAGAACTTTTGGTGCTCCCGATCTTTTTGTTACCTTTACTTGCAACCCAAAATGTGAGGAGATATTTGATGCCCTTCGGTCGGAGCCCGAGCAGTGTCCGAACGATAGATCGGACATTGTGTCGCGGGTTTTCAAGATGAAGCTTGATGACCTTTACATGGATGTGAGGCGTGGGGAGGCATTTGGTCCGACACGTGCAGGTGGGTTGGTTATTCTTTGGCAGTTCACGTTTCTTTTGTTTTTTTTATTCTGATTTTGACTTCCCTTTCTTCGTGTTTTTTTCCACAGATCTGATCTTTAATTTTTCTTCCATTGTATTCAGCTTTCTATACTGACGAATTTCAAGGCTTGCCCCATGCGCATATGTTGATCTGGTTGGATACGCGTACGGTTACGAAAGTGGGTACAGATATGAATGTCTCTTTTGTCGATCAGTTGATCTCAGCAGAGTTGCCTGACATTTTTGCTGATCCATTCGGTTATGCCTTGGTATGGTCCATGGGCCTCGTGGGCGAATGAATGACGGTTGTCCATGCATGAAAAAAGGGGTGTGTTTGAAAAAATTCCCAAAGAAGTTTAGTGATCACAGTGCAATTGATACTAATGGTTTTGTTTCGTACAAACGTCGTGATACTGGTCGTTTTGTGCAGAAGCATAGTCGATGGGTGGTCCCTTATAATCTTTTATTGTTGAAGAAGTATCAGGCACACGTTAATGTAGAGTGGTGTAACAAGACACACGTGGTGAAGTACTTATTCAAATATGTTCTTAAGGCAAACGATCGTGCTAGAGTTAGAGTGCAAGATCCTTCTGTCTCTTCTGATAACAGTTTGACCGGGCATTCTGTTCGTAGTGATGATCTTGTGGCTGGGCCTTCTGTTCGCCGTGATGTTTCTGTGGATGCCTCGGCCAATTAGTTGGATAATTGTATTGATGAGGTGGAACAGTATCTTAATTGTCGGTATTTGTCATCTTGCGAGGCTACGTGGAGAATGTTTTCCTTTGATGTTCATGTTAGGAACCCTTCGGTTGAGCGTCTGGAGATACATCTTCCTGGTATGAATAGGGTCACTTTTTCTGAAGATGATGGGCTTGTATATCTATATGGCCCATCGTCCATGAGCTGGCCGGGATAACTCAAGACATTTGAAAGTTAAACAGATAAGGATTGCTAACTGAGACGCCTAACGGCCGCGAGACTTGATCTGGATTTGCAAGGGAAGTTGTTAGCTCATAACGGTAGAGCATGCGGCTCCGGAGATCTGGACGTGAACCAAGTATAAAAGGAGGCATTGTAGGCTTGTCGCTGCGGTGGAGAGGGACGGAGGAGGATGGCTGCCAGTCTCCGCTTTTGATCGGCGGTACACAAAACACAAGCACGCGCACACGCACACACAAACAGATCAGATCATCTCCCCTCCGGCCAAGTAGATCAACCGTCATCTCCACTGGTTTCTTCCGAATTCCGATGGCTTCATCAAGACTCGCGACCATATGGTGTTTTTTCATTTCTGTGGCATTCTTGGCTCTACTCGGCATCGTGTCGTCGTCGCAGATGGTTAATAAAAAAGAAGAGAAAAGGATACTACGACATCTGTGGCTCTATCCGGCGTCGTGTCGTCGTCACGGATGGACCGTCATTGCTGTCTACAAATTTGTGAGGTCCACGGCTTTACCTGGCGCTGTGTCATCGTCGCGGACAGTTAATAAAAGAAAGAGAAAATGATACTATGACATCCGTGGCTCTATCCGGCGTCGTGTCGTCGCCATGGATGGACCGCCATTGCTGTCTACAAATTTGTGAGGTCCGCGACTCTACCCGGCGCCGTGTCGTCATCGCGGACGGTTAATAAAAAAAGAAAGACAAAAAGATACTATGACATCCGTGGCTCTACCCGGCGCCGTGTCATCGCCACGGATGGACCCCTATTGCCGTCTACAAATTTGTGAGGTCCACGGCTCTACCCGGCGCCGTGTCGTCGTCGCAGACGGTTAATAAAAAAAGAGAGAAAGAGGTATTATGGCATCCGTGGCTCTACCTAGCGCCGTGTCGTCGCCACGGATGGACCACACCATCGTCATATGTTTCTACAGTCTTTGTGATGTCCGCGGCTGTATCACATGTCGTGCGGACGGTCAGTCTTCATTTGTGAAGAAGAGGCAACAGCTGCTAGGCATCTCATGTCTCCACATGAAGATCATGATTTCGTTCCCAAGGATCGTCGGTTGGAAAGGGCAAAGCCCCAAGGCACGGCTGCTCTATGGAACATGTGTACATCGTGGCCGATGGATGGCATACATACACATAAGAGATTATTGCAAGACGCCATGCTTCATGGGCCGATCACAAGAACCAGAAAATAGATTAATTCATTGATTGAAGCATTATTGTGTAGCCTTTTGTGACTTCCATGGCCACATCACAGTCACATGCTGAATGCTAAATAGATGAAGCAAGAAAAGATTAGTTGTGCATTGTCATATTGCTAGATCAAGATGAACTCCAAAGAGAAGTCAAGAGATCTGTTGCTAGTCTGTCATGATAGGCTGCTACCGACGGTAAGACTGTCGTTGTATCCCAAGAGTCTGCAACTACCTGTGCGTTTATCTTTCTCGTTGGCTTGGTTGGAACATGGCAGTTTCCTATAATCTAGGAATTTACAGACGATTAAACAGACAGTCTGTTGTAGAAGTTATCTTTAATATTGTCTATAGACGATGACTACTATAGACATGACTTGTCTAAACTATCGTACATGTCCAGGGTGGACTGCTAAGGAGGGCAGCGACTGGGCACCGAGGAGACGATGATGACTGAATTCCATTTTTGACACGAAGTTTTAGTTTTTTGACAACTTTGACCTCATTCAGTGGGGTTTCTGTTTTTTTACCCCATTTACCTAAACTTGTGTCATTAATGACCATATTTATTTTTTTGTCCAAATCCCTTCCGTCCTGACAGTGGGACCCACTTTTTCAGGCCGGCATGGCAAGCAAAATTGGACACAGACAATATATAATCCACCACCTGAGGCACTGACCACAATGCGTGCACAAATGTTTCTAGAATAATTATCATCCTGAAGACCTGAATAGACATGCACATTTCTTTTTTTGAGGGAAAAACAGTAGATCAATTGATCTACTATAAATTTTATTGCAAAATATGTACAAAATATTTACAAAGGTCTATCTAAATGCCTTAAGCCAGTCTCCCATACGAGCGTACTGCTTTCTTTTGGCGCGATGAAACACAAGGTTCATTTCTTCAATGAAGTTATGCCGGTATCTATACAATGAGGGCTGAGCATCGTTAAAAATGAAGTCATTACGTGTCTTCCAAATGCTCCAACAAATCAGGTGGCAATTTCCATGGAAAACGGCACCTCAAGTTTTTTCTTGAACTCAGCCATATTCTGATGGACATTACCTCTGGTTGTGAAATCTGGGCATAGGTAGCGCCAGCAAGCAAGTGCAAATAGACATGCACATTTCATAGTTCTATCTGATGTATTCATATATATCAGTTTGCACCGTAGAGGTGGTTTTCACTGGATATTTTGCCAATATATAAATAGCTATTTACATAAATAAAGAGCATGTAGTGATTAGAACACACATGAGTATCGGTTCATCTTCACTTCCATATTTAAAATTTCAAGCCGTGGTCATGGATAAATAGAGACTAAAAAATTAGATAACTAATACAGTATACCATAATAACAGAAATAGCTTACAACATTAGTTCAATATAAAATCAAACGCTCCATTTGGAACCATACATACACATTAAGTGGATTCGGGCAAAAATATTAATTGGGTCATTAGTGGCACAAGTTTTACTAAATGGGGTAAAAAATTGAAAATCTCACTAAATGGGGTCAAAGCTGTCAAGATAATGGAACTTGGGGATCAAAATAGTATTCACTCTTTCTTTTCCATGTGGCAAAAATCCGCTTACGTTTTATCTTCAAATGTATATGCGCTAAACTTAATGTTGCAGCAATGTTTCTTGGGTTGTAGACATTAACCTTTCAGCAATGATTTCTCTTATTTTCAAATCCATGGTTGAGATTTTGAGATGGGTAGAGGAGAGGAAGATGAAGGGGAGAGAAAACGCAGATGCCATCTCAGACGAGATCCGATTGTGGCGTCTGCTGGCCTTAAAGGATCCAAATTGTTGCTTTTTATTTCCACCGTGTTCGGCCTCCCAAGGGATGGCCTGCTTCCTAATTGTTTCCTAATTTCTTCTTGTCCCGCTATGTAACCTCTCCTCTGTAAATTACAACTCTTATTAAGGAAAACGACGCTGGAGATGGAGATAGGAGGACAGAACAAAAAAAATATGAGGTAAAAGATATAGCGAGAGGCATGTGAAGATACGAAGTATGTGTGTGAACATCATGTAGAAAGTTCCTGCAGATTTCCAACACCAAGTGATCCAAAGCCATGTGTTGGCAAGATCGAGTGAGCTTGTTGCTTTCTGGTGTTCCGGTATTGTGTATTTGTGTTCCTTGTTGCATCCAAGGTGTTGTAAACTCTGAATCTTTGTTATGTGAATGAATGAGCTAGCCTATTCTCGAAAAAAAAAAGGTTTTGAGGTGTGATTGTTAGCCCAATCTTCACGACCGGATGGTTTTGAGCAAAAGCAGATGAGAGAAAGCAATCCAAATTAAATCTACTGGATAACTAGCAAAGCAAGTGAGAGATTGCAAGATCCAACAACAAACTCTACTGAGAAAGCACTTGAACTGGAATTCAAACCAAATTCATTTTAATTGAAAACTTAGCCACGCCAATGGTTGGTGGAATTCCTTGGTCCAGACAATTAAAGAAGGTGGAACGGTGGACTTTGTTCATCATCACCACCGGTGGAAAGAGAAAGAGCAAAGCTCAACTAAACTTGACATAAACGTTCTAACACTAGCATAGAGACATAGGTAGGAATTTATATGGGTAACTCTAGGCCACTATAAATGAACTTAAGTCTAGACTTAGATGTGAACAGGTCGAGCCATGACTAGCGGTCGGTAGTGCCGAGTAGGACTGGTAGTGCTGAAATGTTAGTGCCATTGCGTTGTGAGTCATGTCGTCAGCCGTGCCGACTGGCAGAAGGTATAGAAACCCAAGCTGTCGGCATTCCAAGAAGCTTCTATGTCGTTAGGAGAAGAGCCGATAACCAAGTCGCTGGGAGACCACGATGCCAAGCTCATGTGCCGTTGGGAAGAGAGATGTGTTGTTGCTTTCGGTGGCAGAGTTAGAAATTTTCAAAAGCTAGGGTAGGGTAAAACGAACTGGACTTGGAAGTATGGGGCCGTGCCTTGGTAATCTAGACGAAAATGACAAGTTAATACTGCGGATAATAACTAGTAGTTGGGCTATAGTCTCATTTTACTCAGGTGTATCTTCGCTCCTGGCTGCATTCCTTGCAATTCTTCATATCAGCCTCCGTTGCCCCATCCCCATGTTCAAACCCGCCCTCAAACATGTCGATGCTCTGCCTTGTCATCTGCAACCGTTCAGCCTCTCCCATCGCCCCTTGTAAATTGCACGTTGCGACACAAAAAGTAATACATGAGCCACTGAAGTATGGTGCAGTGGACAGATAAGAAGAAATGATTCCGAAAATATAAAGTATGTTGTGGTGGAAAGATAAGGAGAAGTGATGCATTTATATGTGCTACAATACTTAGTTACGTGTAGAGTAATGAGATACGCGAAAATTGTATCAACGTCACGCTAAGACACCAATTATTGGAATGCTCCTGTCTCCTCAATTCTTAAATAGTATTATGATACTATTTCAATTTGAATTTTGATTTGTGGATCCCAGTTTTAAAGAGAGGCCAAAGTGCACGAATGCAAAAACCATCGGTGGATGGATGAATGCAATATTGCAGTCCACAGAAATACTACTTTCCCATCTCACCCCCACAAAACATGTGATTTCTCTCTCCTGCTCCTCTTCCACCTCGTGCGCCCTCGCGAGTTCGCCGTGGAACACCCCATGGGCTCCGGCGAGGATAGCCCCGGCGGAACCGGCGCAGGAGTCGGTGGGATAGTCCGGGGCGCGGTTCTGAAGGCGCTTGTCGTCTTCGGCGGCGTCCTACTGATCCGGCGGCTGCGACGCTCCACCACCCGGTGGGACCACGCCCGCGCCGTCGCCGACGCCCTCTCCGGTGAGAAGGTTAGTGCCCCACCTCCCCCCCCCCCCCCCCCCACCCCACCCCACAATCCCCCGCCCCCCCTTAGAATTTCTATCAGCCTCCGTATCGTTTAGTGCGGCTGACCCTGTGAATTCGTCTATCTTTATGCAATTGAGCGATGGAAAATTATATGCTTTTCTAACATTGATGCATTTCTCGGTGTGTATTAGCATTTGATTAGTTCCCTGTGCAGTTCTCGAGGGAGCAGGCAAGGAAGGATCCCGAAAACTACTTCAATTTGAGGTGACAATTATGCTTTTCATTAGCATTACATTTGCACTAGAACCACGACAAGTATTTAGGAACGGAGGGAGTACATCTGATTACGGTTGTATTGGGAATCGGAAGACGTGACTCCCTTTTGGGTTGTGGTGTTCCTGGGTTGTTACTTAATAGAAAGTGGTAAAATTGCTGCCCTAATTGTTAGAATATGCATTAGAAGTGATTCTTTCCTGTTGAATTGCTGCAGTTCACATTGTTTATATGCATAGATGCCTAATGTTGAGCATTATTGTAGATTTTTTATTTATTAGGTTTGATGGTGATGGTTGTCTGATTTTTACATGCTGTTGGCATGTTGCGTATCAATCGGTAGCTAAACTGATTCGGGAACCCAATTTGGCCATAGCAATGTTTTTGGGGTTCTGGTTGCTGTCCAGAACTCTACATAAATGTTATTTACATTTCAATTACCATGCTAAATTTTTAACAGAGCATGCCGTGGCAGCTGCCGGTGGACATTGTCATAGCGTTGGGTCTTCCTTGACTGAGAACCAAGAGTCCAACACGATTCATAGGTTGTGATACTAATGATAAAACGTTATGCTATGATCTTAACCAAACACCATGTTAGCAAAAACTTAAATAAAACTAGCTCTATTTTACACAACACAAACAACATATTCTATGAACTCATCTTAACAGAATAAAAAGTTAAAATCTGGTCTGCCAAATATCTTGATAAAACCAGTTTACTCAAAATTGATTCTCTCAATCCTTGTGACCCAAACAATCAAATTCTATCCCCGTACTTCATATGAAAATGCAGCTCTTTTAACGTGATTTCAAAACATCATTTTCAAAATAAAAATTAAATTAGTATCTGTTTGAATATTGCATAGTCGAATTGATGTAACTATTGTGCACCTATAACGCATAAACTTCCGTTACACACTCAGAATCATGTGTTTTGCTCTTTTTATGAAATCCTTCCATTTTTTTTTCTACTGCTTTAATCTGCCTTTTTGTCATCTAAACATTTTGTGTTATATCTTGGCCTTTATTTTCTGTTAGAATGCTCACATGCCCTGCAACTGAGATGGTGGATGGTTCCGGAGTGCTTTACTTTGAGCAAGTATGCCTGTTACTTTTAGAAATCCTTCAAATTTATCGCCCCCTTCCTGGAACTTAAGTGTCATACTTTAATTTGCAGGCATTTTGGAGAGCTCCTGAAAAACCTTTCCGGCAAGTACGGTAACTTTTAAACTGTCCATATGAAAAAATCTGAACAGTCTCTCTCTTTCAAGTCATATCTTTTTTATTTGATATGTGTGTTTGGCCATTGTAAATTCTGGATGTGTTCTTCTACCAACTTAAATTCGTTATCAAATACATATATTTAGCAAGCTTTAGCTTAGACTATATTATACACAAGCACAGATGTATATACATCTTTGTACCTTCCCATGTCAGTTAATTATTTCCTCTTCTTTTTTAATTCTCTGATATCTGATCAAGGGAAATATTCTCCTTGTTCCACTCCTTTTATGACCATACAACACACCAGTACAAATGTTTGTTCATTTCGTGCTTCTGTTATACCTATCTTTATGGTAGCTATAACAAGGCAAACAATTTCTAGGCCATTTTGCATACTTTTCTCTTGTTATACCTGCTTTGATTTTGTCTCGGATTATTCATTGTGCTCTTAGTTTGGAGATATTGCGAAAAATGTTGTGGTACTCTAGTCTGCTACCAGGATACTTCTGAAACTTTTTTCTATATGATAATATGTAACTCGAGGCGAATAATACATCTTGAAGAGTGTAATGAGGCTGTTAGTGTCTGGTGGCAGACAGTAGAAGTTCATATACCCATTTGTAGCTTGTTATTACGATGATTTAACAATGAAGTTCTATTTAAGTTTGTTCATTCTTACATATATGCATCTATATTGTATAGTTATAAGCTCGTGGTCCTTGCAGAGATTCTACATGGTTAAGCCATGTCCGAAGGAGATGAAATGTGATGTCGAGGTGAGCTCCAATTTGGCATACATGCTTATAGTTAACAAACATGCAGACAATCTTTGCCCACTGCCCCACTGTATCCACTCTGAGATCCACTTGCACTGTTATGGTGAAACTTAAGTACTGAACAAATTAATATTCTCTCCAGCCCCAAATATAAGGCATGTAAATTTTGTTGACTGTCAAACTTTGTCAAGTTTGATCAAGTTTATAGAGAAATATTAATATTTACAGTGTCAAATCAAGATCACTAGATCTATCATGAAATATGTTCTTATAGTGTATTGATTAGTCAAACTTTAGAAAGTTTGACGGTCAACAATATTTATATGCACCAGAAGCACCAGTAAACAGTAGGATTTTAAAGGGATTTGATAATGCTAAGAGGGGTAGAGGGCGACCTAAGTTAACTTGGGTGGAGGCAGTTAAAAGGGACCTAAAAGACTGGAATGTATCCAAAGATCTGGCTTCCGACAGGGCTGCATGGAAATCTGCAATCCATGTGCCCGAACCTTGATTATTTCTTTGTTTTTGTGTTTACTCTTAGTTTCCACAAATTTCCGTTTGGGTTTCATATCTAGCCTACCCCAACTTGCTTGGGACAAAAGGCTTAGTTGTTGTTGTTGTATATTTTGGAAAAAGTGAGCACAACAATATCGATATTTTATAAAGTTCCTGGAGACATTCATTTCTTCACCCACCGGTTTTGAATTTATCGCCAGCGAGAGATGGTTTTAATATTAGATGTTAGTATCTCCCCTAAGGAACATTTTGGTTGATCACGTAGAAACCTAGGTGTCATGCAACATCAGGATTGGATGAATCATAAAATGATCCGAGTATAACATAACCATTTTGGTATTGCACTAAAACAGTGACAGTATTTAGGAATGGAGGGAGTGCACTAAAACAGCGACAAGTATTTAGGAACGGAGGGAGTACTATATAGGAGTGTAACCAACCATACTTGTGTTTGGCCATGTAATTACCTTTAATGTGAATCTAGATAGATATTTAGCTCAAGACATTTTAATATTTGACATTAACAACATCACTACAATGGTGTTTGAAGCACACCATTTGAAATAAAACCACGACAAGAATTTGGGAACGGAGGAGTATGATCCAACCATGTTTTGTTAAGATAATATTTTGAGTTATTTCTACTGGACAGTTGAGTTCATATGCAATTAGAGACGTTGAAGAGTACAAGAATTTCTGTGACCGTCCAAAAGATCAGCGGCCACAGCCAGAGGAAGTAATCGCGGTATGTCTTGTCTCCAATCAAACCATAATTTTCAGAACACGCACTTCAGGGATTGTCTTTAGTTCTATAATTTTGGGTGTGAGATTTATTTCATATTGCCATTAATCCATGTAATACTTCTTCCCATGATGGGGTCTAATGTAATTACATCATGGATTAATTTGCTTGGTGTTTGTAAGGTCCAAATATTAGAATCTTTAATAGCCATTCGCACCCATGGGTACTGCTTTATCCTCTATCTGCTTGACCTACAGATTTGTTTTCCAAGTCGGTAGTTGGGACTCCAGAGTTTCTTCCGATTTCTATTAATCTATCTAGTTTATAGCGTTAGTGTCATGGGCATTCTCCACTGTCAAGCTTAAGCAAAATATTTCATAGGAATGAGAAGAGCTGCTCATATTTGAATTTGCTTTTGTGTACTGTCATAGGTGTTCTCCACTGTCAAGCTTAAGCAAAATATTTCCTAGGAATGAGAAGAGGTGTTACTACTGTATACGTAGTTGCCTTTAGTTCGGTTGTCGGCTTGTACCCATGCTACCAGAATGGAGGCTTAATAGCTCAGTATTGCTGCACTGGTCTAGAACAGAATGCTGGTTTAGAAATACCAATTTCTGGATCTTGATTAAGCTCTGGAATACAAATTTACAATGTTTGGGTAGCCATGTGCATAGATACTACTCATATGTAGATCTCAAGTACCTTGTCGATGTGTTTGAACTCTCTTAATGAGCTATTAAAAATAAATAAAGCGATCTATCATCCTATAATGCTTCAAATACTACCTCTATTAATGTTAGTCTGGCAGGGGACACATGTGGACCCAAGAATGTGATCTACACTACACATCCCAGCTTGTGGCATACACACCTGTCCTAGCACTAAAGTGTATATTTGGTGTTCAGGATATTGCAGAGCATTTGACCACCATACACTTATCACGATGTGGGCGCGGAAAACGCTGCTTATATGAAGGATCAACGCCTTCTGGAGGTTTTCCCAACAATTGGGTGAGCTACTTATTCTTCTTTTTGAATCTATATGTTCATTCGTCTTCCTGACCAAGCATATTTTGAACCTTGTTTTGATTCAATATCCAACCCCACCTGGGGTTTATCCTCTTTTGCAATGTTTGGCTATTGATTTCGTCTGACAATCAATATTTTAACAGAGTGGTGCAGCATATTGCACATCTGATCTGTCCATTCACAAGAATGGTGAAATACACATTTGGGACAAGGGTTTTGACGACGAAGGAAACCAGGTAGGTTTCCCATATGCTTCACAGCATGGTTCTTTGACTTTATGCCTTCAAAAAGGGTACTATTCGACAATTTGCGTATCTATTCTCAGGTCTGGGGAACCAAGGCTGGTCCATACGAGTTCAAGCCCGCTCCCAAGTCCAATTATGACGACATGTTCTCACCATTAAATTTCTCCGCTCCCTTGTCACTAGAGAAGATAGAGAGCTCATATGTAACCGATGACCAGTAGATGAGTAGAGTTTGTCTAATAAGTTTTGTTGATAAGAGAATACCATAAAGGAATAGCATGTATGTAAATATATTGAGTTATTGATATTGCCTCTGATCATCAAATAGTAATTTTGTGGGAGAGAGCACTTGTAGTGCCTAACAACAGAGTGAAACATAACCTACAAGACATGAGTTGTGTTAGCAGGTGAAGGCATGAGACTAATGTTTGGTAGATGAATCCTACAAGGTCTGTAACTAACGTCTTCTACTGTGATTACTTTCAATGCCCAACAACAGAGTGAAACATAACCTACAAGACGTAAGGGCCTTAAGCAAGGTTGCTAGTACGTACATGCTGTTCTCTTATCAACAAAACTATGCTAGGTAGACTATGATAGATGTCATGCCTCTCTGATTTCTTCTATCTGCAACTGTATATAGGCTTGTAGCTTGTCTGTCTGTCGAGTTTAAGCTCCAGTGCATGCTCTAGTTTTCTGCAACTTCAAAGCAGACTCCGTGATTTCTGTTCAAGAGCATAGACAACATGCCTGTGCGATTTCTTCTATCTGCAGTAAAAAGATCTAATCTTATTGCTGCAATTGTGCAAGGAACAAAGTAAAGGCTTCACTTTCTATTAGTAAAACATAGTAAAGGCTTTTGTATGAGTAAAACAAATATGATACATATCTGATCCGAGATTTATAGTAGTTAAAATTGAAATGTGTGTCACAACTCACAAGTCTAGTTTTTTGTGCCATAAACATCAAGGTTTTTGGAAAACTTTGGACCGTATCTAGTTTTTTTGTGCACTATTGATGGATGTCTAACAAGAAAAACAAGCAAAAAAGGATGCTAATCGCTAAAGACCCTCCAACAGGTTGCTTGCATTCCCTTGTTTGAGGTGATGGTTGAAAAAAAAATGTTGATGTCCGAATGGAGTCTGCATGATCATATATTCGTGATGCAATTGCTTGTTTGTGTGACTGATTTTAACATTGTAACTAGTTGCGTGATGAATGCTTGGCCACACAGACTGTTAATTGTGTACATCCAGCACACAAACACAATTATATTGTCTCTGTTCATCTTTTCAAAAAAAAAAGTTTTGCCTCCGTTCAAGACTGTAGCTATATTGCCTGTTCGCACCAGCCTGTAAAAGTATATACTCCGTCTGATCCTAGATTTTGTACATCCAGCACACAAACACAATTTGCTCAAATATGGATGCATCTATTCTTAAAAAAGTCTAGATATATGTAATATTTCGACAACAATTTAGTATCAGAGGGAGTAGTTATTTTGCTTCTATTTCAGCTTGCTTGTACTGAGCACTCAACATTGTGGAGAGGATTAGTGGGCTGGAGTGACGAACGGGCGCCATGGACATAAACATACGCTATTTGGTTGGATTAAGTGGTCAACTACTGAACTCAGGCTGCGGTTGGCATTGCGGTGGATTCTCATAATCTCGTTTTTCTCACCCGCTTTTCACTATTTTTGTGTTTGGCTAATCAACTTTTTTCTACTTTCGTGTGTATTTTTCCACGGCAGATTATAAAATAAGTTCAGCGCAGCACAATTCAACAATGTCAAACTGCCTCAGTAATGTGTTTAGATGATCTGTGATAGGTGCACGGCCCATAGAATTTACAGGCTTAGATTTTGTTTGTTTATACTGGAGCTGAAAATAAGCTAGCTGGAGCGGAAGAAGCTAATTTTCTGCCGGAACTGAAAGGCTGGAGCTAGAACCTGACAGTTGTTCGTTTAGGGTGGCAGTGAAACCGTGGTTGTAGACGGATGACAGTGGAATATCTGAAATGTCCCTGTTTGCTATAATTTTGACTAAGTGTTGAGTTTGCTGATGTAATTGTAAATAACGTTTTAAGATTTGTTTTCGGCACAAATCACCTAATTTTGATAGAATTTACCTGAACTTGTGTGTTTTTGTTTGATTTTGTATGACCCGCATGATTTCATACATTACTTAACTTTGACAATGCGAAAGAATTAATACAAGTCCATACTAGAGAATATTGGAGTCTGAAAATTAACCATACAATATCATAACTGATCATAGTGCTGGAAATAAATTTCTCCACAAATTCATTATTCCAGGCATAAAATGGCATAAAATTCGATCCCAATTCTGCCCAAAGGGCTTTAGGGCCGTAGCTAGAAGAAGAAGAAGCAGGCCTATTCAGCCACCTCGATACAAGAAAAGGGCCTTGACACACAACTAAGCCACTCCTCCAGCATTGCTAAGGAGATGAGGGCGTCAGCAGTCTATATTACTCCCTCCGTCTATCTTCACCGGGCGTCTTAGTTTTGGCACATATACCAAGGAACTGGAGGCATGATGCCTTTTTTTTTTGTGCAATTCCTTTCCTGCCCCCATGGTCTTGTGAAAACCGAGCCTAGCAGTACTAGTCTCTCCAGCCGTCGCATCGGTTCCTCATGGGTCCAGCAGGCTAACGATTTTTATCCGGCCTGGCCTAGCTTTGCATGCAACGATTGGTCAAATAGGGTGCCACTATTTAATGCATGCATCCCAGGGTAATTGTGTTTTGGAAGCAACTTGGCAAAGAGAATCTACTCTTCGTATAAATAAACAGTAGAAGTTGAATAAATCGCTCCTGGAAAAGGGACGGAGGGAGCAGAAGACAAAGAACTCATACAACTGGGCCACACATCCGTCTAGCATGGCGCCTTTCGAACCGGCAGGTTTTAAAAAATTATTGAATTATCATCTATTATCTTTGATCATATCATTTATGTACCACCAGTTGAATTTTTTATAAAAGTAAAGATTAAGATTTCCTTCGTATCTCTACTCCCATGCACAGTTCAACTGGGACAAGAGATCCACAAAGGGAGCAGGAGAGTGAGAAACAAGTAAGGAGGATGGTCTTCCTTTTAGTGGGGATGTCAAAGGACTCATGAGAAGCCGAAAAATAAAATAAAATTTGCACCCATCATTGAAATAAATAAGGAAACAAATGTGAAGCAAGTCTCAGTATCAACAGAACCCTTTATTTCTTCTTTAACCATCACAGAACGAGAAATGAAATCCTTATGTGCACTTTATTTTTGCTACTTTGCTAGCACAACACCTATGCGTTGCTACGGAATACAAAAATACATTTAAAAGGAATGATATACTATTGTATGAGATCATATCATCGATATCCGTGTCCCAAATCAGCAAGGGATGAAAACACTACTCGAAAAACAAGTGATGCAAACAAAATCAATCAAGTCCGAAATCTAAAAGTCACCAATTGAGGCTTTTAAGTGAAGATAAAGATTTTGTTGCACCATTGTAGCCCACAGTGTCTTCATTGCATCCGTAATAGATATTCATCAATCATCAGTCGATCAGTTGCCTCGTGGAGCGCCGGACGACTGACCTAATAAGGACAGCTTGCTTGGAGAGTCGACGCGGACAATGACATCTTCTTCAGTGGATTCTTCCATGCTGCCGTACATGCTGAGCTTCAATGCTTTAGCTCATCTCTGCTTGAAGTTAAGCTGTTGGGTCTCTGCGAGCTCTCCGGCCAACTCAGCAACGATGAGCTTCCCTGCACATTGGCCTCCGACAATAGTAGCCTTCCTGCTTCAAAGATGATAACCCTAGATCGAGCTTCCACCTGATATCGGGAAGATGCATAGCAAAAGCTCATATGTTTCATGGCTGTAAACAAGAGAGAAGTATTTGTGTCATCATCAACCCAAGGACAAAAAATGTGCCGATCGATAGACATATATAAATTTTCCAGAAAATCACTGCTCAATTGATGAAATGAAATATACAGAACCTGAAGAGTCAAGGCCGAGCATCTTCAGGTCCATATTTAATGGAAGCAGCACTACTGGAGGTACGATGTTATTCTGGTTCTCTGCTTTCAAAAATCCTTCCAGTAAGATGCCAACGTAATTATGCTCGAGTACAACGTCTTCTCCCCCGGTGTATAAGCTCATGCGAGATCCGTTCGCCATAAGAAGTCTCATCTCATGCATTGCCATTCTCTCAAATATACGAGGATCAATAGCTTAGCAACGACTAGTGCGCTTTCCTGCAATTTCCATATATGAGTGATCACAGATTAGCAGATATCGATTATGTCACCAAGTTCACTAAAGATCAAATAGATTGCACAAGAAGCTTTGTCACATTGAACCCAACTGGACTTGCTCTTTATTCTGCAGTACGTACCTCATGCCAAATATAATATAGCTAGGGAAATTTTCCCATACCGTGACAATCAGGGAAACTAGAAAACACAAAAGTATTATGGTGTGATACTAGTAGAGTTGTATACATATGGGCTTTCAGTTAGTTAGTGTCCCTGTACTATTTAGCTTTCAATACAGTTTTTTAATACAGGAAACCTAGAAACTAAAATTCTTTGTGCCATGAATACAAATTATGACAAAAAAAATCAGAGCGTCCAGAAATTGAAATGCACCATGTCATAATACTGAAGGAAAGCTGGACAGTTGTGTTTTCTTGGTAAACATGGAGGCAAAAACCTGACGGGTTCCTTTTTCTAGAAATTTTCAAAATTTTGAATCTTGCAAATTTGAGGTTGGGGTACAAATAAGAAGCTATTCTACACGGACTTGGTCAATTTAAAATAATAACCCAATTGCTTGAAAGTGCTTCTGCACTTTTCGATTGAAACGGGCGCGCAGGCTCTGCGTCATCCGATTCACCCTCGACCTGCCACGCCGTGCGATCCAGTTAAGACAAGGTCCCCTGCTATCGAGCGGGTGGCCCCACATGACAGCGATATTAATCAGCTGGGGGAAATGCGCTGCTTGTCTCTTCCTCTTCCCCGTCCCCATTTCCTCCCTCGTGAAAGCCGACCGCACCCTCTCTTTCTCCCTCGCGATTCTGGCAAACTCGGTGTCGGCGAGGCGCAGCGAAACAGCAGCGCGGCCGTCAGCAGTTTCAGGAGTGGCGGAGCGGCGTCGGCGCGGAGTTTCGCGGCGGACAGTGCGCGGGAGGGCTTGTTTTTGCTGGTTGATTTCGCCGCGGGGCGAGATTGTACCGGCGAGGGCGATTTGGTGCGCGGGGGATCGTGCATGTCTTCCATGGAGGTGATGAGGGCTACAAGAAGCCGATCCTGTCGCTGAAATCCGGACAGTGCGCGGGAGGGCTTGTTTTTGCCAAAGATTTTGTAAAGAGAGTAACAGGAAGCAAAATTAGAAGATGAACTACATGACAAGAAAAGATGTGTGTTTTTAGGTGGTCTTTTAGCCAGGGAACAAAGGTGTGGGGGCACAATTCTTTTACCTAATGCATCATGTAGCTGCACAAGCAAAAGGGGGAAGGTTTCCAGCAAGTCCACAATATGTAGCATTATTTGTTCTTTGTAGCTTCCAGCAACAGGTTAAGTTTATGCTTTTGCTTGTAAAAGGGGGAAGGTGGATGCACAGTCCAGAAAATGTTTTTTGGTTTTTTAGTGAACAGATCAAAGCACCATAATAGGCATATTTTATTTTCCCATAAAAAGGTTTGCGACACTTAATTTCCTCCTAGTTTGCTTATATGCATGGTAGCTTCTTCCTTTTTTTTTTCTGTGCCTTCAAAGAGTTGCTTATAAATGTTACATGGTGTCTATATTTTGATGGATTCATTCTGGACGCATGTTTATTTTCTCCCCTGACCTGGATTGCAATTCTGGGAGTGCAGGATCACATAAACATGCAGCACTATGATTCTACCTTCTAGGGGTGCCAGAGTTAAGTGCCATATCAAAACCCAAAGCAACATGATCTGTGTTTAGCCTTTTTTGCAGCAAACAATTTTCTTTGAGGAGAATTAAGCCCAGAGTTAAGTGATTTACTCGGCAAGGGGAGGGGGGTGGCAAGATCTGCATTATAACTATGCAATTTTGCCTATCCGGAGTGTGTGGGGGATGAACTCCTGGCTTTTTTCAATTCATGGACGTAAGAAGGGCATAGAGGAGGCGGGAATAGAGGTGCTGGAGAAGATGGGATCGGGGGAGAGGAAGACTTCATCTGCTTTTGCTTTTGCCTTTTTGTTTTTTTATATAGTTGCTCTGAATCACGGGCAACTTTCCGATATATCGGGCAAACGCGACAGCTAGGGAGCATAACGAGGCAAAAAAACACGTGCTTTGGTGGTTTTGGCGGGTCCAGACGCGTGACGTGACGGAGGGACCAGAGCTTACCTTATTTGGAAAGAGGGGCAAATAGTTTCCTTTTTTGGGTGTGCACTCTTGGCAAACCAGAAGTGCACGGGCACTCACTAGCACTGATGAGGACATCCATTCCACAGATACAACCGCGGCATTACAATGACCGATTACTCGTGCACGTGCGTGCCAACTCAATTATCAAGTACTTTCATTTCTTTGTACTATGGGCAATCTAAATGAGAATATGATGCTGCCTAAATCAGATGCTCTTATGTTGATTAGGAATGAAGGACCAGGCCGTGACACAAGGAATGGGAGCGAGTCGGAACTTCGAGAATGATGGCACGCGTGCGAAAGGAAACGGTGCAGCAACTACCACGAGAATACGAGAAGCTGTAGTCACTTAAAGTCGTGGGAAGAGAAGAGATGCTTGGGCTGCCACTTGCACTTCTAATGGGCCCAAGGCCATGTAACAGACCAGCCCATCTTAGAATCTGAAACCCTAGATCTCTTCCACCTCCCACCCTCTATATAAGAGCAGCCACCACCCCCTTAGGCTGGTTGGGTTTTGTTTAGATAAGTTAGCCATTGCTGCAACTTCAGGCTTCACCACTAGTGTCGGCTAGACCTACTGGAAGAACCGCTATCAGAACCCCACCTTGTTACTCGTCTCCTTGAGACTGCTGTACTTCATCTTTATTTGCAATTTCAGATTGTCTTATCTCGATTCTTGCTTGTTCTCGATTGCTAGCAGGGATTGGAACTTCGTGTTCAGGTTGACGGCGCCTTCGGTTCTGTCAATAACTACAGGGAGTTGGTGTAGCGATTGCTAAGGCGCACCGTCTAGTGTCCGGTGTAGTCGGATCGTCAACGTCTACTTCTGCCCCAAATCGTAGTTATCCATCTCACCGAAAGATCGGGCCACCCCCAGCAGCCATGGGGCGCATCAAGTGGTATCAGAGCTCAAGTTGCTCTGTGAGAAATTTCAGATATCCCTTAGTTTACTGTTCTTCTTCTACCTACAGTCCAGAAAAAGGCCCACAAAAATATTGTAATTCAGCTACCTTGTCCTAGCACCAAATCTGAGCCGTGCATGTTCGATTTAGCTATTGCTTTGTTGATTTGTTGCTGCACTCTTCGTGTCAAGTTGCTGGACTAGGTTGGTTCGAGTTGGATTTGTTTTCTACCAGATCGTACCCCTTTTGTTTCCCCTGTTCTCCCTGTTCTTCATGTTCTTGGAGTTCTTGCTGCCACCACGCCCCACCACTTCACCCGATCTGCTACCACCCACGTTTTCCCCATCCACCGCTGCCAAATCACTCATCCAACACCATGCACCCCCATCAATCCCAGCCACCATGGATCTGAGAAAGCCAAAGACTAGAGAGATAGAAAGAGAGAGAGAGCTGCTTTTGGGTGTTTTTTTTACCCCTGCTCTTTCTACCCAAAATTTGTGAGTGAGAAAGTTGTTTCCCTGTGTTAAAGAAGCAAATATAAGAGATCTGAGCTTGGTTCCCCTTTTTCAAAAAGAAAAATTTCGGCGCAAAAGCAGAGGCAAATCTGGTCAAAATTGCTTTTGGGCTCGAAAATTCAAAGTGGCCAGAAAAATCTAGAAAAATTCTGTAAAATCAAGGACCATATCAGGAAGCTACTGTTAAAATTTCAGCTCAATCGGAGCTCGGGAAGAGGGTCAAAACCTAAAAATACCCTACTGAACATTTCGGGAAAATCTTCAAATTTGAGTTCTTGTGCTCGTGTTTTCGGCCTTTCACTTCAGCATCTGGGCCTAGATACTTATCCTAATTGTACTACTCGAAGTCCAGCAGTTAGGACTAGCATTTGTGAGCATATTATCAACTTTGTATTGCTATTTGTTCATTGCTTATCCTTGCTACTAATATCAGCCACCCAACCTCCACTTTAAACGACTTTGTGCCGAGTTTCGTATCTCCTGGCAATCGCTTATCCAATCTTCTTCGTGGTGAGATACCGTTGGTTGCTAAGTCACCCCCTGCTGCATGGTAAGAACTTGTAAGAATTGTGAAACGGCACGAGTGTTGAGAGCCTTTTTCCCCACATCCCACTAGTGCATAGGAGTCTTGTATTTGTGCTTTGTTTTCCTTGTTTGCACTAACCATGGCAGGCCCTGGAGAGAATAACGGCGATGACCTCACCCCTCGCTCAAGTGAGGTGCATGATGACATCAAATGGTTGTCCACCCATGTCACGGACATGGAAAAGACACATGCTGCCACCGTCACATGACTAGATGGTCGGTTGGACGGTTTGGATGCGAGCATGAGAGAAATGAATACCAACTTTGACACCTCCTTGCTCGCATGGATGGAACACACCGGCAGCCCCCACCTCGGCAACAACCACAACAACCACCTCCAGCTGGTCGCCCTCGCGCCCTTCGCACTGAAACGGCGCAACAAGGTGCTGCATCCTGCACTGGAGTTCCTGCGGGACATGGTGAGGACATGGCGGTCTCCGACGATTCTGATTATGCTGCTGATTCAAAGGACCCACGAGACACCAACCGCACCAATGACCGCCAACCTCGTCGGCTGCATCATAACCGACATGGTATGGGGCCACGTCGGGAGGTACGTGATGATTTTGATGTCCCTAAGGTTAAGTTTTCTATGCTGCCATTTGAGGGTCGCTATGACCCTGAGGCTTACCTTACTTGGGAACTAGAGGTAGAACAACGGTTCACTTGCCATGACTTTCCTGAGGATAGAAAAGTTAGAACCGCTGTTTGTGAGTTTACTGGTTTTGCTTCAACGTGGAGTGAACATTGTAGGTTGCATGCTAATAATATTCCCACCACTTGGGATACGTTAAAACGTGCCATGAGAGCTCGATTTGTACCTCCTTTCTATCAACGAGAAATTCTAGGCAAGCTGCAACGTTTAAATCAAGGCTCTAAATCTGTAGAAGATTATTATCAAGAGCTGCAAACGGGAATGATCCGTTGTGCTATCATTGAGGATGATGAGGCCATGATGGCTAGGTTCGTAGGTGGGTTGAATAGGGATATTCAAACCATACTTGATTATAAGGAGTACAATAATATCACCCGTTTATTTCATCTTGCTTGCAAAGCCGAACGTGAAGTGCAGGACCGCCAACCCAAGACAAGGACTAACATTTCTGCAGGTCGCACTACTTCGTGGACGCCACGCACCACTTCAGCCCCTCCTACTCGCACGGCTGCTGCAACCACCTCCTCCAACGAAACAAGCTCCTGGCAACCACGTTCGAGTACGGCGTCCCTAACTACGACTAAAAGCATGCCGGCTGCCCCAACCCCGAGCACATCATCTATAGGCTCCACGGGACAAACAAGAGATGTGCAATGCCACCAATGCAAGGGTTATGGTCATTTCCGCAAGGATTGCCCTACCAAACGTGTGATGATTATTCATGAAGATGGGGGCTACGATTCAGCTAGTGACCTTGATGAGGACACCTATGCTTTGATTGCTGACCAAGAGCAAACGGAGGGCACGACTGAGCAAGAAATGGAGATGATGGGTGTTGAACACGCTGATCAACACAAGAGCCTTGTCACCCAACGTGTGTTAAGTGTGCAGCCCAGCCCGGTTGACCATAATCAGCGCCACAACTTGTTCCAAACACGTGGTGTTACCAAGGAGCGGGTTGTCCGTATCATCATCGATGGAGGGAGTTGCAACAATTTGGCTAGTTTGGATTTGGTTGAGAAGCTTGCTCTCACAACCAGGCCGCACCCCTATCCCTACTATGTCCAATGGTTCAATAACAGTGGTAAGTTCAAGGTAACCTGAACTATTCGTGCACATTTTGCAATTGGTACATATGCTGATTTTGTTGATTGTGATGTTGTACCTATGCAAACATGTTCCTTGTTACTTGGTAGACCTTGGCAATATGATAGAGAGTCAATTCATGATGGTAGAACTAACCAGTACTCTCTTGTGCATATGAAAAGAAGATTGGCCTCAAACCAATGACTCCTGAACAGATTTTGAAGGATGATCTTTCTCGGGCTAGTAGAGCTAAAAATCTGGCCAAAGCTGAAAGTGAAAATCAGATTGTTGCTAAAGAATTTATAGGGCAAACAAGTGCACCCAAATCTGAACTTAAACTTGGTAATGAGATTCGTTTAAAGGGTACATGTTTGCTTGCTACCAAATCTGATATTTCTGAACTTGACACTTGTGTCTCTACTTGCTATGCCATTATTTGCAAAGAGGCTTTGTTTTCTCTTGAGGATCCGCCTTCCTCTTTGCCCCCTGCCATTGCTAACCTTTTGTAGAAGTTCGAAGATGTCTTTCCACAAGAGACACCACCCGGATTACCACCGGTCCGCGGGATAGAGCACCAAATTGATTTGATTCCCGGGGCTGCACTTCCCAATAGAGTGCCATACCGTACCAACCCGGAGGAGACAAAGGAGATTCAACGACAAGTGCAGGAGCTGCTCGACAAAGGTTACATCCGTGAGTCTCTTAGTCCATGTGTTGTCCCTATTCTTTTGGTACCAAAGAAAGATAGATCCTCCCGCATGTGTGTTGATTGTAGAGCTATCAACAATATTACCATTTGCTACCGCCATCCAATTCCATGATTGGACGACATGCTTGATGAGTTGAGCGGCTCTACCATGTTCTCTAAGGTTGATTTGCGTAGTGGTTACCACCAGATCCGTATGAGGCTTGGAGATGAATGGAAAACTGCCTTTAAAATTAAATTCGGTCTCTATGAGTGGCTACTTATGCCTTTTGGTTTGACGAATGCCCCCATCACCTTTATGCGACTAATGAATGAGGTTTTACGGTCTTTTATTGGACGCTTTGTGGTAGTTTATTTTGATAATATCTTGATCTATAGCAAGTCTTTAGAGGATCATTTAAATCACTTGCATGCTGTTTTTGATGCCTTACGGACTGCGCGCTTGTTTGGTAACCTTGACAAGTGCACCTTTTGCACGGATCGAGTTTCTTTTCTTGGTTATGTTGTGACACCGTAGGGAATTGAAGTGCACAAAGCCAAAGTTGAAGCCATCCAAAGCTGGCCACCACCGAAGACGGTCACTCAAGTGAGGAGTTTTCTTGGCCTCGCTGGATTCTATCAGCGCTTTGTGAGGGATTTCAGCACCATTGCTGCCCCTCTAAATGAGCTCACAAAGAAGGATGTTCCCTTTGTTTGGGGACCTATGCAAGAAGAGGCATTCAGCATATTGAAAGATAAGTTGACACATGCTCCTTTACTCCAATTTCCTGATTTTAACAAAACCTTTGACCTTGAATGTGATGCTAGTGGAATTGGATTGGGAGGTGTGTTATTACAAGAGGGCAAACCTGTTGCTTACTTCAGTGAGAAATTAGGAGGGCCTGCATTGAACTATTCTACTTATGACAAAGAATTATGTGCTCTAGTTCGAACCCTCGAAACATGGCAACATTATTTATGGCCCAAAAAATTTGTTATACATTCAGATCATGAATCTTTGAAGCATATTCGCAGCCAAGCAAAACTGAACCGTAGGCATGCTAAATGGATTGAATACATTGAGTCTTTTTCCTATGTAATCAAACACAAGAAGGGAAAGGACAATGTTATTGTTGATGCTTTATCACGCCGTTATACCATGCTTTCACAACTTGACTTCAAAATCTTTGGTTTGGAGACCATCAAAGAACAATATGTGCAAGATGCAGATTTTAAAGATGTTTTGCATCATTGTAGAGAGGGCAAGACTTGGAACAAGTTCATCATTGATGATGGATTTGTGTTCCGTGCTAACAAGCTATGCATCCCAGATAGCTCCGTTCGTCTTTTCTTGTTGCAGGAGGCGCATGGAGGAGGTTTGATGGGTCACTTCGGAGTGAAGAAGACAGAGGATGTGCTCGCTGCTCATTTCTTTTGGCCTCGGATGAGACGGGATGTTGAGAGATTCAATGCTTGCTGCACCACATGCCAAAAAGCTAAGTCACGACTCAATCCTCATGGTTTATATATGCCTCTCCTAGTCCCTAATGTTCCCTAGGAAGATATATCAATGGCTTTTGTGTTGGCATTACCTAGAACTAAGAAGGGGAGGGATAGCATATTTGTTGTCGTGGACAGATTTTCAAAGATGGCTCATTTTATTCCTTGCCACAAGAGTGATGATGCCACACATGTTGCTGATCTTTTCTTTCGTGAAGTTGTACGCTTGCATGGTGTGCCCAACACTATAGTTTCAGATCGGGACACCAAATTCTTGAGCCACTTTTGGAGGTGTTTATGGGCAAAATTGAGGACAAAATTATTGTTTAGCACTACTTGTCATCCCCAAACTGATGGACAAACTGAAGTTGTTAATAGAACTTTGTCTACCAAGCTTAGGGCTGTTTTAAAGAAAAACTTAAAATTGTGGGAAGAATACATTCCTCATGTTGAATTTGCTTATAATCGTTCGTTGCATTCTACTACTAAGTTATGCCCTTTTGAAGTTGTCTATGGTTTTATTCCTCGTGCACACATTGATTTGCTGCCCCTTCCAACTTCTGAAAAGATTAATCTTGATGCTAGTGCACGAGCTGAAATGATTCTAAAATTACATGAGACCACTAAAGCCAACATTGAGCGCATGAATGACAAGTATAAACTTGCTGGTGATAGAGGAAAAAAGAGGTTGTTTTTCAACCCGGTGATCTTGTTTGGTTACACTTAAGAAAGGACCGGTTTCCTGTTTTGCGTAGTTCTAAACTCATGCCACATGCTGCTGGCCCTTTCAAGGTTCTAGAGAAAATAAATGATAATGCATATCAACTTGAGCTGCCTGCAGATTATGGTGGGGTTAGTCCCACATTTAACATTGCAGATTTGAAGTCCTACTTGGGCGAGGATGAAGAGATTGTGTCGCGGATGACTCCATTTCAAGAAGGGGAGGATGATGAGGACATCCACCCCACAGATACAACTGCGGCATTACAAGGACCGATTACTCGTGCATGTGCGCGCCAACTCAATTATCAGGTACTTTCGTTTCTTTGTACTATGGGCAATCTAAATGAGAATATGACGCTGTCTAAATCAGATGCTCTTATGTTGATTAGGAACGAAGGACCAGGCCATGACACAAGGAATGGGAGCGAGTCGAACTTCGAGGATGACGGCACACGTGCGAAAGGAAACGGTGCAGCAACTACCACGAGAATACGAGAAGCTGCAGCCACTTAAAGTCGTGGGAAGAGAAGTGATGCTTGGGCTGCCACTTGCACTTCTAATGGGCCCAAGGCCATGTAACAGCCCAGCCCATCTTAGAATCTGAAACCCTAGATCTCTTCCACCTCCCACCCTCTATATAAGAGCAGCCACCACCCCCTTTGGCTGGTTGGGTTTTGTTTAGATAAGTTAGTCATTGTTGCAACTTCAGGATTCACCACTAGTGTCGGCTAGACCTACTGGAAGAACCGCTATCGGAACCCCACCTTGTTACTCGTCTCCTTGAGACTGCTGTACTTCATCTTTATTTGCAATTTCAAATTGCCTGATCTCGATTTTTGCTTGTTCTCGATTGATAGCAGGAATTAGAACTTCATGTTCAGGTTGACGGCGCCTTCGGTTCTGTCTAGTGTCCGGTGTAGTCGGATCGTCAACGTCTACTTCTGCCCCAAATCGTAGTTATCCATCTCACCTAAAGATCGGGCCACCCCCAGCAGCCAAGGGGCGCATCAAGCACCGTCCAAATAATAATAATGTTGATCTGCCAGATTCATGTTTCTCGGCTTGTAGCCAACAATTTCAGACCCTGGAGATATTAAGTACACCCTCTGATCCTAAATTCTTGTCATGGTTCCATCAGAGTTCAGAAATTGCAGCCTGTGGAAGATGTACAAGAATCAGTGAATTCAATAAGCAAACTTACCTGCCACAGAAAAGTGTCAATAGAAGGATCTGACCGACGCAATTGATCTATCTTTTCAGCTTCGATGAAGAAACAGTGCATAAGAGAATCTGTAATCATGTCACAGATATAAGACTTGCCAGTTAGCACCTGATATAGACCCAAAGTGCTTCCATGTGATAAAATTGGATCCAATGAATGCCTGCTGCTTAGCCTGTGACTTGTCCACTGTCAAGAAAAGGGGGCATGTTAAGGTATACACTTATTACAGAACAAACCATAGCAGTAAAGTATGTACTCCAACAAAGTAAAATACAGTGGTATTGGAGCACAAACAAACCTTTACAACTCCACTCGACACAATCCATATACCAGTTGCCCTTGAGCCTTCATTATAAAGGGTTGTACCACGCCCGATCACGTTTTCTTTTGTATTATGTAACAAAGGAGCACGCACAGTAGATGGCAGCACACCAATTAAGGGATGAGTGTCTAAAAGGTCGCCAACCCTTGGCATTTTCACTAATGGTGGACTCCTCTTAAGCTTCTTCAAGTCTCTCTAGCATGGTGAATTAAAATATCATTTTAATTTGAGGTCAATTTATTTTCACTTGGGAACAACAAAAGAAAAAGCACACACTCCCACTACCTGCAAAGCATCATCTAGATGGACCATTTCCTTTTCTTCCAGTAATCCAGTCTTCTGTAGGTTTCGAACATACTCACTCAAGTGTGTCAATACCGAATATGTTACTTGTCGAGTCTTTAACACAGAGAGCAGCTGAGAAAGCATATTGTGAAAACAGTTTCAGAATCTTGGCATCAATAAAAACCCAGATTCACGAATGGAAGATTCATCAATTTACTTATGTAGAGAGGTTTTTATTCATTACTCCAACTTTTTTTGTATGATTATGAAATGAAGTATTTGTTTTTAAACCTAGGGCATGTTTGGAATGCAGAGAGTTCCGCAAGAATTTCTCGCGAATTTTGCAGGAAGAACACTTTTGCAAAAAATTCCTAACAAATCCCTCCATTTGAACTCCCAGGCTCACAATTCACAACAACTCAGCCATGTGGGTGAGCACATGCAAAGTCTCTAAAGACCAAACTAGTCCCTTTTCAGTGGAGATGATATGCTTTCTCTAGTTTTGCAAAAGATAACACAAGTTGAATGAACTGTGAAGATGTTGCGTTGGAGGCAGAATGCTCCATAACAGTTGGGTCAATTGACAGAAGCAAATTGTAAACACAAACCTGAGGGAATGTACAACGAACTTCTTCCAAAAACATTCTAGCCTCCTCTCCAACAGCATTGCTTTCAACAATAACAATTCTTGCGATCTCACTATCACCTGAAGAAACAAGTACATACATTTACTGAAAACTGGTAACATAGATTAGGATCATACAGGGTCAAAGGAGAAAATAGAAGCATTAAAAAATATTGAGAAAGGTGAAATTAGATAGGTTTTGCATCCTAACTACAAACAAGTAAACCAGTTCAACATTAATAAGCTAAAATAGGTTGAAATATCCATTCCATCAGTGCTATGCCATAGCTGATTGGTTCCACATGATCATATGACTGTCTCTGTAAAATAATAAATACTACTTTCTGTTTGCACACACGAATTACAACATTGGACACCAACATCTGTCATGTGCACCCATTTGTACCAGATATTCATGCACTACTTTTTTGGGGGGAATTTGTAGCCCAAAGAAATATTACTACTCCCTCCGATCCATATTAATTGTCGAAATATTACATGTATCTAGACGCTTTTTAGGCATAGATACATCCATATTTGGCCAAATTTGAGACAACTAAAATGGATCGGAGGGAGTACTAAATAACAAGCACATAATAATATTTAAAAACATTTCCCAGATTTTACCAAGAAAGTCTTGTAGTTGTCTCCTTGCAATTCTATGAGCACGAAGAAATGCAGCACAGATGTAACACCCTGACTCCAATCTTTTTACTGTGAAGTATTTGATAAGCCTTTGTGGCAACCTGCTCATAGAAAGGAACCTATAGTAACTTGGCAAACGCACTTTTGACCGCAAACCATTCCAATCGCATATTGATCCACTAGCAACAAGATCCATAGCTTCATCAGCTCATCTCATTAAAATATTTGCTGTCGCTTGAGTTATCCGTCCCTCTTCAAGCATTCGCCAGTAAGTGGCTTGCACACCTGAAAAAGGTATTTGAAGATCATCATGTTAACTAGTTCCATTTATTATGAAACTGAAGATCTCAATAAGGCATAAACATAGGTGAAGATCAGAATCATTGATGAAGTATTGAGTAAAGAACTTAAGAGCGAAAACAGAAAGAAAACAAGAGGATGTGAAACTTGGGAAGGTATGTCAAACTCATGGAAACAAGTCTCATGCAAGCAATGATACAGGTTTTTCAGCAAAAAAAAAAAGAAAGTAATAGGGGCCAATCAATGTACAAAACAAGGCATTTGGCCTTGTAGAAGTCTGTTTAAAAGGAAAAGATAGCCTATAGGCTCTGATTAATACTCCCTGTGATCCATAATAAGTGTCACTGAATTAGTTCAACTTTAGTACGACTTTGTACTAAATCAATGACACTTATTATGGATCGCAGGGAGTAACATTTAATATTTGTGTTAGAGCTCTTTAACTTCGGTTGTTTTATGGTCCCTAAGGTTCAGTTATAAACATGTACAGATAAAAGGCAGTCCACAGGTGCACGTTGGAGGTTTCGGGTTGTTCCTCATGAAATAACACCCCTTGTAAATATCTGTTTTTCTTCTCCCTACTAATAGAAAAGGCGGCACACTTGCTTGGTTCCTAAAAGAATAGGATATTTCGAAGATATTGAGAAAAGGGCTTGGTAAATAACATAGTATATATGGTCATAATGGACCATCTAGATTCTTATAACTTCCTATTTGCACAACTATCTAAGGCACAAGATGTGCAGCTTTAGAGCTCAAAGATGTGGTAGGTCCATTCTGACAACTGACAAGTTTAAGGGCCTCGGTAAAAGGAGCAACTCCATAGCTTTTAACATGTTAAAAGAATACCTTCAAATTTTAAACATGGACTATGTTGAAAAAATTGCATATAACTGAAAACTAGTGTATATGCTACCTACGTCGTCTTATACTCACATACTAGGGCTACTACATATTCACTGTGTTAGGTGGCACGTGCATTGTTTTAATATACACCTTTATATGTGCAACGGTGCCAGTATGAAGTTATCATTTTTAAAATATGCTAAAAAATATGAACTCGTCTGGACTTTTTTCATGTAGTTTGCTTTCTGATATCTTAAATTTAGTACCTCCAAAACATACAGAACTTGGCATTCGAGAGAAGGCACAGAAAATAAAATAAAATAAGCGATAAACAAATATCAGATTTCTTCAGCACATTATCATGTAACTAGCTGCGTACCATTCAAAAGACGCACTCGGATATCCCTTAAGTTCATGGTTTGGACGTGCTCATGATTGTCAGCATGTGGATGCACATGTTCGCCCTCCAAGTTACTCAAGTATGTGATATATTTCTTTACTGTAACCCAATCAGCAGGTCCAAGTTCCTCATCATCCCTAAGATCACCAAAAGCCTCTAGTGCCTTGTTTAGCAATTCATATCTTGTATAACTCAGCACACGAAGCTGCAGCAGCAACCAAATTAGAATTATTCATCTGGAACTGAACAGAACATTGCTGTACTACTTAAATCAATTTTTTTTACTATACTACTAAATATTCATCAAGCACATGCGAAACTGAGAACTCCTGATGAATTTAGGTAACATCACAGAAAATCTACTCACCTTTGGGTGGATGAATGAAGAGGTATAATTAAAAATAGTAACCAAGGCTCAGAACAACTTTGAACTAACAAGGGCACAACAAAAAGAGAAATAAAACATTTTTGTGTCATGTTTATGTAAGATGAGCAGATTAGATGAACCTTGAACTCATGGGCGCTGGAATAAAATAAGAATTAAAAAGCATATTAGCATGCAGACAATGAAGTCCTTTAATCCCAAGTTACAAAAGTCACAGATGAAAATTTGTAAAGCTAGCTAACCTTTGTTGCTGACAGCTTGTCCATACCAAGTACATGCAATAAAAATTGTGTGGTCGAACCATTCAATATTAATGTCAGAAAAACGATGCCACCAGTGAAGAATACAAACTGAAAAAAATTAATAAAATAAGTTAAATTAAGCATTTCATATTTTGTGAGCAAAATAATAAGAACCTACCATTGTTCCAACTTCTGGTGCCAGAAAAGGTTGAGGTGCATCACTAGCACGCTAGTAAAAGTAATTCAGCAACAAATTATTATGTTAGATTAACATTTAAAGAAAAAGTAGATTACCGTATAGATATTGAGACACAAATAAGATGGCCAACTGGTGCAGGAAAAATGACTTACTTTAACAGAAATTGATAGTGATAGAGAAACAGCACCTCGCAGCCCTGACCAAACAATAACTGTGGCTTCTTTTAAGTCCAAACCATAACCAAGGGAGCGCAACAACGGATACATAACACTGAGAACTACAAGACGTGTCATTTGCACAAAGACGTAGAGTAGGAGAAGAAACCCCCATGAAGTGGCTGGAAGAAGAAGAGATAAATGGAAATTATATGATGCACGATGATGGATTAGAACACAAAATATACTCCCTCCGTCTCTTTTTATTGAGTGTGTTTTGATTAGCTTATGACAAGTCTTTGGCCAACAATTAATCCATTATTATGTGGTAATCATAAGACATTAGTTTTGAAAATTAATCTAATGACATCAATTTTTATCTCACATAAATTGTATACTGATGACTTGTCTTAACCAGTCATATTATGAAGTCTCTGAGTTAGTACAACTTTGTACTATCAGCGACAATTAATATGGGTTGCACAGAGTATCAAAAGAAACAGAGGCTGTGGTACATAGAAGTAGCTTTTAAGCAGTTGCAAAATAGTATCAACTCCAGAGACGATTCCGTCGATTTGGAACTTCCTCGCTGATCATGATCACGGCTTGGTGGATCTGGAAGCACCACAATGCGGCTGTCCTCGACAACGCACAACCTAGCATCTCTGCACTGCTCGACGCCATTAGGGTGCGCGAGGGAGGGATGTCGAACCTCGCGGTTCTGCTCCCAGCAGGACTAGTGCTTACGGTGCTGAGTTTTAGCTTTTGGTGTTGGTCCTTCTGTAGCCTTGTACATAACCTTCTTTCTACCAATGCATCGAGACGCAAAGCTTTTGTGTTTAAAAAAAACGATTCTCTTTAATGGAACCCTGCTACATCTTTGCAGTCATTTGGAAAAAAAAGTAGGAAACAAAAATGGAAAGATACCAAACACCAATTGTGCTGCCCAAGATATAGCTTAAAACAAGACATCTAAATAGATCTATTTGATAACTAAGATGTGTTTATCCACGTGATCTGTTGACTGCAATTGCAGAGAAACTGCTTACACAATTCAGCAGATAAACCATTTGACAGCAAAAATCAATAAACATGACAAAAAAAGTGTGTTATTAGAAGATTTAGTACAATGACTGTGTTGACAACTAGTCATGGCTAGTTATCGTGATGTACATATAGAAAACTTATCACACCAGCAAAGACATGATGTAATGCTATATCATGAAAACTACGAACAAATGGTGCATCATCATCTAATAATAATAATAAAGGAAAAAGTTGAGCAGGCAACGGACATAAAGAATTTTGATTTTTGAATGACCAAGTACAATGCTTTGGATTATTTTTTCTAGAATGAGAAAGAGGAAGATGAATACCATGCCTCTGAAAGTGGTTATTATCTTGTAGTACACCATCTGCAATTGCAACCCCACTGAGGGCAATAAACATGTAAGAAAATCATAAAGTAAAGAAGATATATACCAACCCAAAGAAAAGCATAGTCTGGCTTAGCCAGGAAAACATAAGATCTGACAATATTTTTGCCAGGAGTGCTGAAAATGTGGATACCTCAGTATGAAAATAATAGTGTTTGCAATGTAAGCCACTATTTCCCTGAATACAAGTAAACATCAATCAGACACAAAGTTCACCGAAAAATGAATGCGTGCAAAGAAAATACGAAAATACGCATAAATCTATTATCAGTTAATGGGTGTTCATAATGGTACCTCACTTGGTACCAACTAAAGAGATACTCAATGCAATTTTTGTAACTAAATAACAACCACATAGTTCCGTGGCAAAAGAAAGAGGATGGAATAAAAATGAAAATACAAATGGAACTCCGCACCCAAATGATCAAAATTTGTCGGTGAAACTTGAGAGTGTGATTTTTACTCTTATTTTTTTATACAGTTGTAGACCCTAAAATGACACATTGAACAGATTAGCCTATGCAACTTCGAATGCGAAGATCATCTGTTGAGAATCTTGATCTTCGCTGATAATGTAAAATGACATATATTGCTATAACAATACCAGAAATCATGCAGACTTTGCTGACTGTCACCCTTGAAAGCAGTTTTTGCAAAAGCTGCATATAACCTGCCAGATCTGGCAAAGTTAATACTGGAGCAATGGTACTAAAGGATATGCCAATAAGATGTGAAGACAAGTTTTACTAACATTCCCAAAGTCATGGCAGTCAAAATACCAGAGAGCTCCAGTGCATCTTGCGCCTGATATGAAGGACATGAACGACTGGTCACTTCTAATCTAGATTCATGACTGAATTGAACAGAGTTCATAATACAGCAGTTTTGAAATTGAAACTACAAACTACCAATAATGAATATTGATATGTTGTTATCATAAGAAAAAGACTCGATAGATATGGAATCGAAGGATGGTCATCTTCAGCTCAATGGTACACAATCAATAGCTTGAAAAGCTGGAAACAATGTTATTGTTTTTAGGTTAAGAAACAATGGTGTTCTCAGCATATCAAAATATAGATTCGTGTTCCTGTAGAGTTTTAAAGTAATAATAAGAATGTTGTTCTTCACATACATACTCAGTTTCACCTACCTTGCTTAACCTGTAAAAATCTTCACCAACCATACCCTAAGTTATTCAAGTATACATGAGAACTAACAACATTAACAGCATTTTGATTGCAACATAAGGCCTCTGATGAATGCTCAATACTGAGATGGTTATTTAGAACATATGTCATTGCAAATATTTTTATGAGATGGAAACTCTGAAGTTCAGAACAATTCGATATCTCAATTACTTTGGTACATGCATATCTAGAAGTTACCTATGTTCTCGGTAAACGGCACATGCGCAATTTGCAAAACACGCTAGAAAACAAAACTCTAGGACTGGTGCTAAGAGTTGTAACTCAATCTATCTGTTGTGAACTATTTCAAGAAACTGAACCGATCACAACCTTTAAAATAGAAGGCAGGAGTCTAAGATCTTGAATATGTTCTCCATCTTACAGATGAAAACTGTTAAGCTCTCTTCAAAACCTTGATATATAAATCAGGTAGGAACTTTGCCATACGCATATATACAAATTACCTCAGATCACCAGTAAAATTGCAAAAGGGGGTGTCAAAACATAATCCTAAGGCTGATACTTTCCGTCTGTTGTGGACCATTTCAAGGAACTGAATCATAACTTCCAAAACAAAAGGCAGGAGTACGAGAACTTGGATATGTTCATTATCTTACGTAAAGAAAGCAATATAGCTGACAGCAAGCGTAAGAGTCATCTCTAAGATTGTATCATTGAAAACAAAGCCCAGCCATAGCAATGATACGATTCCAAACGCAAGGCCCAGAGCAATACTGATCAAAGAAGATACCAGTTGGGTTGGATGCTTGTAGTCATATTGGGTAAGTTGCTATTAAGAAAACATTGCACATACGCTCCAACTGAAACTTCTGATAAGAATATCACTATTGACCATGCACTGAAGGTTCTTCCGAGCACCATTCGGTAAAACAACTGATAAACAACAACAGAAACCCTGTACAACGTGTGACCAGTTAGCAATAAACGCACTCCAAAAAGAATCTTATAATAGTGCATAATGCAGTTTTGTGACTTATAAAAAAACATTTAGCTTTCCTAAACCTATGTCAACCCCATATAATAAAAGAACAACAATATGCGTGGACACAGAGGTCACAAAATTCCGGTCATAGTTAACTTAGGCCCTTATTTTATCTGTCATTGATTAACTAACAAAATTGCATTCGTAGTAGTATCATAAAAAGGCGTCCTAGAATTTTGTAATACTTTATATCTTAGTCTTAGTTTGCAAAAGAAAAACAGTCTTGCATTTAGTATTCTTATGCGAGGAATCTCCCCTAATTTTGATTCAATCCCTCACATGAAGTTCAATATGTGTTCCATTTATCAACAATCGTACTACTATAGAGATTGTTTCAAATATGAGAGTATTAAGAATGAAGTATGATTAGCATTTTTTAACCAGTTACTAGACCAGTCCATTTTTAGAACAAAAACTTACAATCCATATATTTGAGCCAAGGGTTGTATTTTGGTTTTCAGGGACGCAGAAAACTGACAAGGAAAAAGAGAAAACATGTTTAGAATGTAAGGCGTACCCATCATTCATCAGGGATTCTCCCTCAATAATTGTATTGAGCTTTTTACTTGTTCCAAGCTCTTTTAGATGTGCAACCACGGCAACAGGATCAGTGGCACTAAGCAGGCCACCAAGCAACAATGATGTCTTCCAGTTCCAATCATAAGGAAAAGCAAACTGCGATAAATGAACTAGCTAGTATCAGTAGATGAAAGTCAATGGCATATGTCCATTTTAAGTTAAGTACACACCTGGACAGCAGCGCCAAGTATAAATGTTGATATTAGCACACCAGGACCAGCAAGTAAGAGCATTTGTGCCATGCATTTCTACAAATAAACATTTTACTAATTTAATAGACATAGAAAAAAAAAGATATGTGCAACTGCAGTGCCATAGCCCAACAGAAAAATGGCAGGGGAAGAGATCAACATAAGAACTATTGGAAACTTCAATATTAGAGAAACAAAATATGATGTGCAAATAGTTATTTGACAAAGCACAAAAGGAAATGCCTGTATGTAGATTATGGTTACCGGACAGGGTTTGCATGATACAGGATAAAGAGTGACGCAGTAAAAGATGAATCTCGATCTTTGCTGATCCAATCCTTTAGTTAACCCACTGAAATTTCATCTCTATCTCTACTACTTATAAAAGCACAAACATATTCATCCCAACGTCCACCCAACTAAACGTACACGGACAAATAATAACCCCACAGTCAGCCCGGGGGCACTGCCAGGGCGTCGTGCTGTTGAATTTATGCGCAGGCAACGCAGGAATCAAATTGCCGGTTCATTCTTATTTCCCTTTCTTACTTTCCTTCGCGATTCACTGTCCAGAGAGTAAGGGCATTAGCAGCAGCCTTGATTTCTTATCATTTCTCCATGCTGCCACCAAAGGGAATTAGCACGGCTGCTTCTTTGGTAGATTTCATTACGAGTTGTTATCATGTTCTGGCATATGGATTTGTTTTAGACATGATATTTATCTACAAGAAGTTATGAATATTGGAAGATGTGCAGAACCACCGTGTGTCTCTATATAAAAAGCCATTATTTACTCAATTGAATATTTGGATTATGATTCCTTTAATTTTCAGTGTTTGCTCAATGTTTAATCTGTATTCTATCTCCAGGCCAACCATGTGGTTGTTAATTTAATGGCATGCACATTCACATCACATAGCAAGAGGCTATTGGTATGTCATCTCCCAATCGCACAGATATGATTGCTTTTCAGCCAGTTCAGTTTGATGTACAATTTAGTAGCATTTTCCTCTCATTGTTGCTGATACAAACCAGTATGTTTCTGAAATGAGTTGCCATCCACTATGAAACTACATTATCTTTAGCCTGTTAGGCTTCATTTACTGCTTGAAAACTTGACTGGTAAGTTGCGGTTAGGTTTTCAAAATGCCAATGTATTTCCATTGGCACCAAAGTTGTTTCCTGATACAACAACAGTATGTGCTGTCGGCGTCACTCTCCAGGACATCAGGTCACTCAGAAACCAGCCGCCAATGCAGTCGTCGCCCGTCTACAAGGTGCCCGTCCTATCCGGCCCCCATCCCTTCCGCACGTTGCTTGGGGACTGAACCGAGAATCTCCGCAATCTTTGCGCTGCTAAATAGAGAACGCCTGATCCCTGCTCTCCCAAAATCTTCAGCTCTCTCCTCTGAATTTAGTAGTTTGCTTCCTGCAGCACGCGACAGTCTCCAGTTTCCATAACCTTCACTCCCTAGCTCCCAGATCAGAATGAACAAAACTTCACTCCACGCTACCACACCATCATCGACACTTTCTTGCATCATTTTCTGGTCTAATGAGATTAGTTGATTGAAGCATAAATTATTTTCTTGTTCATAAATCAGAGGGCATTGGAATCACGCGGTTCCGTAAAAGAGCAAAAAACACAATTTCAATTTTATATACGTGGATCTGATCTTTAGGATGTTTTGGTAAATTCAATTCCTCTGCATATTTAAATAGTTTAGCGATGTTAGTTTGTGAAATCTGGCCACTAATATGCTCAACAATGAATTTTGGTGTGTTTCTGTGTTGACTGCAGGTCTTTCATGATTTGTTTTCTACACTGGTCCATGATGCTTGATTTATTACGATGTCTTTGATTGTGAGCAGGGCATTGGAGGCATCATGGGGGCATTGTCTTGCAATTTTGGCGATCTCAATGAAGGTGAAGAGAGTTATCTGAATATCTATGATGCCCGTCAATTAGGTGCTTCTCTGACTGTAGATTAATTGGGTTCTTTCGATAATCAAAATGGCTATGTAGTTACCTTCTCTGTTATTTTCTATAGCTATTTTGGATGGCTGGATGCACCATAGTTTTATTTTGCATTTTTGTCAATCTGGAGTTGTCTGGGATGGCTAGATGATCATGTGCTTGGTGTCCATTGTTGAATGTGAGCCTACATACCCTGCTAGAACTTGCGGCTTATCTAACCTGACAGTAGTCACGGAAATTATATGGCTTTTCTTACTTTATGTTTGTTAAACGTCTGACCTCTGATCATGTCAATAGTCACGGAAATTATATGGCTTTTCTGAACTTTTCCTATGATGTTTTCATTACTTTCCTTGGTTTGAATGTGACTTCTTCTTTCTGAATTTTTACCTTGGTTTGGAATTTTACCTTGGCTCATTATATGGGAAAATGACCTCTTTTCATTACTTTCTTTGGTTTGCAAATGACCTCTCTCTGTGTAATATTGTGTGCTTGACTTCGCTAATCTCCAGTGTTTGCCATTAGGCACCAAAAAATGTACAACCCTGTACAGAATTCAGTGAGATAATTTCAGCTTGGTAGCCATGCATGAAATTCTCATTAGACTTAAATTTTTTTTAAGTTCCTTACCCATACGAGGAAGAAAACACTCTTAAAAAGAAGAAGCCAAAGACATGTTTTAAATTATAGGGACGTGTGTACACTTACTATAGAGATAGAGATGTCAAGAGCTTTATGTTTTATTTCCTTTCTCTTTTTACTGATCGGAGAATCTGTTATTTTGCTTGCAGCTCTGGAATGCATATATGACCATGTCATGCCCAATTTCAGAGAGAAAACTTCTGAACCATCAGGCAAATTGAGGGACAAATGTTTGACAGTACTTCTCTTCCTTCAAAGCAGAAATATACTACCGTTGACGTGTAAATGAACATTCTTTTTTTACTGGAATCGGCAGGCAGCAGCTGATGGATTATACTATTCTTTACTTGTATTGCCATTTATACATGTAGTTGTATGCAGAATCAGAATTGGTGCATCGAGCCTGTTCAATGCAACACAAGCAACATGACCGTTCTTGGTGGCATGAAGTTTCCAGCAAGCTAGGTAATTGCAATCACTTGGTGTAGTGTACCAGGTTTGAGACCCTATCACCTTATAGTAGTTGCACACTGATACATGAATGCTATTGTCACACTGATAGGTCCTGATGTGCAGTATTTGTAATTTCAGAGAATAACTGTACGTGTTTTCTTAGCTGAAAGAACAATTGTTCGGGTGAGGAAGTAATTGTAATTTTCCATCTAAGGCCGTACTGCCTCCAATAACTGCTGATTATACTTGGATTTTGTGATTTTGGTATATTACTGCAACAACGGTCGATGGACAACTTGTCCAATAACCTTTGCTTATTATCATGGAGTCTTCATAGCATTGAGCTTACAAACCCCAAATATATCCATGGTAATGTTGGACTTGTCCAATAACCTTGCTTATTATCATGGAGTCTACATAGCATTGAGCTTACAACGTAAGTGCAAGGCAGGATACAGTGGATTAAATTTTTATTCTTCATGCCTACAAACCCCAAATATAAGTCTTGTTTGGAGATACGCATTAGCTTTCTGTAGTTCCGTCAAAACTCCCAGTAGCTTTATATGTGCTTGTGATTTCATGAATGAAGAGCACCGATTTGACTGTTGTTCATATATTATCACTGTTGGCTTCAGAGTTTCAGTTGCAAAAAAATCACATCATTCGAGCTAACTGGCACATAGAGAATTAGCAATGTTGTGCTTGCGGTCATTCAATACCTGAGTAAGGACCTAATAGCTATCTTGAATGTGTGCAGTTTATTGTTCTGTCTTAGCTTGCTTGCGGCTTCTAAATTCTGAGAGTTGAATGCATCGATGAACTGGCAATGCATAGGGAACTCCTTCATGTTCATCTGGAAACAGGGAACGAAAAGACTTGTAGATATTTTTTTTTCATTGATTTTTATCTTTGTTACATCAACTATCATTTAGGGCAAGTTTAATTCTTCAGAACGTATACGATGAGTTGAGAAATTAGTGTTGTAGTTGAACATGATGATTTTGAATATTGTCTATGTTCAAATGAGATTGATTCGACTTCAGTGTATTAGGGTGCATGTTTTTTTAAAAGTCATCATGGTTCGGATTTGATGATTTTATGAAGAAAGTGTGGGCATTTTTGGAGGCCAACTTTAGCATTTTGGCTTAAAAATAAATAAGATGGAAACAAATTGTAAAAATACAAGTCATCATATATAAAAGGTATAAAAAAAGGTATAATTCAAATTGTCGCTAGACGTGCGTTGCACGTGCCAGCTCACTAGTCATAGTAGATAGACAAACTTACAAAGATTGAAAGATACCTTTATTTGGTGTGTGTCCATAAAAAAGGAGCTTTCAAATAAAAGGGGAGGAAGAAAAGCAGCCAGGAGAAGATCAGGATTTATGTTAGCCCCTGCAATTTTCCAAGCAAAATTAGTGGATATTCAGAAGGAAAAAAAAACTAAATCCCAAGTACTTGTTGCATGAATTTAATCATAAAATATATAAAAATGGTAAACTCACATATACGAATGCCAGCTCCAAGTTTGCCTAGACCATGTTTCGTCCCATACTCTGGATATTGGAAGAAAATAACATTTAAAGAGTGACTTCCCAAGTGATGCAAACGAAGCAGAAACTAACCATTTTACAGAGAATCCGTACTAGAGGTAAACAAGACCTAGCGATCCGAGGGCGACGCCGAGGACGAGGAGGACGATGGTGTAGGGGACGCCGGTGCCGCGGAGGAGGTGACGGCAAGCGAGGCCCAACACGAGGGACAACCCCGCGAAGAGCACGACATCTTCAGGGTTGGCAGCGGTCACCATTGAGCCCAGTAGTCCTCAGAGAGTAATACAGTAGTAGGAAACAAACTCAAGACCCGAACTTCTGCGGGAAGAAGAAACAATCTCAGGATCCCAAGTACTCTAGGAGGCCGCCCACGCCCTTATATTTTTTACTTAACAGAGAAGAAAACTGAAACATTACAAGATTATGTTGATCTCTTCCCGTAATTGAAATATATAAAAAATGGTAGCCAGGGTAGGGGGGAGCGGCAGCGGGGGGCGAGGGGGTGGTCGCCGTGGTAGGAGGAAGCGGTGACGAGGCCGTCGCCGTCCCCATGTAGGGGACGCGCGGAAGAGATGTGGCCGGAGGAGGGTGGGGGAGATGAGAGAACGAGGGGGAGGAGGGCACTGACCTGCGCCGCCGGCGAATTGGAGGAGTGTTCCCGTGGAGGGCTTTAGGCTGGTCATGGCGTGTAGTTCCTGAATTGTTGTCGGTGTTTTGGTTCAAACTTGCCCTAAACAAGAATTTAGTAACCGAGCTAATTTTTTTAAATAATACGATTTTTTTTAATTATTTTCAAAAATAATATGAGTTTTTCAAAAAATTCAAAAATAATGCGGCCTCGGCCTGGGCGGGGCCGATTGGGCCGAGTCGGCCTCGGCCAGGCCAACTGGATTCCGTCGGTTTGGGCCAGGCCGATTCGAAGTAATTAGACCCATTTTTTGTTTCGGATCCTTGCGGTCTTTTGATCAACGCATACACGGCCGATGCCCATTTTTTGTCTCGAATCCTTGTGGTTTTTTGAACTAAAAGACTTGACAACTTGGATAAAGAGTAACCCACATCGATAATTTGTTGGACAATTTTTGTGTCGATTCTTTGCGGTTTGTTTGAACTGAAAAACTTAACATTTGGATAAATTTGGATAAATTAACGTACATCGATAATGTGCTGGTTACGGAACCAAGGCACGACTAAATTAACATACATTGGTACCGCAATTGGACATAATTAAAGATAGCAAATACATTTGAAACACAAGCACTACTGAGTCCACTTAGGCCATTTTCCGCTCGTATCGTCACGTTCTTCTGCAGCCTTTGCCACGGCGGCCATTTCTCTTTGCCTCTCCCTTTCTGCCTCACGAGCATCCTTGCGCCTTCGTTCCTCCTCTTGCATCTCAAGCGCTTTCTTCCTGTTTTTCCTTAGTGCTTCGTTTATCCAACGACGTTGTTCCTCCCTATGCTCTTTCATCTCTCTCTCTTGCTCCTCTTTCTCCTAGGCTGCAGCTTTTTCCGCACGCTCCTCCACGTGGAAACGCTGCCATGCATTTCGGGACCTTGTTTTGATCTCTTCCACCGCCCAATCCGGCATCTCTGTGTCAATCCAACGATACCACATGCATACGGGCGGAGGAGACTACAAAAAAGCCTACTGTTACAAATCTGATATGACACAGAAAACATGTTTTAGAACACCTAAATGTGCTTACTGGAGGCTTGTCGTACGGCGAAACCGGGACAGGTGGTTCATACTCATAGTTCGCACACATGAAAAACCTCATGCCCAGCTTATCTGAAAAATCTGTCACCTCCTTCACCTTGCATAGATTGCCGCACCAACACCTGAGATGTTCCACCCCTCGAGGCAACATCGCATCTTTCATCCTCCTCGGCCTATCGCCCTGGTCGGAGCAAGGCAAACTCATTGGGGGACACTGGAATATTGGAAAAAACAGTAGTGGGAAGGATGCTTGGATGACTACCGGAGATGAGGTATTTATAGGCTCTCAAACTCATTCTCCCGCCACCGTTTCCCTCCTCATTCTCCCGCCACCGTTTCCCTCCTCTTTTTCCGGCCAGCGTTTCCCGCCTCGTTTTCCCGCCAGCGTTTCCCGCCTCCTTTTCCCGCCACCGTTTCCCGCCTTTTTTCCCGCCACCGTTTCCCGTCTATTTGTATCTTTTGTAACTATAAAAGACCGTCCATGGTATTAAAATGTAGTCTCACCATTTCGTCTGGGACGATGTCATCTGGCTTCCCAGATGATCATAGATTTTGGTCAGGTATGTCCCGTGAGCTATTGTGGTTAGCCGGTGATTTCAAGGTAGACAATAGGATAGTTCCATGGGACGAACTCATTAGTAGTGACACCCTACTAACTGAGCTGGGCCACCAATTATATAGGTGCAATTTCTCATTGAGGACTTCTGCAGAGATACGGCAAGAACTGCTAAGGTTGCACGAAAGGTGGAAGAAGCACAGTGAAGGTAAGATTGAGTCATACTTACAATGGGCTAGAAAACATCCATTGTTATGAGTTGAAGAGGAGGAATCCGATGAAGATATCTTCATGCCAAGCAAAACGGGTAAGAGTTCTTCATCGTCCAAGGGGAAGAGTACTGCACCATCAAAGCGAAAGAGCACATCATCGTCCAAGGGGAAGAGTACATCATTGTCCGATGAAAATATCTTCATGCCAAGCAAAACGGGTAAGAGTTCTTCATCGTCCAAGGGGAAGAGTTCTGCACTGTCGAAGGGAAAGAGCACATCATCATCTAAGGGCAAGAGCACTTCATCTTTGGTTTGTTGCAGGTGCACTCACACGTTGGCCACGCTTCATTTCCAATCTTCACCTCCTGTGTCCTCAATTCATTTCCAACGCCGAACTTGTTAGTTGGCAAGCGCACCTCAAACATGTGTTCTTGATTACTGATGGCGACGACAGTATGAGACCTAACTTTTTCCATCTTCTCATGCATGTACTTCATAATCTTTTCACAATACGGTGTATTTGGGTTGTTCATGATATGCATTTCAGCTCTCTGGCGTCTATCTCTGAAATACTTCACTGTGCCATGGAAAATACCCTCGAAGATGGCTGTAAGTGGTAAAGCCCTATTTTCCCTCAGGACAAAGTTGTATGTTTCTGCCAAGTTAGTAGTCATGACGCCGTACCTAGCGCCATGTGTGTCGTGCAGCAAAGACCACCGCTCCAGAGGCTCGTGCTCTATCCACTGCTGAAAGTTTTTAATCTGCCTCCCAACCCTTCTCCTAGTGCCAGGTGGGTCAAACCCTGGCAAGTCACAAAGCCCAACAAGTTCTTCCTCAGATGGTCCTATTCCAACTGCTATCTGTGCAGCCACTGTTGCTACATGTGCTGCTACCGCTGCGTTTCGTGCCGTTGTCCTCTCCCTAACATGTTTCTTCGTGAACTCATCAAGATAACCACGTATCCTAGTGTACTTTCATTGTTGGTTCTGTTTGCAAAGTTTTTTGAATAGATTCATAAGTGACTTGTTCCTGAACTGCGAGAAGAAGTTGGCCCCCAAATGCCGCATGCACCAACGACTCTGCATGTCCTGCCATGGAGTCTGTTCATCAGGCCCAGGGTTTGTCAGTGTCCTTATCGCACTGAGTATGCCTGCATGTCTGTCATGAAGGATGCACACATTCGGCTTATCATGCACAACTGCTCTCTTGAACTGTCTGAAAAACCATAACCAACTTTCAGTGTTCTCACCCTCCACGAAAGCAAATGCGAGCGGAGCTATTTGATTGTTGCCGTCTTGACCAATGGCGGTCAAGATCTGCCCCCTGTATTTGCCAGTGAGAAAAGTGTCATCTACGCATAACACCGGTCGACAATGATGGAAAGCTTGGACGCATACACCGAAAGTGAAGAACAGTCATTGCAGCACCCTCACAGTTGGATACTTTGGGTGCAGGAAGTGTTGGATGTCCACATAGGTGCCTGGATTACGGGCTTGTAGTGTATGGAGGAGGCGGACAACAGAGTCGTACGAGTCGAAAAACGAACCAAATCTTTCTTCAAGAGCCCTCTGCTTAGCCCTCCAAGCCTTGCCATACGAAATGTTGTACTTAAACCTTACCCTGACCTTATGCATGATGGCCTTCACTTCCATTGTTGCTCTCCACTATCTCCGTGTAAAGCAACCGAGCAAGAAGCGTCGACAAAAGGTTACGATGGTCTTGAGGGATACTGGGAATGACAAATGTGTGCAACACCAAGTCACTCACAACCCAATCTGTGTCATACTTAGGAACATAGCCATGCACCCTCCCGGGACAATCTATTTGTTCGCACTCCATTGTAAGATATTTTTGTGAAGAGACTGTTGTTTTGAAAACCCTTTGCGTGGACATTGCCCAAGCAATTATCGCATCCTGCAGATGTTTCTTGTCAGGAAATCTGGCACCCTTCGCAATGTTGTTCTGATGATATTGCCATGCAGAGTCGTGCCCATCGTTCACGGTCATAGCTGAAGAGAAGTGCGGATTCCATGATGCAGGAATCGGCACCTCCTCTTCGTCCGACTCATGAGACTCATCGTCATAAGAACTATGACCATCTGTATCTTCATCCTCCATCTCGTTCTGCAAGTGACCATCTTTTTCGTCCGCATCTGCCTCGCCAGTGTACTCATCCTCTCCTACTACCCCGGAGCTTTGCCCTGATTCATAACCACCACCTCCAGCATTCGACACAGAGTTTGCATTGGACAAGTCATAACTTGATTCACCCTCGCCTTCAGCTGGATTGGTCTCATGAGCGACAACCTGGATTAAGGCGACAGGTGTAGTTCCCCTATTCTCGCAACTTTCTAACCAGCGCACCCACTTTGATGTCCGGTCTATCGGCCTCAAAACCCAGAAAATATTTGAACTTGACTTGGTCCACAATGCTTGCACACGGGTGGTGTATGTTTCAGGATTGACCGCTAAACATCCTACCAACCATTCCTGCACCTGACTAAATGTCCATGTTTGAGGGGCCGTTAGATCCAACTCCACATACTTAAACTGACTCATATCAGCTCCGTGCTCGGTTGTTAAGACAGTATCGAAACCGTAGTAAAAAACAAACTTCACTACACCGGACATCTCTGATGCCTAAAAAAATGTTTAGACGCATCAAATACTAAGCAGTACGGCATATAAAAAATATTATGACGCATCAAATACTAAGCAGTACGGCATATTAAAAATAGTATGACGCGTCAAATACTAAACAGTACGGCATATTAGCGTCAAATACTAAACAATACGGCATAAATAAAATCTAGCCTAATCAAAACATATTACTACCGGCCATACTATTTGGACGTGTCAAATACTAAGCAGTACGACAGATTTAAAATATTAATAGGTGTCAAATACTAAACAGTACGACATAAAAAAAAATCTCGTCTATCATAACATATTACTACCGGCCATAATATTTAGACGCATCAAATACTAAGCAGTACGACATTAACCGTTGTCCAAAATAATGAGCACTGCCAAACGCTAAAACATACTTCTATATATACATACACATGTATCCTCATAAAGATATATATTATAAGATAAATACGTGAGAGATTAGGATTTACCCTTGAAGTGTGTGAACCCAACCTCGAGCAGCCTCACAGTCACCGGATGAGCACCACCATCTCCAAACTCCTCCAAACCACCACCATTGCTCCAACTTTGCACCACAAAATATTAGCTCTACATGGCCAATGAAAACAGTAGATCGAGGTGTCTTTGGGTGCCAACTAGGTAGGGGATGCGATTTTGTTGGTAAAATGGGATCAAAGTGCACTAATTTGAGCTAGAAAATGGGGGCATTTGAGGAGAAAATGAAGAACACAAGAAGAACAGAAAAGAAGAAGCTGGCTGGGAGAACGAGCAGAGGAGGAAGAAGCTGGCTGGGCTCGCTCGGGCACGGAAGGGATGGGAAGGGAAAGTGAAAAAAGAAAAAGGAAAAAGATTCCGGCCCGGAACCCACCAGGCCGCTTTCGGCCATGGCGAGGCCGACTGGGTTTCAGTCGGCCCGGGCCAGGCTGACTGCCTCGTGGGGGCCCCGCGGGCTGAGCAGGGCCGACTGGGCCTAATCGGCTTGGGCCAGACCGACTGGACCCATTCGGCCTCGTTCAGTCTGAGACCGTATTATTTTTGATATTTTTAAAAACGTGTATTATTTTTAAAAATTATTAAAAAAATCGTATTATTCAAAAAAAATTAGCCATATGTTACGGAGGGACTACGGCGTGCCCCACCTAGCGATCGCCAGCGGCGCCTGCCTGCGAATGCTCCGCGAGCGTACGTACCCCTCGCGCCTCCCCGTCAGCTACGTACCGTGGACCAGCTCCCCACGAGGCCTCCAGCGACGGCTCCGACAAGGCCCAAGCAACAGCATTTGATCCCGCGTCCAGACAACTACATCGATGGAAATAAGCCCCTATAGTGATTAATTATTTTTGTTAGCCGTGACTGGTCCTCAAAAACAAGAACTAGCTTGCCTCGTGGACTTCACTTTGATTCCTTCGATCGCATGAGAAGTTCTGCTAGACAACTGACTAGTAATACAAAGATGAAAATCATGGCAACTAAGACATAATAATCTACTGGCAGAGTGCCCGTGCATGCTACCAAATCATATAATACATTGCAACGAACAACAATGTTAATAGCATCTGATGATCTATGATCAAAAGTGATACCGTCTGCTTGATCTCCAAACTGTAGCAGTTTTCAGTTCAGAACACTAAATGATAACATTGTACCAACTAAACAGGATATCCAGTTTCCTTCGTAGAAATTTACTCAATCATTCGGTACCTTAGCTAAATACAGCACAACACAATATGCTTCTTCAATTCTCTTGTTTATCCAAACAAGTTTTACCTGGAACCATCCACCATAATAGGAGAAGAAATAAATGAATGAGAATTATGGAGCATGAATTCCTCATGAAGAAATTTAGTTTATGTACTTAAGATGAAGGTCAAAATAAGCTTACAATATAGCCCATCTTATCAATCAGCTCCTTGACAACCTGTCCGGATACATTTACTCAAGTTATTAGATTCAGCCTTCATTTATAAATACATGATGTTTCACAAAGTATGCAGTCAAACTTCTCTACCTTGAATAATGAAATGATCCATAAAACGCTATTTAGATTGGCCAGGTGAAAATGTTGTTGTCAGATTTTTAATGAACAATGATTCCAAATCTTTTTTACAAACATATTTACATGAAACGTAACACTTAAAGTTGCATATTGGTAACAGCGACAACATTGAAAACATCATATATTCCTGAACAGAGGGAGTAAAAGATAGTCAAGGATTAGCCTCAATACACGTCATAGATATCAATCTATGTTTGATCTGTGTATAGTTAGACATATAATTGGTCAAAGTTAAATCTTGGAAAACATGCACAATCCTCTGCATGTCCTCTGCTTTGGCAGGGATAATGCACAATCCTCTGCTTTGGCAGATCTTTAATACGAACTGTGAGTCCATCCCTAAACAAAGGCCATCATCTGGAAGCTCAAGTGGAGAACTCTCACAATGCACACAATGTTATTTTCCTAAGTTCAAGCGTACAAATTTATATGACAACCCGAATGAAAATTGCGATGCAACATAGAATATTGCGCAGTTGATGCCAACGGAGAAAAAAGTTTGGAGCAACAACTGATTAAAAAATTAAGTAATTTCTGAATGTAGGTGATACAAAAGGCCGCCATGGCATGGTGAGATTACGTGCTTCTAGCACACTGGAATCAATATATAATCTTCATCATTTTCTTTGAAGTTTCTAGCTATGTATCCATTACCATCAGATGATGAGCTGAAGCCAGAGCAAATAGGGCCGAAATTCTTTGCAGATGGCTGAGAGGTTGACGAACCACGCAATATGTCCGTATGATTTCTGCTTCTTCTCTCTCGTCATCCCCGAGTGATCTTGGGCCTCCCGATCTCCTCTCTCCCCCGATAGCACTCTCTCTCTCTCTCTCTCTCCGGTTCTCCTTCTGACTGGAGCAGGGCGCGGCCCCCAAATCCCGAGCAGGAGGGCGCGGCCCAAGAGAAGCGGCGTAGCAGGCAGCGCAGAGCAGGCTCGGATAGCGGCGGCGCTGCGGCCCAGGAGGAGCAGTGGAGTGAGGAGGAGGCGACGCTGGAGGCCGACGACGGGGACCAAGGAGGAGCGAGGAGGAGGCGGCTCTGGGGGCTGTCGACGACGGCGAGGGATCTCCGTGGGCTCGTTGGGGACGGCAGGCCGCGGCGAGGGATCCGGGTGGAAGAGGGGCGTGGGACGACAGATTTTTTAGGGTTAGGTGTGGATCGAGAAAGCTTTCCCTGCGTTTTGGTTTTTTCCTTCCCGTGCGAAGACAGACGCCATCAGGCATAGGGCGCGGGGGTTCCGGACGACGTACGAGCCTACCATGGACGAGCCTACCACAGACACAACTGCAAATTAAGGAATAGTAAAGATGCTGCTTGCCAGATTAGCCATTCCTACTTGCCGGGCTAGCGATGCCTAATTGCGGATTATCAATGCCTATTTGCCGGGTTAATTGTGTCTACCTGCCAGGTAAACGGTGCATATTCTTGCCGGTTCACGATGCCTATTTGCCATGTTATCAATGCCTAATTGCCAAGTTAACCGTTCTACTCGCCGGATTAACGGTGCCTACTTGCCGGGTAGCGGTGCTTACTTGCAGATTAGCTGTTCCTACGACTTGTCGGGTTAACGATGCCTACTTGTTGTGTTATCATTGCCTAATTGTCTAACAATGTCTAATTGTCAGGTTTGTCGTGCCTACTTTTCAGTTTAACCGTGGCCACTACCGGGTTAACCATGCCTATTTGCTGGGTTATCAATGCCTAATTGCCGATTTAACCGTGCCTACTTACCAAATTAGCCATTCTTACTTGTCCTGTTAGCGGTGTCTACTTGCCGAGTTAACGGTGGCTACTTGCTAGATTAACGGTGTCTATTTGCCAAGTTAAGTATGTCTTTACAGTGTTAACCATGCCTATTGCCACATTAATGGTGCATACTTGTTGTGTTACCAATGCCTAATTGTCAGGTTTACTGTGCCTACTTGCCGGTTTAACCGTGGCTACTTACCGGGTTAATGTACCATGGCTACTTGCCGGGTTATAAATGCATAATTGCCGGTTTAACCGTGGCTACTTACCGGGTTAACCTTGGCTACTTGCTGAGTTACCAATGCCTAATTGCCGGTTTAACCGTGGCTACTTACCAGGTTATCAATGCCTGATTGCCGGGTTAGCGGTGCCTATTTGCCGGTTTAGCCTGGCTACTTGCTAGTTTAACCGTGGCTACTTACCGGGTTAACCATGGCTAATTGCCGGATTATCAATGCCTAATTGCCGGGTTATCAATGCATAATTGCCAGATTATTCGTCTCTAAACTTGCCAGATTAACCGTTCCTATTTGCTAGGTTAGCGGTGTCTACTTGCCGGTTTAACCGTGACTACTTACCGGGTTAACCATGGCTACTGGCCAGGTTAGCGGTGCTTATTTGCCGGTTTAACCGTGGCTACTTACCGGGTTAACCACGGCTAATTGCCGAGTTATCAATGCCTAATTACTAGGTTATCAATGCCCTTATTGCCGGGTTATCATGCCTATTTCATCTTACCATTGACACTCCGCCCGCGAACGCTTCTGCTTGATTTGCAATTCTTCAATTTCTTGGTCGGTTATTTCGGTCAGAAACCGAACCGAATTTTTCGGTGCTAAAATGGAACCGATCGGTTAGGATTTTTGAGAAACTGAATTTTTTAAATACCCGAAAAACCGAACCGAACGGTTAGGTTAAACCGAAGGCCCACCCCTACTGTTTGGCAGGTTAGCTATGCCTACTTGCCAGGTTATCTTGATAGGTTAAATATGTCTACTTACCAGGTTAATCACACACACTTTTCAGGTTAGTAATGCTTACTTGCCATGTTAGCAAAGCCTAGCCAATTTTGCTATGTCTAGTTTCGAGTCCACTTAGTTACCGATTGGCATTGAACAACAACTATGTATTATTTTGTTACTCGTCAAGGTAATTGTGCCTACTTGCCATGATAACTAAATCTACTTGCCGGATTATTTGCGGCTACTCGCCAGGTTAATGGTGTTTACTTGCCAGATTAACCACACATAATCACCAGGTTAACTAAGCCTACTCGCCAGGTTAGCAATGCCTACTTGCCAGGTTAATTATACACACTTGCCCAGTTATCAATTCTTACTTTGCAGGAAAGCAAAGCCTACTTGCGAGTTTAGCTATGTCTAGTTTCGAGTCCACTCACTCACCAATCGGCACTCAACAACAAGTATGCATTATTTGTGGTAACTTGCCAGGTTAATTGTGGCTACTTGCCATGATAAGTAAACATACTTGCCGGATTATTTGCGGTTACTCCAGGTTAACGATGCTTACTTGGCAGATTAACCACACCTAATTGCCAGGTTAACTAAGACTACTTGCCAGGTTAGCAATGCCTACTTGCCATGTTATCTATGCCTACCTGCCATGCCCACTTGATAGGTTAACTATGCCTAATTGTCAGGTTAGCAATGTCTAATTGACAGTTTAACTAATACTACTTGCCAGGTTAGCAATGCCTGCTTGCCAAGTTATTAGTTATGTCTAGTTTCGAGTCTACTCACTTACCAATCGGCATTACAAGTATGTATTATTTGTGGCTACTTGCAGGTTAATTGTGCGTACTTGGCATGATAACTAAACCTACTTGCCGGATTGTTTGTGGCTACTTGCCAGATTAACTATACCTAATTGACAGATTAACTAAGTTTACTTGCCAGTTTATCGTACATAAGTTTACGATACCCCATTTTTGATCTAGTGCAACACACAAATAAAAAAAAGATACGAGACGTGTGCCACCGGACAATGATGTTCTGTCGATCTGCGGCTATCTAGTGTACATGGTTCTCAGATCACGTCACGCCTAACTACGCTGTTAGGAATCCACTGAAATCTGCAACAAATAGCATCCATGATCACAGAACAAAATCCAAAGAGATGCAAATATCAGGTCGAATCGGGGCAACAGTGGATAGCATACCAAGCCAATGACAGTCGATGGGGTTGTGTGTTCTTTCTTTTTTTGCAGTTTCCATGCACAGAAACGATATCATCCACAAATGAAGCACGACACGGTACAATATAGCGTCGAAAACACCATTGTAGGCAGGATCAAGCAAAAAGTTGAATAGCAAAATATTTCAAAGCTATCCCACAGTCAGCTTAACAACCACATGGTTGTCACCAAAACTTGAACAAGTTACTAGCACAGTACTCAAACAAAAGACTACAGCACATAAATAAAGCCTTTAGGAATCCATTTCTCTTATGCGGGCGACGATCTCAGGCACAACAGCAAGGCAGAATGTCTTCAAGGGTACTTGATGAACCCAATGTCCTTGGCGTTGCTGCGGAAGCACTGCCTGCAGCACATGAGCCCGTCCTTCCTGATGAGACCATGGGAGTTCCCACAGACCCGGCAGACGCGGAGCCGTAGTTCTTGCGGTGGCGCCTTGCATCCGTTCGTTCCGGGCGGCCGCACGAGCTCGATGCGAGGAGGAGAGGACCAGGACCGCACGGTGTCTGCCGCTACTGAGTCCAGGACCTAGCCATCGTCCCCGTCGACGCCCTGTCAGCCTCAGGCAAGACGCCGCCGCTCCTGGTGGCCGCCGAACCCACACCGACTACTGCACCTGCACAGTCGCCGAAGCCTGCGCCTCGCTCGGGATTTGGGTGCCGCGTCCGCCCCTGCTCCGAAGACGATCTTGCGGCCACGCCCCTGCCCCAACAAAGCCTCGCCGCCGCGGCCGTGCCCCTTCTCCGACGACGCACGGCCGCCGCGGCCGTCCCTCCGCCACCGATGCAGCCGTGCCCCTGCTCCGACGATGCCCCGCCGCCCCGGTCGCGCCCCTGCTCCGACGACGCCCGGCCGTCGCGGCTGTGCGCTGCTCCGCCGTCCCTCCGCCGCCACCACGGCCGCGCCTTGTTCGGGATTTGGGTTCTCCGCCGCCGCGCCTGCTTCAATCGGGAGGAACCAGAGAGAGCGCTAAATGAGAGGCAGAGGGAGGGGATCGGGAGGTAGCTTAGATCGGACGGGTGAAGACGCGCCGCACGGCAAGACTAAGCAGGGCCTCGTCTAGAATCTCCGATATTTACTGGCACAAGGTACTACCTCCACGGTGACAGTAACACAGAGGTGGTGGTGTCATGCATTGTGTCGTTTATAAGGAGATTGTAGACTCATGTTGTATTGGTTTGTGTGATGTTATGATAACATATCTAGTTATCACATTTCTTTTTTTTCATTTATTAGTATGGCACATCACAAAATACTTAGTTGGCAATTATGTTAGTACCCAAGTTACTCCCACTATGAGCAGCCTTATATCGACTTGCAATTCTACGGCTCAATGCCAATGTCCTGTGTACTGGACTTTCTCGCCAAATCAACGCATTTGTTCTGACCCAACAAATAGATTCTTCACGAGCGATCTTAAGCAGCTCGCACAGACGTACAGTGATGCGAACTGAAAAATTAATGAAATATTGGCAGAAATAATGTGCTGATATTCAGTTATAATGTTGTCACATTTATGTGCCGTTCGTACGATATCATAATTATTCCGTCCAGTATTCTCAGTAGCACATGTCACTATCACATACTCCTTCCGTTTCATAAAGATTGGCACGGTTTTAAACTAGCTCTAGTACAAAACCGTGCCAATTCTTATGAAAGCGAAAGGAGTATCTCAGTGATAAGAATCCAAACAAATGTATGCACCAGCACCGATGTGTGTCTCACTCAAGTTGCTATTAGAGATCTCAATAATCTCAATAATGAAAATACCCGAATCAAAATACGGTGCATGGTTGTTTTGTTCCATGAGACCGTATACCTTTACTTTATGAGTAGGCCACAAATAAGTCTCGTCACTGCACGGAAAGCTCATCCAAAGCATGTTACGGGAAATTAAATAGCTCAGAACAATAATTTTAGTAAAAATCACATTAGTTCAGTCTGGGCACCTTAGAATATTAGTATTGTTTGTAATTCTTGTCGTACCAGTGGCCAACGGGGTCCCACTGATACGGGACGCGTGGATCGTCAGTGATGAAGCCCGGTTCAGAAAGACCTCCCGGGAAGCGATGAATTCAGGAAACCTGCCTCGACGAGACGACTCTTGGTCAAGTTAAAGCTAAGGGCCGAGTACAAGGAAACCCCGGGAATCCCGGTCCCGGGAAGCTGAAGGAACGACTCCCGGCAACTAGCGGGTGCGCTAGCTGGGAAGGAGCAACCCACGTTCGGGCATGCAAGCGGGACCCGCAGAACAGTGAAGACAAGACAAGACAGCGGGCGCAGTGCATTTAATGCACCGACATGAGTCTTGTCGCCAGGACTAATCTTGCTGAGCAAGGCTAGGAGACTACCCTGCGAACCGTTTTTTCTACCGTGTACAGTAGGCTGGACGCTGCATGGCATGCAGCGTCCAGCGCGGATCAACCAAAGTGTACCTCGTGTGGCCTTGACACGCGTCTGGAAAACGTGTCACGCTGCATGCTTAGGCACATGTGGTATCCCCTTCTCTATAAAAGGAGGACCAACGCGACCGGTCAAAAGGTTACAACCCCAGTTATTAGAACATAGCACAACGTTCACCTAAATAGCCAATTCGGGAACCTCTCGGGTGATCTGTAGGCAATCAAACTTGTGAATACAACTCAAAGCAGGACGTAGTGTATTACACCTCCGGGTGGACCGAACCTAGGTAAACTCTTGTGTCTACACTTCGTGTCTATCGCCACGCCAGCGACCGCCGGAGCGATCCCCTCGCCCTCCACCGAACGAAAAAGGCGGTTCTTGGCATCCCCGGTGCCGGAGACCGTGCTCCGACATCTGGCGCGCCAGGTAGGGGTGCGTGCAGAGAGCTTCGGGTGGCCGCCGGCGTCATCGTCATCCACACCGGCATCTTCATCTACGACGTCTTCGGCAGCTAGCTCGCCATGCCGCCCTAGAAGGCAGACGAACCCCAGGTCGACTTGCGCGACACCCTCGCCATGCGCACTCGGTCCCATGACGCTGCGCGCGCGTCACAAGCACAAGGGGACCAGGGGTCCCCTCCACGGCAGCAGCAGCAGTCACAGCTGCCGCCTCCACCTCCTCGGCCGTCGGCACACCGCCGGCCACCGAGTCAACTCGCGGGCCGAAGACGCGCAGCGATAGCTGCGCCACGAGCGACGCCGACGGAGTCTCGCCCCACACATCCGAGGGCATCGGGTGACAGGGCGGAGGGCAGCCGGTCGGAGAATCGGCAGCCTCCCGCCCAGACCCCGGCGGAAGCCATTATGGCCGCGCGTGTCATGGTGCGCTACGAGCCACCACAGGGCACGCCGGCGCATGAAGCATGGAGTGCGGAGCTAGATGCGCTCCTCCCACTCGCCACCCAGCAGCCGCAAGGCGAGGGCGCCCCGGCTAGTTCAGGCCGGGGGCAGAACCCAGGACGCGGAGACGCGCCCCGCGTTTCAGGGCACGGAGAACACCCTCCCCCGGTGGGAGGGCAAGGAGGCGACGATCCCGTGGGTCCTCGGATTCGTCACCGACCGTTACACGGGGTGACGCGCGAGGCGTCCTGAACGCCCGCCAGTAGGAAGACCTCTGCCAGCGCTTGGAGTGCCGGCGCCGGCGTGAAGAAGACCGTCAGCACCCAGAGGAGCAGGAAGATGCTCCCATGGGCGCCGAGGACGGCTGCGCCGCGTTTACTCGCGAGCTGCGCCGGGTGACATGGCCCCGCAAGTGCGGAGCGCCGGCGCTCGGGACGTACGACGGGACCGTGAACCCCAAGGATTTTCTCCTGACCTACACGTTGGGCATGCACGCCATTGGCGTCGACGACAAGGTCAGGGCCAACTGGTTCCCGATGGTTCTCAAACGATCAGCGAGGACCTGGTTGCTTGTAACAGCCCGAAAGCAACCCTTTTCCTTTTAAGCCCTTTTGGATTGTTTTGTAATTTAATTGTTGTCATCATCTGTCATGCTCATGTCATCATTAACATGTTGTCATGTCATTAGCATCATGTTGCATGAAATAATTATTCGTTTGCACGAAATGTCACTTCTTTTGTGTTGTGTGTGTTTGTTTTTTGTTGTGATTCTAAAAGCTTAAATTATTTTTGTACAAATCCTAATTTGTTATTGACAAAAGTAATTCAGACCTAGCTACTTGTCTATTATCTATTTCAAAATCAAAAATTGCGAAACCAGTATTTTGTTTGAGGCTTTTGTTGGCTCAAAAGCCCACTAAACCGAAACCCTAGCTTTTCCCCTTTTCCTTTCTTTTCTTCCTCTCTTCCTCCAAGCTGCCGCCGCTGCTTTCTTCTCCCCTTTTCTTCTTCTTCCTCCCGATCTCCCCGTGGCCTCTCTCCCTGGAGCTCCCATGGCCGAGCTCCCCTCCTGCTTCCTTCTCTCCTCGCAGCTCTCTCTCTTCCCCGGCTCTCTCTCCCTATCTCCCTCGCCGCGCCGCTCTTTCTCCCCCCTGCCTCGCGCGCTTGCTGCCTCCCCGCGCGCGCGCCTCCCTGCTCCGCCTCTCTGCCCCGCGCTCGCCCGCGCGCCCTTCTCCCTCTGCGCCGGAGCCGCCTTCTCCCGCGTCCGCCGCCGCGTGCCTCCCCTTTTCTCCGGCGCCGCCCTTGCTCCCCGCGCCGCCCGAGCTCCGCCTGCCCACGCCTCCACCTCGTCCGCGCCTCCCTCTGCTCCGCCCTCCACCGCGCCCGTCGCGCGCGTCGCCCGCGTCGGCCCCGCGCGCGCCCCACCTCACCGCCGAGCGCCCTTGCCTGCTGCTCCCCACCGGTGCGCCTCCTGTGTCCCGCAAGCTCCGTCGCTGCGGCTCCTCCACCACGCTGCCAAGCTCCTCCGGTCGCCAGCTCCTCTGCCGCGCGAGCTCACCGCCGGCAGCGCATCTTCTCTGCCTCTGCCCTTCTTTTTCCCCACAAAACCACCGGCGCCGCCTGCCTTGCTCCCCCGCGCTGCCTCCACCTCTTGCGGCCCAACTCGCCAGGCCCAGCCGAGCCCCCTGCTGGCCCATCTTCTCCAGCCCTGCTCAGCCCAACCGTGCAGCCCAGCACGCCCAAGCCCAGGCCCGTGGCGTTTTCCCCTTTTCTTTTCTGTTTTCTAAAATTAATTAAATCCTGACGTGTGGGCCCTACTGTTCAGCACCTTCGTGTGCTCACTGTTGTACCGTTGTTGCTGCCGCTCCGCGTGTGCTTCGCCGTGCCGCTGCCCAAGACCTTGCCGTGCGCCGTGAAGACCGACGAACCTCTGAGTCGGAGCCATGAACGACTACGACCGCGACGATTGAACGACTACTTCGCCTACGATGGCTACATCGTGAACGACTACGTCGCCTACGTGAACAACTACTTGGACTACGTCGACCACGTGTACGACTACCTCGCCCGTACGACTACTTCCTCTACGTCGACTACTTCGTCTACCACGCGACGCCGCAACGAGTCGAAGGTATAACGTGCGACCGTCCCGTGAGCCGACCGTTCTTCGGCGTAGACCCGTAGGTTGCGATTGTCGATATTCATGTGTTGTATGAGATGCCGTGTATGTATCGATAGTGTCGATAGTTGCAGGTACCTCGTTGGCGTGTGCAACCCCGTGCGACTCGTTTGTTTGGTGTGTTGTTCTTGTTTTAAAGCATGCATCGCACCTATCCATGTCATTGTCATGCATCTTAATACAACTATAACATTGTTGTGTGTATTTAAGCCATTAAACTATATTACTTGCATATGGAGTTGTATAGATGCTATGTGTAGAACGTTTTGGACTCCATTTAACTTGGTAAAATTGTAATCGGATTTACGATCGGAATACTTAATATGTCATGCATCATCCCTATGTCACGCATCATTTCTTGATTGCGCATGTTAATTACCATGTGTATCTTGTATGCTTATACTTTCTTTTTATGTGGTGTATTTGCTTCTTGCTCGCTAGTCTGCGATTCCTACGACGACGACTACACTTGTGTTCTTCTTTCAGGATTCTTGCTCAATTCCGGGCAATTGAGTATTTCAGGCAAGCAGCCCTTCCTTGACCATGTTGATTATACCTATCGCCTCTTCCTCAATCTTGCATTAAGTTACGATCTCAGTCTTGTCACGATGCCCTATATCTTGGTTATTAGATGTCATGTTTAGTTGCGAGTCTAGTGTCCTTATATCTAGGGTTTCACAATTGCTACATCCACATGCTACTTTATGTTCTAAATTGCAATTATTAAACTGTGATATGATATTAAACTGTAACAAGGCAACGATGGGAGGCCGTGCTCTAACGCATTGGTGTTTTGTTCCATTGGCGCCGACCTAAGGACTGAGTTCTCGTTTTCGCCGACCCAAGAAACTTCGCGTTAACCGCTTGTGGGAGAATATATGGGTTCCCCCTCGGCTTAGTACTCGTTTCATAGCTCTTCCAGGGGCCACATAGTTCGGGCGTTCCATTTGGCATATCGCATATACACTGATGTTGTGTTTGGAGATTTGTTGGTACTTTGCATTCATATAGGATTGCGGCACTAGTCTGGAGTGGTCATTCTGCGGACACTGAACCACTACCAGCTGTCCTCGCAACTCTTGAGTCCATATGACGCTTCGGCCGGACTCTCGTTTCGGATTAGACTCAGTTGGGTGGTTCCCTGGATTAGTTGTGGGGCTTGGAAACGTCGTGTCGTCCAATCCTGCCGACACACGTCTTTGTGTGTTCCTACTCGAGTGGCAACAAGGGTTGGACGAACGTGTACGGGTAAATTGGCACACCCTGCAGGGATAAATCTTTCGTAAAACCGTGTTCGCGGTCATGGACGACTTGGTTGGTCATTACTTGATCATAGAGAACTTAATCAACTTAATCTCAACCACTTGACTACTAATTAGGGATTATTCTCTGGATATGCTTAAAACTGCTTAAGTGTGAGTGTCCTTTGGATTGCTTCCTCACAGGGTGTTGAGGGGGTGATATGAGGATTGTGTTGTTTGGTGTTTAGTAAATAGGTTAATCACCTCACTTGGTAGACGCTTCTTATCCTCTACTTAGACGATGTCATTAGTGTGTCTCTCCAGATATATCTGTTGCTGCATAACCTCACTTTACCCTCCTTTGAGACATGTTGCATGCTAGCATAGATCTCCCCGTAAGTCTTGCGAGTACTTTGTACTCAGTTGCTTTGCAACGTAGTTTTCTTCAGAGGTTCCAGCAGAGCAGGTGAGCTGTAGCTTCTTCATGGAGCACGACGTTGGATTCAATGTTTAGCCAGGAGATCCAGATCAGGGTTCTGAGACTTGTGGCGGGTTTCCTTCCAGCTTCCAGCCTCTTTAGGCCATGCTGTATTCTTGTCCGTACTCGGGCATAATACGACTTCCGCTGATGTAATGATGTAATGTTGGGACATGTGTCCTCTCTTTGTAATATTTGTTATTCTGCTCCTTGTATGAGTTTTGTGATTACTCTCTTCTGTAGAGTTTTGGTAATGATATTCATGTTGCAAAATTCTGCGATGAGCACATTAATGCGTGTATGTATTGAGGTGTTTATCGTAGGTTAAGAACCTGAGGCTTGAATTATGCAAAGGCTAGCAATTTGGGGCTAAATTGTATAATTCCGGTCCTGGGGTCTTACATTGCTCAACCTGCCCGCCGGGTCCATAGCTTCCTGGGCTGACCTGCGAGAGCAGTTCGTGAACGCGTTCCAGGGCGGCTACAAGCGCCCGAGAACCATGGCGGAACTGCACACGGTCATGCAGAAACTGGGGGAGACGTTGCGGGACTTCACCAACAGGTTCTCCAACCTCTCCTACTCCATCCCTGAGACGGAAGCGGCCGCCATCGTCAACAAGTACGCCATCAGCGTCCGAGACCCGAAGATGCGTGAGAAGCTCAACACGCACCGGATCCGGACCACAAGGGATCTCTACGCTCTCGCGCACAAGTGTGCGATGGCCGAGGAAGGGCGCCTGGCACCCGAGCTTGCTGCCAAAGCAGCGGCAAACCCATCGGAGGGCTCCGAGAAGAAGAGCTCCCGGAAATGCGACGGGAAGCAAGTGCTTGCCGTGGAGCTGGGGGCTCCCTACAGGCCCACCAAGAAGGCGGCGTCGGCGGGAGTATCGAGCAGAGCCGGCAGCGGCCGCGCGCTGCCCCATCCACACCAACGCCACCCACGACGCGCAGGACTGCCGCACTCTCCAGACCATCAAGGAGAAGCGCGAGCAGCGCCCCGAGGAGCGCCGCGCTGCCGGGGCTTGCTTCAACGGCGGGGATATCGGGCACCTCTCAAGGGACTGCCCGAACCACCCCCGCGGTGGAGCAGGCCGGGGCGCAGCTGGCGGCGACAAAGGAGAATCCGCGGGGGGTCGCGGTCAGGCCCACGGCGGCAAGGACTGGCCTCCCCGGGGGCGGCGACGATGACGCCGACGAGCCTGGCTTCCAGGAGCCTCGCGACGTCGCCTGCATCCACGGGGGAGCATATGCTCTCACGTCTCACGCTGCCGTGAAGCGGCTCACCGTGAGGTCTGCGCCCTCCTCCCCAGCGTGGAGGCGCAGCAGCCGTTGAGTTGGTCGCTTGTGCCAGTCACCTTGAAGTCGGACGATCACCTGATCCGTCCCTTGGGTTCAGGGGTGCTCTCCCTCGTGGTGTCGCCGATCATAAACAATGTGAAGAAGTCAAGGACTCTAGAACTCTTTCACCGCATCCTGTCCTTGTTCTGGTGGTGCGCCTAGCGCCGGTGAAGGGCGTGTGGAGGCAGTGGCGGACCCAGGAATGAACGAAGGAGGGGGCTAACTTATGACAAAACTAAATTGTTAGATGACAATGAATTTACGGTAGAAAAAAGCATGAACTCATCGGCCCAAACACCATTAGTCTCCAAAAAAAGTCTAAAGACATACAAAAATACATTTTTCTTAGATAAATATACCATCTGTTTCATAATTCTTGTCGAAATATTACATGCATCTAGACGTGTTTTAGAAATTTTTGGGCAATTTTGAGACAAAATCATGAAACAGAGGGATTTTTTCTTAGATAAATACCAATCAAAAATGTTTTGGAACGAATCGGCAAACCAAAAGTAATCTATTTGGGTGTGGAGATTTTTTTTTCCCGAACCTAACGACTAACGAGCGAGCTAGGATTTTTGGAGACCAACGGGATGGCGGGAGCCAGGATTGATCGATACGCATCGAACCAGGGAGACACCGAGCGATCACTTCGGCCTACTGGGCTGCGCGGACGGCTGGGCCTTGGGGGGCTATCAGGCTAGGCTTATCATATCTGCTGTGTCCTTCACTTGGGATGGACCCGTGGTACAGCCCGGTAGCACGGGCTGTAGGCCCGCCCCTGTGTGGAGGTGTTGCCAAAGCTGCGCAACACACACACACCCTCCTCTGCCTGCCATAATATGGCCTTCCATCTTGTTGATTATTTTATGGCGTATTTGGGCTGCTCGCAATGCCAAAGTATTCGCAAATGAGGACGTTCATGTATTGTACTCTCTAGCTTAGATCCTTGATGATCTCTTCTAGACTATACCGCACCGATAAAAAGCATAGATGCCAGCTTGTGGCCTGACTATCTTTCCTTCCTATGGTAAACTCTTGTTCTATTAATTAGTAATATATGAGCTGAACTTGTTAAAGAATGTTCTCTTCTTTGCAAAGGTTGCGCTCTAGACTCAATAATTTTGGCTGGAGCAATATATACTTCAAAATAAACTTAAGAGTATACATGACAACAAAACTTTTTTGTTGTGTTCTGTTTGGAATCGATTGTTCGATATGGTATTTATTACAGGATGCCATCTCACTTGCAGTTCAGGTAAAAAAGTAAAGCGAATACGAGACAAACAAAATTTTGATTCGACAAAAAGGAATGCCAACATGGTCATAGTAACATTGGTTAGAACTACCATATGGTAGAAATCTCAAACACAGAAACCACCTATAAGTTTTTTCACTTCACTTTCTGAAGTTTACTGGACTGCTATTTGTAGTTATTGGAGTTCTGTCCCAAGGTGAAACGAAACAGACAGATAACTTATATATACACTAAACATTATACACAAAATGACAAAATACCATAAATAATTTATGAAAAGCCTTTTTTAGGGCAGGGGAAGCCTTTGATCCTCATTGCTCGTCCACCACGCTCATGCTAGGCTTTGAGCTAGTCGGTACAATGGACTTGCCAATGAGGAACTTAGGGCGCTTGATATGATCACTGACCTGCTCTTGCAGTTTCTTCATCAGTTTCTCCTTCTCACCACATTTCTTCAGAAGAAGCTCATTCAAGTTTGGAAGATGTGGCACTCCAGACAAGCCATCATCACTGTCGTGCAGTGCTTTGCAGTTGTTTACCCAAAGTTGCTCAAGCTCAGGCATGGCCCCTTCCTCAATCGTCACAGTTTCAATCTTCTCAAGACCATCCATGTCAAGGAACTTCAGCTTTGGGAATTTACCACTACTGAATCGCAAAGAGTCCCCTATGTAGGAGTTCTCCCACAAGCCAAGCAAAGCCACATTGTGCAAGTTCCCAAGGATATTAACTTGCCCCTGCTCCAGCTTTGTCCCTAGCAGCTTCACTTTGACCAGATCATTGAGTAAAGTGATCCATTTAGGCAAAAAGAATAGACCTCCTAATAGCCTGAGTGAAGCTAGATGCTTTGGTGTTGCTGATTCATTCATCTTGGCAAGGAACTGAAGAGAATCAGCACGCACCTCAAGCCGTTCCAATCGATCGAGCTTCTCTATTGACCTGCACAGCTCATGTCCTTCTTCCTCTGTGAGACCTGTGGCTGTAACACCTAGCTTTTGCAGGTTCGTCAGCTTCTTGATCCTCGCTGCCACACCATTGCCATGTCCAACATTGAACGCAACTAACATATGCAAGTTTCTTAGCTTCTCGATTCCTTCGGGAGCCCTTACACTGAGTTGATCAATGTTGGAAATCTTGCAATAATCCCTGCGGTTGCAGCAAAGAAAGTTTGCCATCTTTCCCAACAGGTTGGTCTTCCGGTTATCCACCTTTGACTGCACCACCTTTTGCAATAGATCTTTTGAGAAGTCAACGCCAGCAAGAAGATAACGTAGCTTCTCAAGTTTGACAATTCCGTGAGGGAGTTCTGTCACCTGTGTATCTTGGATATCTAGCGTCTCTAGGTACCGAAGGTTTTTCAAAGAAGATGGAAGCTTTGAAATCTCTGTTCCTCTCAAAGAAAGATACCTTAGGTGATGCAGCTCCCCTATGTGCCGAAGGTCTTCATTTTTCACATTGATTGTATCTTCTAGGTCCAGCACTCGCAGAAGCCGCATTTTAGGAGAGATGAGAGAAACAGGGCATTCTCCAAAGACCGTCAATGATCGAATATAAGACAAGTTTATGTTTTCTAGTTTATCCTTCCTCCTCTTCCATCTGGATACTACCAGGTGGCGTATCTTACTATGTGGAACCTCATCGCATTGCTTCTCGATGATGAAGAGCTGGTTTTCCTCAACGGCCTTGGACAGGATGATCTGTAGAACCATGCTATGAATTCGGCAGCGATTAACTCTCACGCCAGGGATAATGTTCTTCTTTGAAGGCTGGATCATACTTCGGTTGATGAGCTCATTGTAAAAACGCTCTCCTACTTCTTCCACGGGCATATCACGGTTCTTTGCTATATAACCCTCTGCCATCCACCGTCTCAATAGACGGGTGCATCTGATCTCATGGTTCTCAGGGAATATACTGAGGTATAGGAAGATTGATTTTAAGTGATACGGCAAGCCATCATAACTTGAGACAATCACTCTAGTGATGTTGCGGAGATCTGACTCAAGCTCTGCTCCAAGGTGTTCATGCAACTTCATCCATTCCATGCTTGTCTTGGGCCTGTTGGCTAGGAGACCACCTATTGTGGATATGGCAAGCGGAAGCCCCCGACATCTCTTTAAGATATGACTCGCTTGCTCTGCCATTTCCTTGGATAAAGTATACTCAGTTGTTTTATAGACCTAAAAACGATGGAAACAGATTAAATTAATCATGAGTATTCTTGGAAAACAGAATAGATAAATGAAAAGGCATCTCCATCGGCATGGTGTTTTGGTCAACTGTTCTTTTAATTCTGATAAAAAATAAAAATTGGAATTCGTAAGGACCTATACATCCAGTTCTTGTCAATCATAGTGCTGCAGTGCACAAGTCATAGTAGTTCAGGGACCTTCCCAACAGTTCTTTTTCTTATGTTTACAAACGGCAACCATTTTTACAGAAATTTAGATTTGCAGCAGTTGAGAGGCGATAAGAATTGATATTTTTACACTAATCAGGTTAAAAAACACATAAGGTGTTGCAATCTGCCTTACAAGCTACAACTCCATTCCAGTTCTGTTATACGTACACCACTCCTATGTTTTGTTCAGCAACAGGGATGAGAGGAGCGACATTGACATGCAATAAATTTCAACAAAACAAAAAGCTTCATATATCTTACCGCATTGGCGCTTTGCAGAGGATTTTTTTGACAAACGCTTTACGGAGGATACCGGTGGTGTTTCAACAGTGGCATCTCATCAAACACGCAGAGGGCGTGTAACAAGTGCAGGGTCAGCGAGACAATGCCATAAGGGCGGATGGTTTGGAAATTGGAAGCGACTCCATGTGGCCTCCATCCAAGGCTCAGCCCTGTCGTGCACTCGCGCGTCCCTCATTCCATTCAGACGATGCTCGCGGCACCATCGTCGGTTTCCTTCTTCACATGGCCACGAGCCCACGAGTGCCGCCAGCCACCCGGGGTCCCGGGCCAGGCGAACGTGCTCTCCCTCTGCCAAAGAGTTCTCAGAAAAGCAGCGCCGCCAAGGGGTTATTTGCAAAAGAAGACGGGTTTCTCCTTGCATCTTATCCGCCCAGATAGGATCTGAAGGCCGAGGATGGTCTGAAGGCTTGCGATGTGAATTTTCCGAACTTAGGATTATTCTATATTTCGGCGGCTCTTGGATGTGAGATCTGAAAGGATGGGGCGAATCCTCGTCGATGTTTGTCGATGATTTTGATTTGATTGTTCAGCGGTCTCCGATAACTTGGTTTAATATTTTTGTTATGACATATGTTTGGTTGGCACGGAATGACGTAAATCTTACGAAATCGCATGGCCTGCTGCGAAAGGATTATCGAGCAATGGAAATTGAGAGCAGTGGCGGACCCAGCAGTATGGCTTGCTCCGGTGGCCGCCAGACCTAAAATCTGGCCGATAACCCTATATATATACTAGTATATGGTCCATATAATTTATGTTGATACTCGTATTTTATTTTTCGATTCTTTACTACATTTGTTGAATACAGAACAACATATACACTATTTTAGTGAATTGGTATTGTACATGGTTTTCTTCTGGGTAAACATCGCCACACCTACATTTTTTTCCTGTGTCCGCCATTGATTGAGAGGAGTGGCGGCACCTCTATAGGAGGGGTCAGGAGAATGAGCTACAAACAAAGTTAAGGGTGACTATTAATGTTCTAGATGTTTTCTTTTATGCTTGGTGAAACCTTACCATGGAATATAATTACAAGAAAATTATTTAAAAAATTCACATTTCTACAAAGATTTTGAAGAATGTTTTGGAATGTACTTATAGATACAGTACTATCTAGGCCTTAAATGATCTGACTCGCAATTAGGTTTTCAGTTTGATTTTTTTGAATTGGTTCGAATGGCCGAAGACATGGAAGAAATATTCGGTTTGATTTAGGTTGTCGTTAAAAGTAGACTTTATGAGTTTGGTCTTTGTTTTGGGTCAAATTTTAAATACCACTTTGCGAGGTCCTAATGGAACTATTGTTAGATATCATGGAAGTTATTTATAATATATTTGAATTTTAATTAAATACACATATAATGGAAGTCATATTTGGATTAGATATCATAGTAATTTGGTCTACTAATCTATGTCTTTAGAAAGTTTGAAACTAGCCAAAGTAGCACTACAAATTTAAGGAATGTCTAAACTAGTGAAAGGACATGAATTAGCTCTTAGTTCATAGAAATTTAACACCATAATATAGAATATAATAAATATGCAAAATTATATGTCATATAGAGTAATTATAGCGATATAGAGTAATTAGCTTAAGAATATATTAATGCATTAAACAAATAATTACTATACATTTTTATAACATGAAGTACTTAATGGATAAGAAATATGAATGTTGGAATATAGAAAGGAGGAAATGAAATTTCTTAATATGTTTTTGCAAAGTCTAATCTTACAATTGATGTATTTTTTATTTAAGAATGTAAATGTATGTGAAATTATCATATTGTTTTGGGATAAATGTTACTTGTATGGAGTAGCCGGAGCTATCACCAGTTACAAGCTATGGTCAATAGCTGAGCTGCCTGGACCTGTAGCTAGTTTCTAATTGAGTGTCTCCAACAGTCCACGTTACTGTTACTAAAACATATCACATCAGTATTTCGGTGATTTGTACTATCAAAAGTGATGCACATAATCAATTCACCTAATAATTTAAAATCTACTAAAAAGTGCTTAATATATTTATTTCAACACTTATTATCAAGATGTTAGTAATAACTGTGACATATATAAATAAAAACTCTTCATGTAGCTTTACTGTCGACATTTGTTAACATCTCATCACGTGAGATTCACCACTGCATACCAATATCACTCTCTCTTTTTTTAGCTACCAATATTACTCTTTTAGTATTGAAGCGATTGTTATAAGTTGAGATATTTTCTCCTGGGTGTGGGTATATATATAGGAGGTCTAGTTTTAAGCAAAAAGTTTAAAGTTGAGCAGATATATCAGAACCGTTGAATTAATAGCCAGATGTTATTTCCATTCTTCCGCTGTATTACCGTTGGATCAGCAATCCACTGAGCTCAAACGTGACTTTTCAATAGAAAGACCGTTTTTTCTCCTCCAAATAATAAGGGAAACGATATATCCCACCCGGCCGATCTCACGCACAGCATCGCCCGGGCGCACGGCCGTTGGATCTAAAGTGCCTAAGCCACGCAATCGTTATCCAGAAAGATCTCACCAGCGTCTTGACCGCACGCGTCCTTATCCTGAAGCAAGCCACGCACACTCCTCCACACGTTTTCCCCTCTCCATCCCCATCCCCATTGCCGCCTCCAAGCTAAGCTTCACACATCCGCCGCTGCTAGCTCTGTTGCAGCGCTACTGCAAGCGGAGATGCGCCCCGCCGCAAGCTGGCAGTCGGTGCAACAACCTACAGCAAGCGGGAGGCGGCCATGGCCACAAGTGCTGCAGCGGGGGAGGCGCCGATGCTGCGAGTCCATGGCTGCCGGTGCTGCGTGGCCATGGTCGACGGTGATGCTGCAGGGAGAAGCGGCGGTGCTGCGTGGCCATGGTCGACGGTGATGCTGCGAACGATCCACCGGTGCTGCAAGGACAACGCGAAGATGCTGTGACCGGTGTGGGGCGGCTCTGCGAGCCCTTGACCGCCGGTGATGCTGCAAACGGTGGGCGTTTGTGCTGCAAGGGCGAGACGAAGATGCTGCGACTGGTGTGCGGTGGTGCTTCGAGGCCATGGCCACCGGTGCTGCAGGGGAGGCGAAGGTGTTGCAAGGCCATGACCGCCGCCGGAGCTGCAAGGGCGAGGCGACGAAGCTGGCATCGGTGCGCGGCAGGGCTGCAGACGCTGCTGCAAGCGCTGTGCTACAAGCAGTGGCCATCTCTCCGCCAGTGGTACCGCAAGCCCATATCAGATGTGTTGCAAGCCGGCCGCCGGCACGACCGGTGAGGATCCATGGGCTCGTCATGTGAGGAACGAAGGGAGAGGGGTGGGGATTAGTTTCTTCTGTGGAGGAAAAACGTGGAAGAAGACGAGGATGGGGAAGACTCGAGATCGTTAATTTCTTCCACGTGACAGCCAGGGGGTGCGAGCGTTCCAAGCGGATGGTCCTAATGGTGGCTGACTTTTCCTCCAGGCCGCCTGGCCGATGCCTAGCACTCACCAGATAATAATGAGTAAAATGCATCAGAGATCTCCTAATTCTTACGTAAAAGTCCAATCAGAGATCTCCTAATTCTTACGTAAAAGTCTCAAGTTAGTCCTAATTTTTTGAAACTGCACATTTGAATCTAATTGTTTCATAAGTGGTTCTATTTGGGTCCACATGGTGGGTGTTAGAGTGGACTATTTTTTGCAAAAAAAACCCTGCCTTTTTCCTTGCTCTTCCCGGTGCCCCGTTCCCTCCTCTGCTCTCCTCCTCTCTTCTCCCCCCACCGAAATCTCTCTGCCGCCTCCATCTCATGCTCGGGCGAGCTCCCCTGCTGCCCTCCGCCCCGCGCGCACCACCCGATCCTGCCGCACCGCCCCGCGTTCTCCCCCGCGAGCGTCTGACCCTGCGCGCACCTGTAGCAACTGCGACGGGGGATCGTCTTCCCCGACCGCGGCCGGGTGCCACCGCCGCCCACGCCGTTGATTGCGAGCCACAGCACCCCGAAGCAGCGCGCCGACCGCGCGAATCCCCAACCGTCGTCCCCCATCTCTCTCTCTCTCGCTCTACAGCGCCCCCGCGTCGCAGAACCTCGCCACCGCTGCAAGCTCTCCGTCGCCGGCGGGCTCCACGGTACTAACTCCCGCACCCGCGTCAGAGATATTGCAAAAAAGCCATTATAAACTTTGCCGCCCCCGTGGTACTAACTCCCGCGCCCGCGCCGCGCTGAGCTCGTAGAACAGGGAGAATCCGTCGTTTCTCAGCTCATCGATCCTGCGGTGAGGATGCGAATGAGGGCCGTCAGCAGTGCAGATCTTGCTGACTCCTCCGCTCGACATGTTCTGGAGGTGGTGCCGCCGGTGGAGGCGGAGACGAGGCGGACCGGAGGGAATCGGGGACGAGGCAGACCAGCAGGAGTCGGGGACGAGGTCAACGGGGATCTCACGGTGTGGGATGTGAGGGGGACCGGGAGGAGCGGAGATGGTGCGGTATCTCGCGGAGCTGTTCTTCACCGACGGCGGCCGGCGCCGAGGCGGGAGAAGGGGCTCAGCCCATTAGCGCAGCCTTTCTGGAGTTGAATTCGCCTCTGTGTGGCCGGTGAGAGGGACAGAGGAGGGAGAGGACCGCTTAATAGAAAAGAGAGAGAAACAGGGGGATTCTGCAAGATTACGTTTAATGCTAACCGTCATGTGGGCCCAAGCGCCAATGTGGCATATGTCAACGCGGCACGTCACTCGGTCAGACGCGGGTGAACGCCCTCGTGAACTCCACTGAACCACTTATGAAACTATATTATGACTAAAGAACCTTTACGAAAGAGGACTGCGGGTGCATTTTCGTCAATAATAATCTCCATTCTCGAGTAACATAGGATTTGCCGTGTAGCATACCCAAATAAATTTTTTGTTGCGCGTAAGCACCTTTGTCAACCTTTGTTGAGACACCTCGTTCTGCAGCCGTTGCAAATGTGGATCCATAGCCAAAAGCACACGAGCGAGGGACGAGGAGCCGGCGGCGGCGGCAGCTCCTTCTGCCACCTCCGCCCCTCTACTGGGGATTCCACCCATCTAGCTGTGTCCATTCGAGTCGCCACCGCCGCCGCCCGCCTCTGATCCTCCTACTTCCCCGGGATTCCCCTCGCTGGTAAGCAAGCCCTGACTAACCCCCGTTTCTTCCTCAATATCTAAGTTCCTAGGGCTATCCCAGGCACCCTGACCTAATGAACTGGTGCTGCGAGTTGCAGTATACTTTGGGTATGTTTGGGCATTGCGTCATGTAATTTGTTCCCTGATAGTGATAGGCCATGAGCGAATACGATAGAAAATAGAAAAATGTAGTACTCTTTGAATAGGTCGTGGTTGGGAAATTGATATCCAGGCTAAAACTAAAGGTTCTGTGAAACTGGAACCCGTTTCATATGCCCATGTGCAATTCTGAGAATATTTAACACAAAGTATGTAAGTACGATTGTGGATACGCATGCCTTGTTTGGAATGACTGGGCAATTGGCATACGGACAATATTTTTTTTTGGTTAACAAGCTCCATTTAGTTTTGTCAAAACTCTCTACCGTACATATTATTTCTCTTGTTCTCTTGAGGATTATATGATGAGAGATTAGGATCTTCCATCTTGACACAAAACCATCGATTTTCATAGGAAGTTTTTTAACTGTTCCATTTATCTTAACTTTAAAACAAGGCTCCAATCAACAATTACGCTATCAATATGATACTTTATGTATTTCTATTTGTGAATTATGATGACTGAAAGATATAGTAATTAATTCCATATTTGGTAAAGAACTAGCTGTTAGGATAGGGGCTCACCTTCTGAAACAGGAGATCCTTGGATTCCTTATCCTGAAGTGGCTTGAGCTCGTAGACATGGCCACGCCCTTCTCCCACGTTCCCGGCGCAGTGCCGGGCGACGTCCTCACGCCGCGTCGTGACGATGACGCGGCTTCCCTTGCCGTTGTGGAAATTGAGGACTTGCCACACGTGTCCCCACTCCTCTTGGGAGAGCAGGTCATCGACCACGATGACATACCTCTTGTCCTTGAGGTGCTCCCGGACGTCGTGTGCCACTTCGAGCCCGAGGTGTTTCCTGAGTCGCCGCCTGAACTCGTCGGCGCTGTCAAGCGGGTGTGGCACGGTCACCCACGCACCGCAGTCGAACTCGTCGAGGAGCACCGGGTCGTTGCGCACGATGCTGACCAGGGACGACTTGCCCATGCCTCCCATTCCCCACACCGACACCACGGACAGCGCAGCACCGTTGCTGAGGGAGATGAGGTCACGAAGCTCGGCCTTCTCCTTGATCCGGCCGATCATGTCCAGCTCCTGGAACGCGAGCTCCGCGGCCGACAGCACGTCGTGGCCGGGGAGTAGTAGTATGCTGCCGGATGGCTGCTGGACATCTTCGATGCCACGTGGTGGGGGGTAGTTGTCCATGACGATGTGGTACCGCTGGTTGCGCTGGTTCAGCTCCTCGACGCTGGCCTTGAGGTCCCGGATCTTGGTGGCGATGCGGTGGCGCGCAGCAAGGGGCCCCGGGAGCCACGACCAGACCTGTGGTGAGCATGAGGAGGAGGCTGTGGCGGAGTAGAGCACGAAGTCGAGGAGGCAGTCCTCTACGTCGTTGGCAAGGTCGCGCACCTGCTTCACCCAAGTCCGCACGGTGTCGTTGCGCACGGCGGTATCGGGGCGCGCCGAGGCCACCCTGAGGAAGGACTGCATCATCTCCAGCTCGTTGCGGATGAACTCCACCTCCTTGGGCACGCCCAGGAGACGCGCCACCTCATCTGCGACGGCAGACCCTGCGCTGCTCAGGACCCCGTCCAGCACGGACCTCGCCAAGCTCACTGCCGTTGCTTCCATCTCTTGCACTCTCGCTCAGCTCACTCACACACAGAGGTTGCTAATGGGCGCTCTCTCTCACACACAGACAGAGAGGTAGGTAATGCTTTACTGTTTGGCGCGGTAGGCTGCTACTTATAGTGCTTTTGCATATGTAACTTTGGTGGGCACATCACTTAGCGGCCGACCAAACCGTGTCAGCAGTAGCAGTTTGGCTTGTGAAGGTGGGCTTCCTAGCTTTCTTGTGCTGCTTCAACGCATTTCACAATGAGTTGAAGCTTATGAGGTCGTGCCCGCACTGACAACAGGTCGACAAGATGGCTGACGAGGACAGACTTTCCTTCTTCAGCCCCATTTTCCATTCATTTTCCACCATTGTCGTGTCAGCCGTGCATCACCATCTCGTTTGTTCATTGACCTCGTATACCATTCTAGTCGAATCCATAGCCACGGTTTTCAAAATTTTATTATTTGAAAGTTTTGGAAACAATTGCAATTGAGGTTTCTTGAGTTTTATGCAAGCTCAAAGTTGATTTCTGTCTCAATCTATAGTTTCAGGTTTTCAGTCTGAAGTTCCCTCGTTAATTCGTCCCCAAGTTCTAAGGTGGGTAAGGAAGACTTAAGGACAAAGGAAAAGGTAGGATGGTGATGGTACCATTCTAGATTTCTAGGTGGTCAATGTAATTGCAATGCCGACATCTCTCCCTGTAACCTAATGCAACGATGATGATGCTCACGTTGGATGTTTCCATCCATTTTCCAAGGAGACTTCACAAGTCACAAATCTGTACAGTCAGCTAGCCATGACTTCATCGGCTTCTGCGGTCGGTGGAAAGATCCCAGAATATGCTGCTCAAGCTAAACTATCAGCAGCCATTGGTGTTACTCAACTTGGAAGGACGAAAGTTTCTTGAAAATAGTACTAGAATAGGTGAGGTTCCGTAAGCCTATTTGGTTTCTTGATGGAGTTTGCTTGAGCGAAACAAACAAAATTACAGACGTCCCCGCTGCCGGCCGTGGAACGTCTATTACTATATATTAAATTGGAATTGGTAGTGATTACCGCGGGCACCGTACGTCAACTTCATTAAATTTACATGAATATGTCACCGCGTCCCCTCCTGTACGTCCCGATGCGTACCCCCTCCCTTCGTGTAAAAATAACATCTCTCTTGTCTTCCTGACCAGCGCTCGCCGCCTCCTCCGACCGCTGCTTCTCCTCCCTCCGCCGCAAGCCTCGCGTCTCGTTCTGCACGCCGCAGCTGTCCTCCTCCTCTGCGAGCGCCGTCTCCGCCGGCAAAGATCTATGAACGGCCCGTCACAGCGGCGCTCCTCCCCTGTGCACGCCATCATGGAGACTGGATCCGCCGCCGCCGCCATGGATAATAAACGGTCCGAGAGAGAGTCGATGAGCCAGTCCATTGGGGAAGATGAGGTGGACAAGCCGTGGAGATGAGAGAGAGGCGACGTGTCTCTGAAGTCGCTCACGCACGCGAAAGTCAACCATGGTCGCCGAGGCAGCAACAACATAAGAGGGGCCGCATGAAGCGGCGGCGGCCCTCACGAGCTCGCTGCAGCCACACATGGCCTTGGCCTTGTTTGCGTTGGCTGCGTGCACCGTGGCGAGATTGGCAGAATCGGAGCGTCGCCCCTCTTCCATGACCATGTCCCATTCCCTCTTCCCTGACCACGGCGTGCCCCAGTTGCCCTGTCTCTAGAGTCGAAGCACCGCAGCTAACGAGGCGCAGTCCGGCGAGATCCAGGCAGAGACAAGGAGATGTGGGGTCAGTAAGGACAAAACGATCCACTGCCTTGTGCTTCACCTCTCGTGAGCTCCTCATTCAGATTCATTCTTTGATTCAACAAATCAATGTCCTCATTCAGATTCATTCCTCTATTAGGATATAGGGCGATGGAGATTTTTTTTCCTTTTTTCTGAGATTCTGTTTTGGTTGTTTGTTTTTTCTAGATATTTGTTCTTGCATTTTTCTATGACAGATCTTGTTACTTTCCGTTCATGGTTCAGATCTTTCTTCCAAATGTTCATGTTTCTAATCTTGTTTCATTTAGTTGTTGCAATTAGTTCATGGTCAAGGAAGACAAAGAGGAAATGGAGATTACAATTAGAATATAATAAAACCATAAGAGGAGGAATAGCATTAAGAGATTTGGCCAATCTGAGTCAGCCCAACCTGATTCGATTTCCCAATCAATAAGTATCTTTTGGATCTGTTGTATATGAGGCCACACCTTGTGTATTTATATACATGTACTCACATCCTTCAGATAGTGTGTTAGATTTATATGCTTTGGACCGGAAAGATTAGAATCCTTAGATAGTGTATACAAGTGACGACCATCTTGTGTTTGGGTCGTGGCAGCGCACGGTCATTTACACTAATATATGTTAATTACTGCTACTTCGGACTTGTTGCTGGCAAAAAGATAAATAAATTACTTTGGACTTTGTTAATTTGGAAGACCTAGACAGAACTGGATATATATAAGGGTGATCGATCCAATGTTGTTACGGAGTTACTCCCTCCGATACATAGTAAGTGTAGCTGATTTAGTACAGTTATGCTAAAGTTGTATTGAATCGGCGTCGGGGGAGTACAGATGAAGCTGTTTGATCCGCGAATTTGGTGCTGCAGGGCCCGATTAGGAGGAATTAAATGAATCTCTGAGACCCTGACCATGGAAAGCAACAACAAGGAAAGGACCTTTTGCCATTCTGACATGCCCAAGATTACCATGTACAGTTGTTGTTGTACCGCCTATTCGTATATCTTTTTTCTAGAATACACCCAAGCAGGTGTATCATATATTGAAGGAGAATTCCGTGATGCGGTTACATGCCGGTAGGCGCAAGTAAAGCGACTACTCTATTACATTCCACAAGGGATCCACTAGACTAGAAAGCGAAAAATCTACACTATGAAAAATACCCGCGCTCGACCATGTCCTTCCTTCACTATCGATCATTTGTTGTATCTTTCTAGCACTTGGAGTCACTGCATCGAACACCACCGAGTTCCTGTGCTTCCAAAGGCACCAGCAGATGAGAGTAATGCTAGTGTTGAGGTTCCTCTTCTCTTTCTTGCCTTGCACCACAAGGCTCGTCCACCATTCAAGAAGAGAGGCTTGCGGAGTAGGGAGCCAGCAAAGCCTGTTCCAGCCCCGCAGCGAGGTCGACTCGACCACACTTCCCGAGCCACGACGCAACCAAGAAGAAGAAGGACAATGGTCTCATCGCTTTGATCACACAAAGGACACCATGCTGGGTGGGGCGAACCCCGCTTCGAAAGCCTATTCGCCGTCCAACATCTATTCTTTAGAGCCAACCACATGAAGGTCTTGCACTTAGTTGGCGCCTTGGAGGACCAAACCTCCGTAGCCCCCGCAGCAAGTACACGACCCCGGAAGAAAGCCGCGTATGCAGACGAGGCTGTGTAGGTCCCATTGCCGCTCCATTTCCAACGGAAACGATCATCGTCGTCTGAAAGAATCACCTCCACGCGGTCATGAACCACCAGAAGATCCACAAGTGTCTGAAAGGAGAGCTCCGGGTGGATGGCCTGAAGCCAACCATTGCATGCAAAGCTTCGGCCACAGAAAGCCTGGATGCCCTACCCGAGATCTCCGATAGCAGCGTAGGCGCCAAATCCACAAGCGAACGCCCCTCCGGTAGCCAAGGATCATACCAGAAATGTAGGGCTTCACCGTTCCCCCTCGTCACCTCAAGCGCCGCCTCACAAAGTTCTCTAGCCTGCTCCGGGATTTGGATCTTGAATTCAGCCCATGGGCGCGTTGGGTCCACACGACATAGCCACCCCATCGCGTTCTGAGTGCAAGATTGAGTAGCTTCAGATTGGGTATGCCTAAACCACCAATCTCACGAGGGGAGCAAACATCTTTCCATGCCACCAAGTAGTGTCCTTCGCGGACGTCTTTTCTGCATTTCCACAAGAACCCACGGCATATCTTCTCTATCCCCACAATGGTCTTCATAGGAAGGTCGAGAGACATCATGGCATAGACGGGCATAGCTGAGAGGGTCGATCTAACAAGGGTGAGCCATCCCCCAAGAGTAAGCATAGGGGCGGATCACGTCTGGAGCTTATTCGTCACCTTGTCCACCATAGACAAAAGTTGAGTTGTCGTTGGCGTTCGAAGCCCGAGGGGTAAGCCCAAGTAAGTACATGGGAAAGGCCCCACCTCACAACCAAGCGTGCCACCCACAAGGAGGTCGTGCTCATCCGAGCAACGGATTTAATGCGCAGAAGTCTTCTAAAAATTTACATGGAGCCCGGAAACCACACCAAAGTCCTCGAGCACCGCCACAGTTGCCCACAGTTCTCTCTTAGCCGGCTGCATAAAGATCCCCGCATCGTCCGCTAAGAAGTACGCACGTTGAGAGAGACCTCGCGTGGCCAGGCGCTTGAAAAGACCAAAGGACTCGGCCTTCATTAGCACCCAGTTCAGCACATCAATGACCAAAATGAACAAAATTGGCGACAGAGGATCTCCTTGCCGCAAGCCACGCCTATGCTCAATAGACTCGCCAGGGACGCCGTTAATCAACATCTGACTCGATGCCGAGCCAAGGAGAGCACCTACCCAGGCAATCCGCTTCAAGACGTCAAAAAGAAAGGACTAGTGAACGGAGTCGAACGCCTTTGTGTTGTCAAGCTTCAAAAGAATAGCCGGCCGATGCAAAGAAAACAACTTCCTGGCAGTTCCATGGACTAGCAAGAAGTTATCGTGTAGGCAGCGTCCACGAATGAAAACCCCCTGGTGAGGTCCCACAAGCGACGGCAGCTCAAGGCTAAGGCAATTAGCCAAGACCTTTGAGACCAACTTGCCCACACCATGGATTAGGCTAATATGTCTATAGTCCCGTATCAACGTTGCATCTTGTCTCTTCAGGAGAAGGCAAATATAGGCCTGGTTGACCGCATCGAACCCACGTGAATCGAGCGCATGGAATGCTCTGAAACAGTCCATGATATCATCCTTGATGATGGACAACAAGTGGTGAAGAATCGGCCAGTGAAATCATCCGGGCCCGGGCACTTGTCCGGAGGGAGCTCACGAACCACATGCCACACCTCCTCCTCAGTGAAAGCATCATCGAGACCAATCTGAGGGAATCTATCCACGTCTAGGAAGTCAAAGTTCAGGGCAAATTCCCTGTCGACCCCAGAACCAAGCAGACTCCGAAAGAAGGAATCAACCTCCGCCGCCATACCTGCATGGTCCGTCACAAGGCCATTGTCAGAAGATAGGGAAGCCATGAAATTCTTCCTCTTTCGATGGCTTGCACTAAGGTGGAAGAAGCGAGTGTTGGCATCCCCTTCCTTGAGCCACAAGAGCCTCGATTTTTGTCGCGCCATAGTCCTCTCAAGCGAAGCAAGACCCAATAATTTCTTCTTGAGTATAGCCCTTAGGCCTCGCTGCTGCACAGAGAGCGCTCGCCCCTGCAAGGCCACATCTAATCTAAAGATCACCTCAGTAGCCACAAGGATCTGCATCTTTATATTACCGATGAAATGATCGCTCCAGCTCCTCAATCGTTTTGCCGTACGGCGAAGACGAGAAGCCACACGCTGGAACGGGTTCACGATCCGGCGGTCATCCGCAGTCCAGACGTCCTCCACCACCTGCAAGAACCCCGGCGCCTTCGGCCAGAAGCACTCGAAGTGAAAGCGTCGGCCGACCCGAAGGTCCGCCGCGAGATCAAGCAAAAGAGGGCAATGATCCGAAGTAGCAGTGGACAAGGCCGACATGTATGTATTAGGGAGCATGGCATCCCAGTCAGCAGAAAAAAAAACACCCTGTCGATTCTCTCCAAGATCTGCCTATTCGTATATGAAAATTTGATGTCACCTTGAATGTTATCAAATTCTATATCGAACAAAAAATGGCCTTTTAACTCCGCCGGCCTGATTGACCGTAACAAACATGACAGACTGTTCGAAAACTCAGCCAACCATCAACTCTGTCACTATGTGAAGCACCTGTAATACAACGTTATGACAGACTGATGCCACAATGACAGTCTGAAACACTATTCAGAATAGGCCATTCTGAAACACTATTCAGAATAGGCCATGATGAGTTTGTTGTCGATGCTTATTTTCGCTCAGGGTGTAATTTTTTGTTTGATCGGCTCGGGGCGTAAAAATACTTGCATAATAAGCGAAACGCATAATGGAGCTTGGGCTTCGATCCTCTTTTTTTCTTTCGAAAAACCATAATTAGAAATTCCAAATAATTCAAATTGGTGGATCTATAATAGATGCACTATTCATCTAGGATAGGATAGATGCAAATACATATATCTATTATAAAGTTCACCACAAGTAGAAAGCACATTAAACCCTATTAAAATTACACCAAAGTTTCTGAACCACAGGACCACAACCGCCGCCAAAACGAGCCAATGAAGTGTCGTTGTCACCTCTTCTCTACTAGAGCCGGCCCAACCTTGTCAATGACAGCCGAAAAGTCCTCATGCACGTGACCCTACGGACTATAGTCCGGAAGCCGTTGTCGTCGTTGTCGAATCCTGAATCAATATGAAAAATCTGACACAAGAACTCGCCGACGCGCACGCTCGGCAAGAAACCCTAACCTCGTTGCACTTAGGAGATGACATGAATCTATGCCTGCGCACCGTCGATCTCATCCTATCGAACGAACTTGAGAGGAATCGAAGCCCCCTATTCTATCCTCACAGATGGGGTCTCTTGAGAGCCAAAATTTAAGGCCTGTTAGACCTGTTTTTTTTTTCCAAACCACACGAAACAAGCCAAGGGGTCAACTGGATATGCTCTAAACTTGTATCGCGTTAGAGCGTCCCTAGCTACCAAAAAGAGGTCCGATTCGGAAAATAACCCCCGATTTGGAGGAAAAAAACTAACCAGGATTAACAGATACCGTAAAGGAAGGCTGATCCGAAAAATCTTTTCAGGAATCCGAACTGGCGGGCCAAAAATCCCAATATCTTCGGCCTCCCGAGCGAACCGAACAGGCAATCCGATCTCATAGAAAATCGTTGGTTTCAGCCGGCGCTCGTCCGGAAGCGTTTCTTCTTCCTCCTGCCGCCGCCGAACCTGCCTCCTCAGGCCGCCGCTGGCCTCTTCACCGACGCAGGCGGCCCCAACCTCCACCTAGTTCCCCACCTCTGGCCGCCCCCGCAGGCCGCGAGCTCATCCTCCTCCTTCCCCCTCCTGCCCCCACCCCGCTCGACGCCGATCGGAAGTAGGTGGAAGGAGACGAGATGACGGGGCAAAGCAGCGACGAGCTCTCTGGAGGCAGCGGCGGTGCCCCCCTCCTCCGGCCGGCTCCTTCCGCCACATCTGTGAGGACGAGGCCGCCGGACTCCTCTGCTCCGTCGACGCGCAGATCCTCTTCCTCGGCCTCGACACGCCGGCAAGACCACCCTCCTCCACATTTTGAAGGACGGGAAGAAGCAACGGCTTGGCGAGAGATTCCAATTTTGCGAGTTGCCAATTTCGTGGATTGAGAGTTTCCAATTTTGTGGGATTGACAATTGCCAGTTTCGTCGGGATTGAGAGTTGCTCATTTGGCGTTGATTCGTCGGGACTGAGAGTTGCTAATTTGGTGTTGATTCGATTGGATTAATTTGGTGTTGACTCGATGGCCAATCAACCTGCGGTGGTGGTCTCTCGCACGGATTCCCTCCCTTAGGGGTACAGGTGGCCATCGGACCAGGCTTTTAAAAAAAAGCCCGAAAGCCCAGCGGGATTGGCCCGTTTGTGCCGGGCCGGCACAAAATTACGCTGCGTTTGGCATTGACCCGTTTTTCACTATTTTCGTATTTGTCTAACCAACTTTTCTCCACTTTCGTGTGTATTTGTGCAGCATAGTCGAACCTGGGACCTCTCGATCATGGCATGAACCTCCAAAGCAGTGGACGACGTTACTTCTTGTGCCAAGTTACACCGCACGGGCTTTTTGACCCCATTTTTAGGCTGCCACGAGATAAAAAAAGGCCACCGGGCTGCCTGGGCCAATCGTTTGAAGGGGGCTTTTTTCAGGCCCGTTAGGCTTCCAGTGCCAGGGCGGCCCGATTGTGCTTTTGTGCCACGCCTGAGCCTCGAGAAGCCATTTGGGTCTGGCCTGGCCCCTCTATTGCCGGGCTTCGAGGGGCCGTGGCCGAGCTAGGCCTGTTTAATTGGGGCTACGCCGGGCCGACCCAATGGCCACCTATATTGAGGGGTGGTGTTCTTCTTTTATGCGGGAGGAGGAAGATGATGCGAGTTGGGCTTGGCTAGGGCAGTAGATGGGCAGGCTAGGCCCGTTTAGTTGGGGCCAGGATGGGCCGGCCCGATGGCCATCTATATTGAGGTGGTGTTCTTCTGTTATATTCGGAAGATGACGGAAGTTGGGCTTGGCTAGGGCACTAGATGGGCCAGAGATGGGCATATGCAAATATTTGGTTTTTAAGGATTATATTTACAGGATCTGTGCGACCGGGTCAAGTTGGCACCGAAAATGAAGAATCGGTAGACTGAATTCGCGTTTTTACGGATCAAAATATTCAGTAACTGCTAGTAACTGCTAGAGATGCTCTTAGTATTGACGCCAACTGCTAGCAACCAACCAGCTAGTACCGCAACCAGCAGTAAAAAAAAGGCTAGTACCGCAACAACCAGCAAGCAACACAAGTAGGAGCCAGATTCCTCTATACACCATACCATCTTTATCTGAATTCCTAGGGAAGAATGGCGAAACTCATGAGGGCAAATCAGCAACGCTCTCAGTTCAGAATGACCATGTTGGCAAAAAATAGAAGATGTCACGGAGCAAATCACAGGTAAGCTGGTGCAGCAGCAGCAGCGACATGTACCGATGGCACAGTGACATTCTCAGACTGAGTGGTTGCTGGCACGCCTGCATAGGAGTAGATCGCCTATGCATTAGGCTGTGTACTTCCCTCAGTTGCACTGCTTCGAATAGACCCATAACTCCTTTCAAGCCCTAAGTTTGTTGCAGCTGCTTCAGGTGCTGCAGCTTCACTGCTTGGAGTAGACCCATGATGCCTGACAGGTTGCAAGTTTGTCGGAACCACCTGATGTGGTGCACCATAGACAGTTCTGAAATAGAAAAATATACAAGGTGAAAGAAGAATCAACAACCTCGACATGTAGAAACACATGCGTATATGATGGCTTCTGACACTAAAAGCGTGCATCTATATTGTCCCTGCAAGTAGTTCCTTTTCAGAACCCTGTAGAGCAGCTGAACAATATGGTTTTCAGTTTTGAGACATTAATGAGCTAGCATTGACCTATGTAGCAAGAAACAGAAAGCACTAGGCTTGCAAATTTTGTAATTGTAAATTGCATTTTTTTTCTTTTGTCCTTGCCTTTAATCAAGTGCGGTCCAGGCTAGCTTTGGGGAACTAAAAACAGAAAGTACTAGGCATAGTTCTCTTCAAAAACAGAAAGTACTAGGTCCAATTGGGGAGCTAAAATACATACCTCTCAGAAGTACTCTGCTGGTAATTGAATTTCACAGCATCATACCGATATGGATCATTCCGATTAGCAGTAAAATAGGGATCAATGGAATAGACAGGAGCTGGAGCATGCTCGGGCATAGGGTGTTGGGCTTGGGTATAGAAATAATGATTAGGAGGATCTTGCAGGTACTGATAGGTGGGAGGCAATGGACCATATGCTTCATATCCTGCTTGATACAGATGCCCAGTTGGGGCCACATAGCAAGGATGCGTATTGAATTGAGCAGTCGGAGGAGCAAGGTGAGAATATGCAGCAGGAGGAACATGAGCAGTTGGGAGGTGCACATAAGCAGCTGGCTGTGCTGGGTGAGAAGCTGAAGAAGGCAGGTAAGCATCAGAAGGAGGAGGATGCCTGTCGATAGCTGGCTGTGTTGGGTGAGAAGCTAATGGAGGCAGGTGGGCAGCAGAGGGAGCAGGATGCCTGTCAATAGCTGGCTGTGTTGCGTGCGAAGCTAAAGGAGGCAGGTAAGAAGCAGAGGAAGCAGGATGCCTGTCATCAACATAATGCCCAGGTGCTGACTCTGGCAGTAAAGTAACTGGCCGAAACAATGATGTCAGTTTCTCAACCTACAACAGAAGACAAACAACGATGAAAATACAATAAAGGTAAATGCACGGTACAGTTCATGGTCAAACACTGATGAGACTATAATCACATCTTCTTTTCCTACAAATATCCCTCCATTCTCATCCATGGGAAACAGGCTACTGTTGAAACTAGACACGACAAGTAGAATTGACTAGTTTCATGTAAAAAGAAAATATACTCCCTCCGTTCCATAATTCTTGTCGAAATATTACATGTATCTAGATGCTTTTCAGGAATAGATACATCCATTTTTGGACAAATTTGAGATAAGAATTATGGAACGGAGGGAGTATCATATATATGTTCAATTGACAGATCAACTGAAATTCGAACCGCTTGTTCACGAGTCAGATATAAAAGAAAGATTTGGCATATCTTTTTCACATCTCCCAAAGAAGAAACGTGGATAAGCACTGATTCCAACTTACTTGCGCAAAGGTAAGTTCTGGCGTGAATTTTCCACGGGAATAATTCTCCTTGATGGCACTTCTTACACTATTCTCCGGGATAGGCATGAAATCACCATGAATCGTAAATTTGACCTGCACGTTTAAACACAATGGAAGTGTTCATTGAACATTCAGTATATGAATAATAATATAGCTGATCCACCAAATATATTGCTGGGCATCATTGATAACTAAAGAGCACATAATATGAGCCAAGCAGGGTGTAAATGTAAGAACAAATAAAAATTTACGGGAGAGTTGAAATCAAAATGGTTCTTTTAACATGGCCCCTGGTCCCTTGGGGAGATAAGAGACATTGAAGAGACTGTTACCTAGCTTTTCCAAGTCCCCATATTGACCACCAAAAAGAATTATTACTTTATTAGAAGAGATTTCAAGTTCTTCCTTAACATAGATCTTGTGATAGAAGACTCCAATTGCAACTTTGAGAACATTACTTCAGCAAGGTACTAAAGCAGCAAAGGAATGGCATGGTGAGCGGCAGCCTGACAGTTCAAGGGTGGACTCTGCCAAAAACGCCAGCAACGGTTCTTCACATTGTAGGGTCTGCAACAACACTTCTGTGCTTCCCTTGCAAACTTGGTGATGTGATGACATTAACACACGTTACGAATCCTCCAATTTTTTTTATCACATACCAATAGTTATTTGCGTTGTACGTGTGCATCTTCCATGGAACTGAATGCCTCTGATTAAGGGACTGTTTGGAAGAATGTTATTTCTTGTTAAGTTTGGTACTTAAGTAAATGGACGAACTAGAGTGCTTTTTATGGCTGGACAATGAAATGTTTATCATTCCAACGGATTTCAGGTTCTCCCAATACTCCCTCCGATCCATATAAGTGTGTCACATTTAGTACAACTTTGTACTAAGTTAGTACAAAATCTGAGACACTTATTATGGATCGGAGGGAGTACTATATACTCCTTGGATTCCCAACTTCCCATCAATCATCAGACCGTAAACTTCCGACACTACATGGTTCTTATTTGGTCAAAACTACCTGTTTTCTGTGTCCTACTGACACAATGCGTGGATAATCATCAAACCCCAATCTTTAGGCTGGGAATATTAATACACGTATGACTGAGTGGTACCTGGGCTGGATAGCGGCCTTGGAAGGCGGCGGGTTCGAGGGCGAGGCCACCGTCGGAGTCGGCGAGGTAGGGGCCGTAGAGGTACCTGGCGTCGAAGTCGTAGAGGAAGAGCCCCGCGCCGCGCTTGATCCGAGAGACGGTATCCAGCCTCCACCTCGGAAGGCCCAGCACTCGGTACCTGAAGCACTCGGGCTTCGTCGCGCCGTTGCACATGAAGATGAACCCCGCTAGCGGCGACGGAGGCGAGCAGATGACAGCGTCGGCGGTGGCTGAGAAGTCCTTGGCGTCCGCAATCTGCTGAGGCGGGGGGCCCATTTGCGCTGCCGAGGCGGCGGAAGGGGAGGACGGGTGCTTCGCCATGGAATTGGGAGAGAGCAGGCTAGGGTTTTATTTTTTGTTTGGAAGATGGTTTCTTGTTTTGTCGCTCTGCTTCCCTACTGATTGATGGAGAGATGAGAGTGAAGAGTGGGAGAGTTTGGAAAATGGTGGCTACGCTTCTGACCAGGCCTGAAAAACGGACTTTGTTGTGTTTGTTTTCTAAAAAATATTGTAAAATATAAAAATATAAACGGATGGACATAGGAATTCGGGAAATAAATACATACTCCCTCCGTTTCATAAAGATCGGCACGATAAATCTAAAGGAAATGCAAACAATTATATGGTGCAATCACAAATACATAAGTAAATATTTGCCAGAACACATATTTCGGAAGGACATTAGGCGTCGGAGGAGCAAAGTATGGACCGTGTAAGAAATGTAACGTTGACATGCCGGTGATCTTACACGCGCAGGTCACCGGTCGTTGCAGATTAGAACAGATGATGTAAGATCATGTGAGAAAAGATGCAAGATCATGAGGGTTCGGAAGACGGATTGGGTAATTAAATTTATAGTTTTGTTATTTCTAAGACGACCGAGAAATAACTATTTCTAAATCGGGTCTAACAATCGTCTGATCTAATTATTGAGATTCGCTGCAAGAATCACGCAAGTACAAAGGACAAGAAAATCTAAATCGGATTCTTAGAATAGAAATAAATATTTTTAAGTCGACTGAGAAATAAATTTAATAGGGATTAATTTTGATGAATTTTGTGTTGCATGATTTGTAACAACCTACATACAAGTTCTTGTCTTTTCAGCTAGTTCCAGTATGAACTTGTCCGAAAAACTGTGCTCTCCCAGCTTTCTTGAAAAAACGCATGTGAATTTTCCCAACTTTCCAAACTCTTCTCTTAGGGGGTCATATATTGTTTCTCCAAGAAGGTAGTATCATTTATGCAAGGTGCTTCCACAGCAGATAATAGCTCAATGTTGTTCTATTCTTGTCCTTGATGGCTCAAACTCGTTAAGAAACTAGTTCGAACCGAGTAGATCGCAACTTTCCGTCCATCTTAGAGCAAGTCTAGGAGATACCGTATATCGGCCCGATCTGACAAATAACCGCCACTTTTCGATTTTTAGCGGAAAAAACGATCCGAATAGATATCGAAGATTTTCGGAACGAAAAATCTTTACGGATCAACCAACCGAATACCTTCTCCCAAAACGCTAGATCTCCAATCTCCGATTTCAACGATACCAGTACTCTGATAAAAACGGTTGGTTTCACCCGCGCCCGGCCGGAAACGCCTCATCCTCCTCTGGCCGCCGCTGCCGGCCACAAACCCGTCCCCGACCTTGGCCGCCGCCACCTACCCCGGACCGGACTTCTCCCGTGGCCTCCTAGACCCCCTCCTCGCGCCGCCGCTGCCTGCTGGACCGGCCCGGTCCGCAGGAGACCCGTCGCCGGCCCCGCGACCTCCTCTGCCCGCGGCCGCCGGGAGCTTCTTCGCCGGCCCTGCGACCTTTTCTGCCGCGGCCTCCCGCCTCCCTGCTCGCGCCGCCCGCCGCCGCCGGGAGCTCCTCCACCGCTTGCATGAGCCGCTGCGCCGCCTGGGGGCGTCGTTCCCTTTCCCCATCCTCCCCTTCGTGCTCTCCAGTTGCTCTGCCATCCCCATCCTGGTTGTTCTTGTGACAATTATGCCCAAATTGGTACCCGTGAACGGATTGGAAACAGCAAATTATTCCCTAAATAATGGGTTCGTGGGTTAATGAAGATTAAATCTCAAGCTTTAATTTGAGAAGAAACGATTTAGAATTTGGGAACTGGATGATGATTTAATCAGACATATGCGTGGTGTTCTTGCGTGTTCTTGTCGTGCGGGAGGAGAAAAAAGACTGGAGGTGGGCTGGCTGGGCCTAGATGCGACAGAGATGGGCGATACTAGACGGAAGCGCGCGCCGTCGACACTTCCGTGTGTATGTTTTAACCCAGGATCTCTCCCCTTTTCATTACTTGCGTAACGAAAATATAAAGTTGTCCACACCACATCCACAGCATTGAGTTTAAGAGATGAAAATGGACAAGCGAAACAAACTACTGGGACCGGGACAGAAAACCCGCTGACCAGCCCGCAATCGGGAAACTGGCTACGAGACGAAACCTGTCCTCATAGAACTAGCCCAATCAAGTTTGAACAAAAGATAACAGTTTCAAGACATCCATCGTTACAAAAGGATCATCATATCAGCAAGCAAAAAAGCACATCCTCCTCAACCGAAATCAAGCATTAGTGATTCGGAGCACCGACAGCACCCCAGCAGGATCAGCAGTATGAAGCACCCCCTCACCTAGTCGGCACATCAGATCTTAGGCATTTTGGACCAGCTGCCTAGCACCAGCTCTCAGTATCTCTGCATCAGGCGCCTTCTGAAGACCTGCCCAAGACAGCAAAAAAGAACATGCGGCAAAGACAATCTCGAAAGGGGAACAAAAAATGTAATTGTCAAAAGTCACTCTGTTTCAAGAGGTCCAAATCGCCCACACCAGGGCAGCTAAACCCACGACATAGAATTTATTCCCATGCGGCAAAAAAATATGCATCCGGCTGAAAACTGTTAAAAGAAACAAAAAGGAACATAGTTGGTATGAAAGAGGAGCCAGAGTGAAACACCCCAGAGGTAAAAAACAAATGTTGAGCAGTTTCATTATTACTTCCGTGTATTGAATTTGTATTTCACTTGTGATTTATTTTCTTTGTTTTGTTTGATGTAAGCATGTATAGTTTGGTGCAAGCAAGTATGACCAGACGTATACTGAGAGGCACGATTTGCTTTCCGTTCTAGTGGATGCTTGGAATCTTCTTTTTTTCATCTTTTATGTGTATTCTCTGGCAGTTAAATTCATTTTGTTAAAATTTGAACCTATATCAGTTAAAAAATACCAAACTCATCATCCTGTTAAAATGGAGTAGATGATAAATAGAACAGTAGAACATCACACAACTTACAGCGGAAGCACCCAAAACAGCAATAGCTCATCACATGTGATCGGTACGATGGTTCGACAAAATAAATAGTTCTCCTTTATACTGAATGTTTTCATATTTTATCAATTGCATTCAGAATTACTAACACACAAGCACGGTATGTACAACTTGACAAATATACATAGCACCCTATGTACAACTTCACTAACTTGACAAATCCAGCTGCTATCAAGGTTATACCTGAAAGAAGATACCGACCTAGAAGCTGAAAATGTTCCATCATGAATCTGCTCCTCCTCAAGGTGCTTGAAGACCTTTATTCCTAAGGATCAAGGTACTTCCTTTTTATGTCCACAAAATATCAACTTTCACATGACTCTCTACAGGTGAAATTAGCATTTCTATTTGGCTACACTCTTCACATTTCCTTACTCTTACATTGCCCGGTTAGATCCTTGTCTTGCAAGCATAGATAACCACTCTAAAACCACATGAGGGAAATAAAAAAACACATTCTTAACAAAACAAAATTATCAACCAAACTCAAAGAGTCGGATTGTGGCTTTATCATGGAGATGGAAACATTCATGTGAGAATCAACTATATTGAATCAGTTTAAGTTGTATGTTTACTATATCAATAGTTATTGATAAATGTTGAATGTAATTTAGCGGCAAGTGCAGTACAAAGACATTCCAATGGCGAGTGGTGATAAACATATTTCTAAGTCTTGCAAAAAAATAAACACAACACAGTCTAATGGATACTTTGAACTGTCAGAAAATAAGTCACAAGATGTAAAATTGCAGCTGCTTCTTTCCAAGTTCTCCTCATTTTTATCCATATCTCTCGAGTACTCAAATTTCAATTTGCACAATTTCAGAAACTATAGTGTTGTATCATGTAAACACATCAGGTCCTCTGTTTTGCATACTATCTTCTAGGCTCAAATGCCAAGAATCAAGCTTCAGAACCAGTCTTCTGGGTACTATTGCTGAACTAAGCTGCTTGCAAATGACCAAAATTTCACCACTTAGCAGGTCCAACAACTTTACAAAGAAAAACTGGGTATAGATCGATGGAAATGTATATAATTTTTCAATATAAACACTAACGAAATTTTTATATGGGCTCTTGATGAATTTTTTTTAAAGAGCCTAGAAAAATATATTAGCTCAGTTACTGCTAGAAGGGACACAAAAAATAGGCAAAATTATTAAACAAGCAAATGTACTAACTGAAATAGAGCACAATTCTATAAGAAACCTGTGGTCACTGCAAATGATACACAATGATCTGCTCAAATTTCTGTAGGAGCAGGAGCAAGGATACTTCCTTTGTGACCCGCATAAATTTAATTGTCCTTTTGTTCTTGATTCGATCGGATATTTTCATTGCAGAGTAATCATAGCGTTTGATCTGACAACTCTAGGCAGAAGGGAAGATGTTCCAACACTACCTCAAGCTGCGCTGGCCTGAGTGGTAAGTTGACGGTAATAGTCCAAGGAGGAACACAGGAGCCAGGATTAGGAATAGCTTATTTCCTGGAAATTCCACTGAGAACTTTAATATTTTTTTTGGAAAGGACTGAGAACTTTAATTGAATTTCTCTGCATAATGCACAGAGAAATTTCTCTGCATAATGCCTGACGTCCCAGTGGAATGAACCATGGCAGGAAGGAACAAAGCAAGCAAATTGGCTGACGCCGGCGCAAACGAAGAAGCACCTAGACAGCCACCAAGAGCAACATATGGAAGGTGGGGATATTTACCAATCTGTAACAAATTGTGAAACATGCCAGTTAAACAGGTGAACTGAAAATCTATTTGCTTCTGTCACTGAGGTGATAAAGAGTAATTTATGTTGTGTATACCTGACCAATTGACAACCAGACTTCGTTACAGGGTATGAGATGAATAAGCGAAAAATTTGTCATTGCACATTGTGGCATCGGTGGGTGCAAATACCTAATTAATTTCTGACCAAGACTATCAATAAAAGTCTGCAATGTTGGAAGATGTCTAAAGATGGCTCATGATTCTCATATACTTACTGAAAAATTGGGCTAACCTTGAACTGAACGAATCGAGACTTGCCTTCACCTAGTCATATGTGGCCGCTAAAATTACAATATTATTTAAGCTCACAAATCTTCATGTCATAAAAAATGGAAGCGACAACCAAAACAATTAGCAGCCTCTACGAATCACAGCTGCATACTGGAGAGCAGTTCCAAAACATCATAAGCAATAAATATAACAAGAAAGCTACAATACAAAGGCAAAAGAAGATATATCTAAGACTATGCCCTTCGGTAAGTTTAAACAATTGATGTTCCCAAGCAAGTAGAAGATATAAACTGAGAGTGATATATAGCGATAGCACCATATAAACTGAGAGTGAATATGCCCTTCGGTAAGTTTAAACAACCCAGCAAACACAGAAACACGCAAGATGGCCCGCCATCGAAGCGCACCTGCTAATTCCACCATCGAGATAGAGGAGGTGCAGAAATCCGGTCGCTTCGAAACGCTTATATAGGGATAGCACCGCCGGCGCCAGCGCACGACGAACCGGCGCGTATCGAGACACCTAGGCAATCGAGAAGGAACCGGGGGTGACAGAGCCGCGGCCGGAAGGAGCGAGAAGAACCGGAGGATGACAGCGCCACAGCCAGGAAGAAGATCCGAGAAAGAGACGGATGAGACACGCACAGAAGCAACGGCGACCGAGAGCCGAATAACCCAGCGTCAACACCTGCCGCTGACAAAAAGACCCAGCCCCAAATACGACGCCTGCGACTGACAGAGGGTCTGCAGCAGACGCAAGACGACAAGCAAACCAGTCTTGCGCTATCGTGGAGCTAGGACGAAGCGCAAAGCTACGATAACACCAAGGCCATCTTGAGTGACAGGGCCACACAAAATTGAAATGCAAATTAGAAAGGACTGTAATCTTGTTTTGAGGCTATTTTGTTTTCGAAATGGGGCTCCCGGTCTCTGCATCGAAGCGATGCACACATTCAATTTATTGCAAAGTTAAAATATCTCAGTACAAAATTCACGAATCACACAAAGTGAAGACAAAAACAAGCCAAATAAAACAAAAATCCCGAAGATAATTTCTAGGCATCTTGCAATCTAGCAACAGACCGCCAGCCAGCCAGATTGGAGATATCCGAGCGACCGTCTCTATCCGAGTGCACCCAGAAGCCGAAAGCTCCCGCTTGTCCACAGGGAGGAGGAGGGACCAAGGGCGGATTAGAGTGGTGGTCCTGAAAATAACCCGCAAAAAGTGAACAACTCTAGCCCTGTTAAAAATAATATCATTTTGACAATTCCAAATAGCCCAACAGACAGCAGACACTCCCACCCGAATGTGAGCCTTAGTCTTTTTGTCAATCCCATTTAACCAATTCCCAAACAAATTAGAAATATTGGTAGGGGGAGGCAAATTAAATAATTCGTCACACGAGTTGGGCATAGGGACAAGTGATGAATAAATGATGAATGGACTCCTCGACGTCACAAAAACAACATTTCATACATCCTGTCTAGTTCCTTTTGGCTAGATTATCCTTCGTAAGCAACACTTTTTGGTCAAGAAACCACGTAAAAATCTTAACTTTTAGGAGAATTTTTAATTTTCAAAGATAATACCACGAGAAATCCTTAGGGCTATCAATTAAATCTCTGTACATAGATTTAATCGAGAAAACCCCAGAGGGAGTTAACTTCCACCAAAATCTGTTTGGCGTGGTGGAAAGATTAACCATCATTAATCACTGGACTAAGTGCAACCAAGATGTCCTCTTATTTCCGGTTAGTAAACGTCTGAACTCAACGTTCAGGGGCACCGTCGATAAAATATCGGCCACAAGAACATTTTGCCGTTGCACAATGTTAAATAATGATGGATATTGAAGTGCAAGAGGACTATCCCCCAACCAAGTATCTTCCCAAAATTGAGTACCACGAACATCCCCTAAAATAAATGTGCCTTTGTTAAAGAACTCATCTTTAACCCGCATTAGTCGCTTCCAAAAAGGGGAATCAGGCGGTCGTAACTTGGCTTGGAAGATGGTGTTAGAATGAAGATACTTATTACGAAGGAGCTGCTGCCACAGACCATCTTCATTAAGTAGTTTAAACAACCATTTGCTGAGTAAACACTTATTTTTGAGGTCCAACAACTCAATGCCTAGTTCGCCCTGATCTTTAGGGCGACAGATAATATTCCATTTTGTCAACCGATATTTCCGCTTCTGGTTATCAGATTGCCAAAAGAAGCGCGATCTGTAGAAATCCAATCATTGTCGTACCCCAGCGGGTATTTCAAGAAAGGATAACATAAACATAGGCATGCTCGTAAGTACCGAATTAATCAGGATAAGTCGATCTCCGTATGAGAGTAACTTGCCCTTCCAACTCTCCAACTTTTTCTCAAAACGGTCTTCAACGGCTTCCATTCCCTATTGAGGGATTTCCTATAATGAATTGGAATCCCCAGATAACGAAATGGGAGAGTTCCACATACGTAGCCAAAAATCTGTTTATAGTCATCTTCACACACTTGAGCCTGACCGAAACAGAAAATTTCACTCTTGTGAAAGTTAATTTTAAGGTCCGACAGCTGTTCAAAACAGCACAAGATCAACTTCATATTAATAGCCTTTTCTAAATCATGATCCATAAAAATAATTGTATCGTCAGCATATTGGAGGATAGACACTCCTCCCTCCACCAAATGAGGGATGAGGCCTACCACTTGACCATCATCTTTAGCCCTATCAATAAGAATAGCAAGCATGTCCGCGACAATATTAAAAAGAATCGGGGATAGAGGGTCTCCTTGTCTCAAACCTTTCCGAGTTTGGAAGTAATGACCAATGTCGTCATTAACCTTTACTCCCACACTTCCCACTTGCACAAATTGGGCAATCCACTCGCACCACTTAGGGTCAAAACCTTTCATCTGCAACGCTTGCTGGAGAAAAAACCATTTGACCTTGTCATATGCTTTCTCAAAATCAGTTTTGAAGAGAACACCATTCATTTTCTTACGATGAAGCTCATGAATGGTCTCATGCAAAACAACCACCCCCTCAAGAATATGACGACCGGGCATAAAGGCCGTTTGAGTTGGTCAAATCACGCCTTGGGCGATCCTAGAAATGTGATTTGTACCGACTTTCTTGAAAATCTTGAAGCTAACATTAAGAAAACAAATGGGTCTGTACTGCTGAATCTGAACAGCATTTTCTTTTTTAGGAATAAGGGTAATAACCTCAAAGTTCAATTTAAACAATGGCAGCTCCCCATGTTGAAGTTGGACGAACAAGGCCAACAAGTCAACTTTTATAACCTTCCAAAAAACCTGATAGAACTCCGCAGGGAACCCATCAGGCCCAGGAGCCTTATTATGCTCCATCTCAAAAAATCGAATCATGAACCTCCTTTTCAGTAAAGTCAGCTACCAGAATGTTATTTTCATCTAGCGTAACAAGGGTAATTCCCTGCAAATTCTCTTCCATAAGCGAGAAAGAATTCGAAACCAGTGTTCCAAATAGTTTCTTATAATAATCTGTAATAAAAACACGCAAGTTATCCTGTCCCACAATAATACCTTCATCCTGCTCGAGTTGGAATATTTTTTTCTTACGATGTTTACCATTGGCAACAAGGTGAATTTCTTTTGCATTGCTTCCACCCTCCTGGACATACTTCACTTTTGCCCGTTGCGCCCATTTGGATTCCTCATCCCGGCGCAGCTTGGACACAAAATCATTGGCATCACGCAACGCATCTCGCTCAGTAGCAGAGAGCGGAGAGGATTCAGCTTTTACGTCGAGGGTATCAATGATATGAAGCAGACGATCACGCTCTTTCTTATAAAGTCCACTTTGATTCTTTGCCCAACCACGAAGGAAGCGACGAAGATGTCTAATTTTATTTTGCCATCTCTCAATGGGCGAGGAGCCTCCACGACATACAGCCCATTCAGCTGCCACTATCTCGTAGAAGCCCTCTTGCCGCAACCAGGATAACTCAAACAAAAATTGAGCTTTATTACCCGGGTGCGCCTGATCCCCGGAATCAAGAAGAAGGGGAGTATGATCCGAACTCGCACGAGTCAGAGCATGAACCGTCACCAAGGGGAACTTTTGCTCCCAATCAACGCTAGTCAGAACACGATCCAACTTCTCATATGTTGGGATGTCCCGACGACTCGCCCAAGTATATTGACGGCCCGAGAGAACTATTTCTCTTAAATCTAGGCTCTCAATAATGGCGTTGAAAATAAAAGGCCATCTGGCATTAAAATTATCATTATTTTTCTCCTCTTGACGCCGAATAATATTAAAATCACCCCCGACCACCAAGGGCAACGGTTCAGATTCACAAATCCTCACAAGCTCCGCCAAAAAATCCGACTTATGAATGTTTTGAGCCGCCCCATAAACCGGGACCAGAACCCACTCAAATCCATCAAATTTTGAGCGCAGGTGAAATTTAATACAATAGTCTCCCGTATCAACTCTTTTGACTTGGAGATTAATTGTATTAAAACCAACCAAAATACCGCCAGAGCGACCATGAGGCGGTAACACATACCACTCATAGGCCAAACCGCTTGCCAGATGTTTCAAAAAAGGACCAGTAAAGTTAGAACGCCCTGTCTCAAATAAAGCAATAAAGTCTAGCTGCTGCTCATGAATGTTCTCCTGAATCAGTCGGTGTTTGGCAGGGTCACGAAGTCCCTCACTATTCCAAAATAAACCCTTCATTAGGAGAAATTTCTTTGTTTATGCTGCCGTGTACTGCGACGGACCGCTGAAAGATCGTAAGACTTTTTCTTACGTTGCCGCTTTGGGATACCCTTAGGAAGCAGATCCGTATGATCAGTTGCCACCCCAAGATTATCCGCATCAAAATCCACACAAAGATCAGACGGATTGGAGACCAACAACGAATGAGGGTCTCCATCCGCATCGCATAGAGGAACAACATCATTTTTAAGTATAGTAGCTGCCCGTTCTAATTCAGTCGATTTAAGTAAATTAATAGAATTTTTTTGATGATCATGTGACTCCCCAAAAGAAATCTCTAACCTACTAGCTCTAGCAATAATCTCTGAATCTGAAAGAGCAGTAAAAGAGAGAGAATTCAAAGCGATACCTGGAACAAGGAGAGGATCCCGTAACTGCGCGCGACGAGACGCATGCTCCAGCTGAGTCGCATCCGCATCCGGTTGAGCACGGATGCGCGCGCTGGATTGAACTCCAGCCGTAGCAGCATTCGAAATCCCACCGAAGGCTATCACCTCATTCATCGTCGGCGTCGAACCTCCCACAGTGAATCCGTCTGGTCCATGTGCAGGAGAGAGAGGCGCCGGAGCACAAACTGGGGAGAGAGGCATCGACCCCATAGCCGCCTGCCATGAGGGCCCCACTGGAGCAGCAACAACACCAGGAGAGCCAGGCAGCTGCTGCATGCAAGGAGCAGCACCCGCGCCCGTGTGGAGCAGGTGCCCAGCAGCAGGCGACCCCAAGCGTGGCATCAGCTTCACAACAGGCACATCTTGCTTCAGCAGACCTCCAAGCAGAGTCAGCTGCCACACAGCATGCACCTCCTGCCTCTGAAGTCGGCCACCAACCTGAACAGAACCCACAGCCGGCCCCTCCTGTCCCTGCTGACCAATCGAAGCTACGCCGCCCACAGCCGGCACAACCAGCGGAAGAAGCAGCCCACGCGAACGAACACAAGGCGGTGCAGACAAGGAAATTCTTTCTTCTTCCTCAACCATATCAGCCCAGCATGGACGCGAAGCCGACACACAAGACCGCGGAGTCGGCTCCAAAGCAAAAGATCCGAAGCGGATAGCAGGAAACACAGTAGAAGCAAATTGTGTCCCACCCGGGGCTGTACCACCTCCACTTGTTGACGACGAGGACCCATTAGCATCATGTATTTTAGAATTATCTTTAGGGTCGATTTGCGATTTGATCAAAAATGGTCTCATTCTTCTCAGCCTTATCACCCCCATCCGTATCATCGTCATGAGCATCGGCCATTTTAGTGTCAACCGGATCAATCAAACCCACGGGTGCCTCCACCTGAAAACCAAGCACATATCCACTGCCCCTGATAAGCACATCTTTTTCCTTAGGTATGCTTCTGTAATCTGTACAAGAAACCAAAATGTGAAGAACCCCATGCCTCCGAGTATACGGCATGTCGACCTCCTTGGTCTTGCCCAACAAAGATCCAACTCCCCACATAGTGACATAATCACCTAAGATATCAGGCGGGATACCGGTCACCCGCACCCACACCTCCTGTAAACTCCATTCAGGCTCAACTTTCGCACACCAATCAGAGAAAGTAATTGCGCACGGACTAGTAGGGACAGAAAACATGCCAGACCGAGTCATTCGCTGGAGCTCAGCCTTCGAAGGGAAACCAGCCTTGAACACATCTTTCTCATACAAGTTCACCTCCCATTGAAAATTTTCAGTCAGCACCAACCACTGCAGAAGCGAGGTAACCAGCTCAACAGACAAGCTACCTCCTGACACAGAAATTAACCCAACTCTGCCACTCTCCCGGCGAGGCCTAAAAGAGTCTGACACTGGCAGCTCAAAGAACAACAAAGTCTCCCCAAAACCGTGCATGATCACTTGTTGCTTCGGCGCCGACAACAACGGGCACACATCTTTCAAGTGAGCTGCAGACTCGCAAATATCACAAACAAGAGTTGTACAATCAGCAGAGAAATGACCCGATTGGTTGCATCTATAGCACTTCACCTTGCTAGCTTTTTTCGCTGGTTTGGACACGCCCGACGTTTCGGGAACCTCAGTAGCAGTGAGAGAAGCTGCTGCTGCCAGCAGCACTCCCCCACCCGACTGCTGCGCACCCCCCCCCCCCCAGTCCAGCCGAAGACACCACGGGAACAACAGCGGCCAAGGGAGCACTGGCTACCGCTGCAGCTTGGCCTTCCCCGGACACTACCCCTGTCGCAGAGGCAGAGGCATTTGTAGCTCCTGTCTCCGCCACGGCCGTCACGCCAGCCGAGGTCGAAGTTGCAGCAGCGCCCTTACCGCCACCTCCACCACGGCCAGCACAGCCGCCAAGACCGCGAGCCGGTGGAAGACCACGACCATGACCCGTAGAGCCACGACCGGCGCGGAATTCATAGCGCCGCCAATTCCCACCACCATCTCCGTAACGTGGAGGTCCACCGGGGCCAGCGAACCATCACCGTCTCATCCGTTGGAGAAGCGATCACCATTGTAGCCACCAAAGTCCTCACGACCAAAATCCTCCCGGCCATCACCATAGCCCTCGTTGTCACCATAGCCCTCGTTGAAACTACCCCTGCTGCCACCTCCACCGTAGCCACGCCGATCACGATCATAAAATCAATCGCCCCCTTGATACTCTCCGCCCCCACGACCACCTCCGCGGAACGCCATCTTAGCTTCGGCAGGAGAGACAATCGGGGCACGCGGAGCCGAACTACACCAGACTCGGCCGAGAAGCCGCCAGAACGCAATCCCAGCAGAACGAATCCCTGAGATCACATTACCTGCCGTTCCTGTTCCTGCCAGGCCCGTATTGCCATCAGGCAGAGAACGCCCAGCAGGGGACCAACTTCGAATGACAAGCCCCGCCGGCCTCGTACGGGCTTGCGAAATGTTCCCAGGACTCGCACGTAGCAGACCATGCGATCCGAAACAGACACGGCCCGCTGGCCCTGTATGGGCCTGCGGAACCTTCACAGGACTCGCACGTAGCAGACCACCTGCTCGGCCCGTATGACCATGCGAACTGCAACGGGCAGAATTCAAACGCGCCGACGAACGGCGACCGGAAAAACTCACCTTTGAGCGGCCTCTGGCCAAAGGACGCCGGCGTTGCACCAAAGTCCAATCAGCCGCATCGAATTGGTCGAGCACAAAGGTCGTCGGCTCCAGAGCCGCAGTCCTCGGCTCCACAGCAGGCCTCCTAAACGCCGCCGCCGATTTGGACGAAGATGAACCCTCGCGAGACGGCGATGTCTCCACGCTCGATCCCTGCACAAAAGCACAAGAAACCGTCACGGCCGCCTCCAATCTCCTCAGCCTCCTCTTCTCCTCCTTAGAAAACGAAGAAAAAACATGTAAATCACAGCTCACCGGTGAAGGAGTGCAGACCAAGAAACTGGAAGCCCTAGACGACACTGCGTCTTCCGGCGACGACTCAGACGCAACCGCGTCGTTGTCCTCGTCGGATTCCGGCGAGATCGCCCAGATGCGCCCAGGGGAGCGCGCCAACAGGTCTCCGGGTTTCTCGAAGCACTCCATCAGGTATGAACTATGAAGCCCAACACAACCAGGTGCAAAAATAGGGGTAGATGTGTATACCCCTAATTTCTGGGGCAACTATGAATAAGCCCAACTATGAAGCCCAACACGACCTGGGTGAAAAATAGGGCTTCATAGTTGTGTATACCCCTTTTTTAGGCCATTTATGAACTATGAAGCCCAACACGGGCAGGTGCAAAAATAGGGGTAGATGTGGACCAAAGCTCTAGTTAACCAAGACCTTAGCTACCTCTAGTGTGTAAGCGCCTAACTGATAGGAAATATCATCTGAACTGAATTATTGTAATAATTCCCAATTGAATGCACGACCATACTCATTTTTGTGAACATGTATGAATACAAAAAGGTTGGCCACATTAACTAATATAGAATACAGAAGCTAAATACCACAATCCAAAATATTCATGCTGGTTCATTCCAATTAACCTCATGTAGCTTGCACCTATTGTAGGCTACAAAAAGGAAGTCTCAATTGGCAATTTGATAAAACATGCATTTGGTCTTAGCACTCCAAGTGTTCAAACCCAATGAAGAGTATCTCAGAATCAGTTCATGCCAAGCACTTGCTTTCGCATGTACCTAAAGCTCTTCCGAAAAAAAGGGCCTTGAGCTCAGGGCCCGAGAGATAGTGCAATTTCTCATGGAATGCCCCCTCGGCAAACAGGTAATAGACAACAGATAGATACATAAAAGAAATACACTCTAAACTGTGGCTGTAGGCGTGAATCAGATCGCTAGTGATAGGTTAAGACAACAATTGTCTGAGAAAAAATCATGATAACTGGTCTCTCATATAAATAAGAAATGTTCTGATGTTGTATAATTTCTAAATAAACTGACAACCATGTTCGACTGTAAACTTGTGCCTCCTATCTAGAGAACAGATGCGGTTTTAAATATGGGATATATCTCAGAGAGAAGTTGAAAAGCCAAATCTGACCGAACACACAAATTTTACCTCAACACTCTCAGAAATCCACATTGTACTATAAATTATATGTGTCCAGCATTTAAAGTAAATTACAGTTCAGGTCTAATGGGACTAAAATTAATATTAATTACACAATAAAAACAAGATATGAAAAACAACTAATTCACATTACATAGTAGTATTATCAGTTCATTCATAAGAGAAGTTTGTGAAATAAAAACATCATTGAGGCAAGATTGCTTATGTGTGTGAATCAGTATGAAGTATGAACCTGAAATAGACTGTCTTTGACTATGTCCTTTCTTCTCCATAGGGCATTTACTTCCATGTGCTATACTGCTCTTTTGATGTACGTAGCATAAATGCATAATAAATCTTCCATGACGAATTGTGCATCTAGTTCTACTTCTTCCTTCATCGATGCCAAATATGGATTTAAGACCTCAATTCAGGGCAGGGAGGTAGGGCAAGGTGTTCCCCGTCTCAGAGAGCGGCATCAACTAAATAAACACCTTCTTCAACCCCGTTCACCTAATAAAGGATATACAGTGTGTGTGGAAGGAGACAATGCGCACACACCAGGACTTCATCCTGATTAAGATTTTGAAAGCTATGTTATGAGGATTTTATGGACTGGATGAACCTGCTGGGAAATGATATTTGACAAGCAAACATGACATCAAGTCATCAGCACAGAAAGACCTAAAAAACGGCTGTGAATAGCAGCCGATGAACTGAAATAAGCATAAGAACAGCGAACCACCAGCCACACCGCCAACAACGGGCGACAGATGCGCACCGCATACGAACTGCAGTTGTGCGACAACGCGCTAAACCAGCACCTGCAGCCATGCAAATCAACGACCAAATGGAACCGAGCAAACCAAACGGTTAAAGAAGAATGGACAGGGCAACAATGAAACCCAAGCCGGCAACAGATTGAATCCCATACCAGACCGCTTCATGCCTAAACCACGGACACCCGGGAAATCACGGGGCTGCAGCAATCCGAGGGGGAAATCACGGCGCTTGCTCCACCAATCCGAGGGGGAAATCACGGGGCTCCACCAAGCCTCGAGCCTTCGAAAGCACAGAAATCACCAGACCAGGCCACCGCCCCAGCACAGAAGCCCACAATGGAAAGCAAATCGCACACCAAGAGGGAAAAAGGGAGAACGAACCTGCAGCACGCACCAGCGAGACGGCCGTCGAGAACAGGGTCAGCAGCCGGCGCGGGGGTTCCTCCGGCTAGTTTGTCGTGCGCTCTCATTCATTGGTCCTATATAAACCAGTCGACTGGCTCTTGTACGTAAGTTTGAGTTCAGAAACTAATAAAGAGTTTCTATTGCTCTCTACTTACTGTTGTTCATTTACTGTACTTCGTGATTGTGTGGGTGTTCGACTACGATTTTGATGTGCAACTCCAAGACCGGCCAGCCGGCAGGAGTTGCACAACATGTTATCAGCACCAGCCTCTACCCCGAGTCTTAATCGAGCCTACCCTAACCAAGCTCTCAACAAAAATCACGGAGATATTGGATCTGAAATTTTATTGCAAAAATGGATTCCTCTCTGCGTTACAATTCCGTTTTTGCAATTAGTTTCTTTTCGTTGTATTTCACCTCAAGATTGGATTTTCCTCGCGGGTCGCTTGCTGACCAAGTCGCCGGCACAATTGCCGATCGATCCCGCCGCATGAGGGACTTGTTGACCAATTTTTGGGGGAGACGGCACCACGCCGTCGAGTGTCGCATCGCCGGCCACCGTAGCCATGAATGGCAGCGAGCCGTGCAACCCAATTTTTCCCATCGCGACCACCGCAACCGCTACCTCCGAGCGCGAGCGCCGCCCCCGTCGGTGCGCCGGCTGCCGCCGCCTTGGGCGCGGGCCGCTGCCGCCTCAGGAGCACGCCGGGCCCGAGCGCGTGCTGGCTGCCACTGCGTGCGTGCCCGCCGCCGCCGTCGCGTCGGGCACAAGGCGAACTGCCGCCGTGTGCAGGCCGCCGCAGCCAGCAGCCCCTGCCGCTGTTGTGCCGCCGCCGCCGCCCAGGGGAAACCCTAGGGGCTGGCGCGGCTGGCCCAGCTTGGCCGCGCGGGATGGGCCGTCCTTTGGGATGAAAGAAAGAGGGAAAATGGGCTGGCAACCCGAAATGCATTTTGGGCCAGGAATTTTGCGTTTTAGTCCAAGACGTTTCAGTAAATTACATGCATTTTATCCCTGTTGTGTTATTTTGCCTAATGTCCCTGGAACTGTCTGTTTTATCTAAAATCGCATAATTATGCCAAATTTGCTTCAGGAATGTACTCTTTGGGCGTTTTTTGCCCTTTGCACTTGCTTAACATGTCATTAATATTAACATGCTTTGATTTAGTGCTTTTTGATGATGTAGATTAACCGTTCAAACACTTTTAATCGTATTATGAATCCTCCATCTGATCTGGACTTGGGAGACGCTGCAGCACTTTTCACCATGGATGACGTGACCGCAAATGACATTGCGCTTGAGGTCAACGTTCTCATGGAAGAGTCTACCTAGCTTGCTTTATTCCTTTATATTTGCATGCGGTGTGTTTCCATACATTTGATAAATTTGAATAATTGGTTTACTGTAAGCTCTATGAGAGCAAAACATATTTGGTTTATGGCGATTGGATGTTGAATTCATTCATTAATTCCTTTATTAATATTGATGGCTTGTTATGTTCTGAAATGTATGTCGCATTTACTTAATTATGTTGCTACTTCCTCGGTTCATTAATTAATTAGATGCTATATTTTAGAACACGTGGCGCTCGAATGGAGAAAAATGTGCCTTGTGGATAGTTGTACCACAAACACCATCTTGAGAGAAATTCGTTATTTCGAGTCCATTAAAAAGACTCCAGGGAGTATCATGACTATCGCAGGGGGCGAGTCAATAATAGTAGGCTCTGAACAAGCTACTATCATACCCCCCATGGGAACAACTTTGCTCATTGAGGAAACATTATTGTACTCAGAGTCGACTCGAACTCTCTTGAGTGCTAAGGACATCTGCGCAAACGGCCTCCATGTGGAGACCGATGATGATAATAGCAAAGAGTGCCTACTTATCACAAAGCGCGATGCCCACGGTAAGCATGTTGTTGAAAAATTCCCTTCATTCGACACTGGGCTTTACTACACTAAGATTGTAGCGCCGCCCGTGTACACTACCTTAAAGACTATATTTAGAAGCTCTGAACTATTTTGCTTATGGCATGATAGATTAGGTCACCCCGGGTATTAGAATGATGAGAAATATAATTGACATCTCAAATGGGCATGGGGTGAATGTTAAAAATTTCCCAAATCATGATGATTTCATGTGCTCGGCATGCGCGACGGGGAAATTAATCATTCGACCATCACCATTGAAAGTGAGGGATGAAATCCCTGCGTTTTTGGAACGCATCCAAGGGGATATATGTGGTCTGATTCAGTCCTTTTCGGGGCCGTTTCGATACTTCATGGTGCTCATAGACGCTTCGTCTAAATGGTCATGTGTTAACTTGTTGTCTACACGGAACTATGCCTTTGCCAAGTTGATGTCGCAAATCATACAAATGAGGAATAATTTCCCGGATCATCGTATAAAGTCTATTCGAATGGACAACGCTAGAGAATTTTCTTCAAAAGCGTTCGATGATTATTGTATGGCACTTGACATTAAGGTTGAGCACTCTGTACGGACTAGCGGAGGCATTGATTAAGAGGATTAAATTCATTGCTAGACCACTCCTTTGGGGTTGTAATTTACCAACCACGTGTTGGAGTCATGCAGTGTTGCACGCCGCAAATCTCATCAACTATAGACCCACGGCCTACAACATCCATTCACCTATCCAACTAGCGCAAGGGTCGGCACCGAAAATTTCCCACCTTCATAGGTTCGGTTGCCAGATATATGTACCGATACCACCCCCTCAGCGATTAGCAATGGGACCGCTCCGTAAGTCGGGGATATACGTTGGTTATGAGACTCTATCCATAATCAGGTATCTGGACCCCATGACGGGAGACTGTCACACGGCCCGCTTTGCTGACTGCATTTTTGACGAGGATCTCTTCCCGACTTTAGGGGGAGGAAATCAACCTCTTGATGAGAAAAGTCAAGAATTGACGTGGCAAGCCACGGGGATCCACGCAAATGACCTGCGCACAAGTGAGACACATAGAGAAGTCCAAAATATAATAGATTTGCATGCTTTAGCGAAAGGGTAGAGATATCTAAGGATCCTGTGGGTCTACCTGCTTGAGTCCAAAGGCCTAAAAGGACGAGAAATCCGGTTCCTCAAATCTCAAGTACTCGGGGACGCCCGACGAAAAAGGACAAGGGGGATTTATCACACTTGGTTACTAAAAATCCCCGACAGAGTGAGGTAGTCAATTGAGACCTGGCACAAGTACGGAATATCCAGCGCAAGGAATTCCAGACTTTAACCTTCCAACAGTGGAAGCACCCAGCGGAGATGTGAGCGCACACATCGGCGCGGAAAAACTAAAGGACCTCGCTCCAAGAATGGGAAATCCTGTGGAGACAGAGGATGCGCATGACGCGCCCCATGACGGAATGGGCATAGATTATGTTAACACAGGAGAATCAATAAACCGAGCGACTGCTAATGTCGACATAAACTTTGCTAAGAAAATTGCCGCAATCATCGATCTTGACCCCGAGCCTAACTCGCTCGCTGATTGTAAGAAGAGGTCGGATTGGAAAGATTGACAGAAGGCAATAGTTACCGAATTATTATCTCTGCACAAAAGAGAGGTTTTTGGACCTGTGTGTCGAACCCCTCCCCACGTACGCCCTGTCGGTTACAAGTGGGTATTTGTCCGCAAGAGAAATGAAAATAATGAGGTAGTACGGTACAAAGTAAGGTTAGTTGCTCAGGGGTTTACTCAACGACCTAGGGTCGATTATGAGGAAACCTACTCCCCGGTCATGGATGGAATTACTTTTAGATATTTGATCTCAATGGCAGTCAATATGGACTTAAAAATAAAATTGATGGATGTTGTTACTGCTTACCTGTATGGTAACTTGGATTCGGACATTTATATGAGGATACCTGATGGTCTCCCTGTTCCGAACCAAGACAGAGCAAACAGAGGTCTATACAGTGATCAACTCAAGAAGTCGATGTACGGACTTAAACAGTCGGGTCGAATGTGGTATAATCGACTGAGCGATTTTCTACATGAAAAGGTCTACACGAGCAATGAAGATTGCCCATGTGTATTTATACGGCGATCCCAAGATGGATTCTGTATAATCTCGGTATACGTAGATGATTTGAATATCATCGGTACACCTGAGGATATTGAGGAAGCAAGTTCCTACTTGAAGTCAGATTTTGAGATGAAGGATTTGGGTAAAACCAAGTTCTGTCTAGGTTTGCAACTGGAACATTCCCATTATGGGATTCTAGTGCACCAGTCTACCTACACTCAAAAGGTGTTGGAAAGATTTGGATTTGAAAAGGCATATCCTTCAAAGACTCCCATGATTGGGCGGTCATTACAGCAAGACAAGGACCCTTTCAGGCCGAAAAAAGAGGGGGAGGAAGTTCTGGGTTCAGAATTTCCTTAGCTGAGTGCTATTGGAGCACTCATGTACCTCACGAATTGTACATGGCCGGACATTGTATTCGCCGTCAATTTGCTGGCTAGGTACAGCTCTGAACCTACCAAAAGACATTGGAAAGGTGTTAAGAATGTCTTTCGGTACCTGCAAGGGACCAAAGATCTTGGGCTATTTTATAGAAGTAATCAAGACCTATCTTTGATAGGCTATGCCGATGCTGGGTATTTGTCGGACCCGCATACATCAAAGTCTTAGATTGGATATGTTTTTCTATGTGGTGGAACTGTTTCATGGAAATCGTCAAAGAAAAGTCTTGTATCGACTTCGACGAACCACTCGAAAATCATAGCACTATATGAAGCATCACGTGAGTGTGTATGGCTTCGACGGATGGTTCGCCACATTTACCTGTGGGCTGAACACCGTCCAGACCCCCACCATTATCTATGAAGATATTGCAGCTTGTGTTGCACAAGTACAAACGGGTTATGTGAAGAGTAATCTCACCAAGCATATAAATCCTAAGTTTTTCTATGCACATGAGTTGCAAAATATGAACGAGTTAAAGGTCTTGCATACTAAGTCGTGTGAAAATCTTGCTGATTTGTTCACCAAGTCACTACTGGCATCCACTTTTGAAAGGTGTGCGCATGGAATCGGTATGTTGAGACTTAGGGAGATGCAAGGTTCAGGAGGAGATACTTCACATACTCATCGTTAAATCTTGATCATGGCCATCAAATACTCATTTTAGAGATTGAGTAGGTTGTACTCTTTTTTCCTCAGTGAGTTTTCTTGTGTTTCTCGCATGAGGTTTTTAACGAGGCAATCTGTGCAACATAGCAACTGTATCCTCTGCTCTCTTTCTCCATGTGTTTTTCCCACTTGGTTTTTTCGGAGTTTTTGAGGCATATGGCGTACGGATAATCGGTCAAGAGAAAGTGTTGGGAAACCAACGACGGGGTGGGATGGCCACCAAGTCGTGCGCCCCCCACCAACCCCCATGTTGACTTGTTCCTCCACCTAACAGTTTGTTGTGAACTCTTATCCATTGGACCTATATAAAGGAAATGAGACTATCCCTTGTACATACACTTGAGATCAAAAATTAATAAAAGCTCATGTTCCTCTCTACTTTCTGGTATTTATTTACTTTACTGTGCTTCGTGATTGTATGTGTGTTCGACTACGATCTTAATGTACAACTCTAGGACCGGCCAGCCGGCAGGAGTTGCACAACACAAAGAAAGCGGCAAAGCGCAAGCCGTGGAGCGACGAGCGGGCGAGGAAACTGCTCAGGCGTAGAAATCGAAGGGATGTGAATATTCAGTTTTACGGATTAGAAATACAGGTTGGTATCTAAAAACACGGATTTGGTAGACTAATATTTTTTTTATAAAATTCGGTAACCGCTAGAGAGAGAGAGAGAGCGCTGCTCTTACCAGTCATCCACGAGTCAACCACCAACCACACAAGCAACTTCAGTGCACTAGCAGAGGCTTGAGGACACCATGACCACATCATTGTTTATTGCTAATCACAAGGTCAGTCTTGACATTACAACATTGGAGACAAGATAAGCACATTACAACATCGTCTGCCAATGCCATGCCAACAGCATCGTCTACCAATGCCATGCCATGATGCTTCCCTCCAAAGCTCAGATCAGATGTTGGGTGAATCCATGGTCGAAGCTGATAATGAATGTGCGAATCTCCATGGGCCCCAGATTGACTACGAGCTTGGAAGGATCCACGGGTCCTCCACGGACCACATTCTCGCCGGGAGGAGGACCTTCCACCTTCCATTTAAGCCTCTTCTTCTCCATGGCAGCGCGCTCTTGGTTCGCTGATAGGCTTGTTTCAACGATCTTGCTAATCTGGAGCATCCAGATTGGAAAGAGGGTGAGAATGTTCGTAAAAGATTCAAACAGAACTGCAAATATAAACAAGTTTAAATGAAGATAACCTTTTTATCCGGGAATACCCTCTTGAGGTCAACACTCGCCAGAGCCGAGAGATCCTTGTGCTCCCCAGCCTATATGTATGCACAGGAGACAGGGCAAGACTTACAAAAGGAAACATGATCTAGTTCGAGCAAGAGAAAGTAAAGGATCAAATTATGAGACCTCATATAGGTGCGCCAACCGAAGAAGAACGCTTCCATCTTCAAGTTCCTGTACAGTGCACAAGCATTTAACACAAATAACTTCCAAAGGAAATGTTGCATTGGCACCAAACCACAAACAAATCTAGATAGATTTTCATCAAATTTTTGTGATATATTACCAACATGAGGATGCATTTGTTGCTAACTGGCTGATATTATTGTAAGTTGTAACCAATCAAACTAGACAGGATAAAGAACTACCCATGTAAACTAAACATCTTCACTTCGTTGTTTAGAATCAGGAATACTTTACATTTTAAGGATATATGACAAGTTAACAACAGTGGTCCATTCTCCATAGAAGGGACATACCTGAAGGGTTAGTAGTGCTACATTTTCAGGTAAGCTGTAAGTCGGATCCATTGCAGAGAATGATGGAACATGCGAATTCACCCAATTGCCTCCATCCTGAATAAACAACTAGGTGAATCTTCAATAGGAGAATAACCTACTCCAGATACAAGAATAACCATTTAATCAATAATGCGTGCAACAAATTCCATGCAATACCTGCTCTGAGAAAGCAAGAAGAAGAGGGGAGTATATTTCCTGACCAAATGTACGACGCCACCTAGCTCCTTCCCCTTGCGGGTCAATTTTGAGATAATATTTTCCTTCAATCTGTCAATATTATAATATGCTGCTATAACAATATTTCTGCATAACATTGTGTGCCAAATAATGTAACAAACTGGTCTGTAATTCCACAGCACATATAGCTTCAATAAATGTGCCAGTTGGATTTGGTAATAGATAAGATAAGTAAATTGCTTCCTCTATGACAAGAGTTGACAAATAGGTTATAACATTGATATTGCTTTCAAGCCATTGACTTATTGTCCTTCAGCTAGCTATCCAACTATCCTCTTCAACAATGTATTCTCTTCAGCAAAATGATGCAATACATTTATATTGCTGATAAGATAATATTTCTCTAGCAAACAACTCTTTTTTGACTTCTACTAAAAGCATATCGTCCGAAAGATATTTCCTTTTACTTACAACTAGTCCTTCACATTGATCAATTGAACAGACTGTTTCATTTAATGCTTCCGCAACACCACGACCATCATCATGGAGTAGCCTCCTACACAAGGAGTAAGAAAGATTTTAAACCAAGCAGAGGCAGACAAAGAGAAATGCTAGAGTATGAAAGAAGCATCACCATATTGTGCCCCTTGACATTTACCTGTGTAGCATTAGCTCAATCTGTCCATCCTTTATGCTCGAACCTCCAACAGACCTGTCTACAAGTACAGACAACTCTTTGCTGCCGTCTTCCACATATATTCCAAGATTAACCTGAAAATAAACACGGTACTATAAATGTCTGTATAAATTCCCAACACAATCTACAAAAGAAACAATAAAATAATTTGCCAGGTTCATCAAAAAATATTGAGAAAACTATGAGTAACCTGGCACTGCACATGTTAAATTCTCGGCCTGGCATAATCACCAATAACCCCTCACCAGTAAATGTTAACTTCTTATGCCATCATTTTTTTAAAGAGCAAGCTGCCATTAAATGCTTGTTGCCATTTTCCGGTAGGATCAATAACATATCAAGTACAAGAAAAACCCGAAACTCCTCCAGGAAAAGTGACAACAAAACAAGAATAACAAACAAAGAAAATGTATAAACTGCATGGAAAATGCAAAAGATGAATTCATGACCGCTTTCAGATATTCACTCAATTATGGAAAAAGAATGAAAGAAGCCAATTCTTAATGATACTCCCTCCGATCCATAATAAGTGTCGCTGATTTAGTACAACTTATTATGGACAATGGGGAGTATTATACTTCCTTCACTCAAAACATAACAGAGCAAACAAGAGCTTACAGGATAATAGTTCCCAGCAATTGGTTGGTTCACCTCAATCTTCCACTCCGAGCGATAATCCCGTACCTGGAAGTAAAAGGGTACACATTATATACTACTCCCTCCAATCCTAAATTCCGGTGCAACTTACCCTTTTGATGAAATCACGTCCACTGGAATCAGTATAAAATGTTCTGTTTGTCGCCATGTTTGTAATGATTTCAGTTGATAGTTCTTTTCCATTTCCATCATCTATTGGTATTGGTCCAATCTATGCATAACAACAATTAGTTATAAGATGTTAGAAAACTGTAATGCAGAGAAGAATAGAGGAACAAATTATGCTGCAAAATGTGAAGGCCTCAGAGAAGAAACCAATGCAAGGTGCATTTGTTGACATAGCACTCACTATAAATTCAGTTTCCACGTAGTCCTTTCCTTTGTAAACTCTGGTGATCTGTGCAAAGATAAGACAAACTATATCAATTATCCACAATTCAAAATCCAATTACTAGTCAATTAACAAGGAATGAAAGAATAGGAATAACTCCATATTTTTGGTCCTATTAATTTCACATTTCTTCCATATATGTCATTTCACCAAAAGCCATACATATGAGTATTTCTCCGATTTAATCATGCTCATAGGTGAATCTTACTGGTTATGCAAAAGATGATGAGTAACCAACAATAAGTTTATGTGCCTAAGGTGTGCTAATTCAGAACGAATAGGGACCTGTTGCTGTAGCAAAATAAGGTGTTACAAGCAAAGAGACGATTCTCACTGTTACTCTCATAAGTGTGGGCTAAAAAACCAATTAGAACCTTAAGATCTGGAACTAAGAGTGAGCAAATAAATCCCACGTGAGTGGTGATTCAAACGAAGAATGTTCATAAGAATAACCTGATATATCCATGAATTAATCTGCCGATGCACTTCATCCAATATGGGCCCACGCAAAATTGTGGGATGAACCTTGAAGTGGAAAACATAAATTCATATAAGAAGGCAGAATTTTGGGAGGAACACTGAAGTGGGAAACCATAATTTCATGTAAGAACAACAAGGCATCTTTTGAAGATCTCTTCAGAGATGTGTGTATCTGCTATTCCAGACATACTTCGATTCTTCATCATACCTGACTATCAGTGTTGATAGGAACAGTACCATTAGGGCGAAATATATATGCTCCAGAAGCCTACAGTCCGGTAAGAAGCAAACAAACGTCAGCATAAGTAATTGCTCCGTTTTGGAAAATAGATTACTTGTCCCTCTTGTACCTGAGGATCACTTCCATTTCCATCCTGTCCTATGTAATACTTGTACTTCTGCTCGAAATTTGCTTGAACCTTCAAATGTGTTAATGGCGTTTGAGTACAAGTGATTTCGTATAACAAGCAAAACTAAAAGAAAAATTCCATATCCAATACCACAAATGCACATATGAGCTAGGGAAGATAAACCCCGGCTAATGTCATAAGTGTGCAACTTTTAAGATGGAAGCAAGGCAAGAGGTCAAATTGTTCCAGATGAAAATAATACTGATCACTGGCAAATTACCTGAGTCTTGCTATCAGAGTACAGGGATAGTGCTACAGCTGCATCATATTGAAGTTTCAAACGCCCTTGCCCAATTTGAAGATTGCTATTTTCACTTCCCTGAGAGTATAGACTGGATGGCGAAGAGACAGATGCTGCAATGTATACATTAAATTGGAAAAATTGTCAAACCTTTGGAGTAATGCTTTCTAAATTTGTTGCATATCAAGATGAAAGACATGAATTCACCTGATTTCTTTTCGCTTGAGACAAAATAAGTGTTAAAACCAAGTGGTGGTACAGAAGCAGGAAAAGCAAGCCAAAACTTGGGCTTCGCAGCGGATGATGCGCCCAAGTAAGCCTTGACATGTTTATCCCGTGTGTACAATGAGGTATTAGCTATAGGCAGAAGTTGCGATTCAATTTCTCTTCCCTCAGAATCATGAACAACAATGGAGTCACTCATAACCTGTTAATTCCACAATGGGCACATTTAGTTTCATTCTCAAGTGGAGCAGTTTCATGATAATGGCACTACTCTTTAAGCACATCTTATACATATACAAGATGGACAGATGTATGAATGCCAATAGAATGTATTGTTTTGCAGGGAACAAAAACGCATACTGGTATGCGAAGGACATCCTCTCGTTTCCATCCAAGAGAGTTGTAGACAAGAACAACCTGCAACAGAAATGTCGAAAAAAAAATGATAGATGTTATATGGATTTACTTTCTAAAAAAGCATAGTGGATGAGTTGAAAATCCATATCAATTTGATCTTAAAAGGGGCCATGCATGAGTTGAGAACAAAACTCACCAAGCTTTTGCCTGGAGAAAAGTTCAACTCGGAATGGGGGCAATATGTAATGTTTAGGAGAGGACACTGAAAAGAGGGGATATATCTGTAAATAGTAAATACTACGCCATATTTTAAATTACAAGAGAAATCTGTTAAAACAAACTGTAAATCAACCTGTCCAAAATTTGTCTTTGGGGATGAACAACGAGATTTTGACCCTGACTCACTCAAACAAGCGAGAGATGTCGAAACCAGCTCCTCGGCCTGGAAAAGAATCAACCCAAATTAATCTGTCAAATCTTAAAAGACAACATCAAATATGAATTGAAACAATTTTCTTGAGAAGTTTACTTTCTTATAGCCAATTGATAATCTCTTCGCATAATCATTTGCAACGTGTTGCTTCTCTGTTCCTGTAACAGCATCGTGGTGCTGAGCAAGAGCTAGAGCATCACCTAAACTATCTGTTGTGAGACCTGACTTGCTTCTCCCTTTGAAAAATTCCAGCTGCCTAGCTGCCTGAAAGTGAAAGTATATTGACCTTAAGCAAATGAATGGTACCAAGTGACCAATACAATATATCATATTGGTGTTGGACACCTGGAGGATATTATCGAAAAAGCAAGTCAAAACTACCAAGTAATATCCACTCATCATGCGGACATATTGTTTCAAGGCAGGTCTGCTTGTGAAGTAACCTGTCCAGTATGCATTCGGCTTATCTGCATACCTATGATAGAAATAGAGTCATATGAATGTGAAAGAACAGTTAACCATGCCAATTATAAGTATAAGATAGAACATACGGGAAGAAATCATTTGTCTTGAGAGGCCATGCCTCATTTGAAGCAAATTTGGCATCAGTGTAAATGGAAGGTGTGGAATACAGAGCATTGACACGGCCATCCTGAGGTATGGTCAAAGAAAACAAGAATGGTAAGTTCTTATGTATTAATATGTATGTTATACAAAATTCCAGCACCATTTGACAATTCCCACTTTAAAATGCTCAAAATAAATCAAGTTGCATCAATAGCAAGAAAAGGAAAGAGGGAACACTTGCTTAAGCATTTATGTTCTTACACAAGAAAAAATAAATATCAAATGCATCCCACGATATGTGCACATATATTAGTAAGAAAAGATTGAAACATTTCAAATGTATTGTATAGTCCATAAGTGCATGACGGTGGGAGCTCAAGGGATATGACTAAGTAGTGCTGTGGTTATAGCTTTGTGGTGGAATTATAAGGGAACAAAAAGGTACAGTTAAGTTTTGTAACCCCGGGCTCCTCCTTTACCTTGTTTACATAATGAATTAATTTGTCCATCTGTCTGAACCAACTTTCTGCGTATTGATATTTGAAATCTGTTCCCATTGTAAACATGATATGGTTTGTCCTTGTGATATTTGCCTACAAAAAAGATGGAAATGAGTATAACTTAGGATGAAACCTGTATTGCTCAATAGAGCAACAATTTTAAGTATGAAATTCTGCGGTCCAAACAATAACTCCTCAGCGTAATAAAATGCACAAGGTTAAAGCGGCATAGAAAACCAAAGCTGAATTTTCAGTTTCAGATATAAACTTCAAAACTGTGACTGCAACACCCAAGTTCTAGTACACTAATGTATTTTTCATCCAATATATATAACTGAGCAAAGATATACATCAGCATAAAGTATGAACATATGAGACCTGTGCCACAGCCGCAGCAACAAAATCATTCACCCGCTGCTCAACATTGTAGTCAAAAAGAAGGGGATCATCCTGCATGGATGCAAGCAATGGACAATTGGTTCATCCCCATTGTTTTATAAATTTTCATAACTCATCAATTTACCTGGACGACAGGGGAATCATCATCAACTTCAAAATAAAACTCGCCAGGTGGTGGTTCATAATTTTTTGGGAAGATACCAGCAAAAATCTGAAAGAAAATGAGCAGATATCAAACATTACAAATGAAACATGGTTTACCGAAAACAGGCAGGAGTGATGCCTACCCAAAGAATAAAGGAAATGTTCGAAAATATATACAGGCAAAAGGACCTATTAAGACCGCCTGGGTGTGTTGCGTTGGAGGTCCAGGCTAGATCCTCAAAGGACCTCATCAAAGTGATTTATAACACTTATATTATGGATAATAAAAATGCTACTTAGTACACACATCAGCTGATGAGCCGAAGGTCTTGGAGCCCCTCCATATAACCTCAAGTTCTTTTGTCCCCTTCCTTGTGTCACGATCTTGGTAATCAATTCGGAAGAAATAGAAGGCATCAAATCCTACCTGAATATAATGGAATGTGTTAAATACTCATAATGCATAGCAGCCATGGATCCAATCCAATGTTGTACTGTATCAAGAACAAAGTAGACAAATTTTGTAGGGGGAACAAAAATAGCAGAGATTAAACAATCTCCACAAGGGAGAAATTTTGCCAAATGGACCGCAAATTCCTTGAGTATAATGTCAAAGGAGCACAATGTTTTATTCACTCATGACGTCTCAAACACTTTGTCTTGGATCCTTGTTCTATGCAAAATTCTAGTGCTAATAAACCTAGCCTCGATCATTTTTTTGCCATTCAAATAGCTGTTATCTTGCTTTGGATAAGATTTTGTCTCCTCAGATTGCCAAGGATATACCTCATGGTTATCATCTCCAATTCCTAATAGGATTCAAGTCCTAATAGGATCTGAGCAACGTTTGCTAACAAAATGTTTTGAGCCATCTCTTTGCTGGTCAGTCTGACATGTTTCTCAAAACACTGCGTCACCTGTAAATTGACTGACTTGCGTAACTATCATCGTTAAGAAAAGCTGTCAATCACATCACTCTTGAAAGCGTAGCCATTGGATTTCCCATTATGAGTGTCCTATGTAATGTAAGCACATAAAGCCTATGTCTCAGCGTTTACGTACTACATAGTACTCCCTCCGATCCTAAATTGTTGTCGAAATATTATATGTATCTAGAGGCTTTTTAAGAATAGATACATCCATATTTGGGCAAATTTGAGTCAAAAATTTAGGATCAGAGGGATACCTTATTAAGGAATTCCACAACAAAGTAGCAACATACTGAGTGTGAAATTCATCTTATCATGCAAATAGAAAGTATGCAGAATTAATGAGTGATGACTAGTTACTATCATAATGGTAAAATTCATGTTATCTTGTGCTGGACTAATAGCTACTACCTCCAATCCATAATAAGTGTCTGGAATTTAGTACAAAGTTACTACAACTTCGTACTAAATCCCGGACACTTATTATGGACCGGAGGGAGTATTAAGTAACAAAAAAGCATTAACGATACATGGAAGTTGGACAAGGAGCTCTGGCTTAGTTTCTTCAGGTAAAAGCATCAAAGTCACACAAAATCAGAAAGCATGGCATGAATAGATAAAGCGAATTACTTCTGCACCAAGAAGGTAAGCCTGAACTGCAGAGTGCCCAAATGGATCAATCTGCCAACCAATCCTTGGAATCAGACCAAACTCCTCCTTGATGAATCTGTGCCCGAGTGTAGTCTGATCTATCATGTCAATGTAGTGTACAGTCGCCTCGTCATGCATGCACATGCCCCCATTGCTTCAAGACCACACAAGCAGCAATATGTTTTCAAATATTGAGAAGAGATATGATTACAAATGCAACCTACTAAAAAGGAAACTTTGGAAGTAGGAGAATACATGAGTTCCAGCCGTCCAGAGCTGAGGAGCCCCTTAATAGTATCCTTTATAATGTCGTTCTGCTGCCTCCACCATCTCTGGAAGAACGCCTGCAGTCATACATACATATATAAACGGTTTTGCCAAATAAAAACCACACCATCGAACCCAAAAAAGAACCCACGTCTAACACCATCCATTATTCCATTTGGATGTATAATTGCTGGTCTAGCTCCAACTCTTGAAACTAACAGCAAGGAAAGGAACTACGGAGCTCCTATATTACACTGACAAATACGAAATGCTTGTAGAAGCCATTTGGATGTATAATTGCTGGTCTAGCTCCAACTCTTGAAACTAACAGCAAGGAAAGGAACTACAGAGTTCCTATATTACTCTAACAAATACGAAATGCTTGTAGAAGCAACAAGGTTTTAGGTAGCTGTACATTGCTCGCGAACTCCTAATTCCACACCTCAAAACTTCTCAGACTGAACTGTTTGACCCTTGTGTAGATGCAAATTTCCTTACCTGCTCGACGTAGATGAACTTGCGGTTCTCGTCCTTGAGCAGCGCTGGCACAAGCGAATCCAGCACGTTCTGCACGCACGCGCCCTGCGAGCAACAGCAACAGAATTGGGTACATTTCCCCACTAAGTTGAACAAATGAACTAGAAACGTAACTGAGACTCCGTTAGAAAAAACTAACGAGATTAGAAAGATAACATGGTATAAAACCATTCCAAAAGCTTTCCCAGAACAAGAGCGAAAAGGCTAAAATAAAACCGACGAAAAATTCTCGGCAAACCCAGGGGCATTCGAGCAGCGGGAAGTAACCTGGATGGAGTTATTGGATCCGACGTAGTACTGGTCGACGGTCTTGAGCCAGCCGACGTCGTCGTGGGTGTGGGGAACCACGTGCACGTTGAGCTTCCCCTTCACCACCCCCGCCGACGTGTTGTAGGGGATGTACAGCCCCTCGGCCCCGCCGCCGGGGCCGAGCAACACGGCGGCGGCGGCGAGGAGTAGGGCAAGCCGGACGGGGCCCATGGCGTCGGCCACTGGGAAGCTTCTAGAAGAGCGCGAGCGGAAGCGGACGGGCGGCGCGGCGGTGGTGGTCGTCGGATAGCGAGAGTGACTGCGGGCCGACCGGCGAAGTCGAGTAGCTAAGAAAAGGCGGCAACGCGGGCCCCTTCTGTCAGCGCGCGGGCTTGCGGAGTGTATATAGGAGGGAGTAGTTGCGGGTTCGCCGTGCCACGTCAAAGTCTGCGTGGATGCTGTGGCGTTGTGCTTGCAATTTTTATACGGTAGAGTGCCTTGTCAGCTCTGTTTTGTTTTTTGGATAGGGCAAGCGTTTTTTGTCGCTGGTGGTGGTATGATTGATTTGCAAGGTTTTGGAATATTGTCTCGCCCAAATCGAAGGAAGCTTAATATACTTTTGCGGTTGCGTAAGGGTTAATAATGCTATAAAATAAAATAGTCAACAAGTGAATAGGTGATTTTTTAGTTAATCACCGCAGGAGAGCATCCGACCCGAATATACTACCTCAGTCCAAGTTTACAAGACCTCTATTGGGTTTCGTGTCAAATTTTGACCAACAATCATAAAACAAATTAATAATGTATGTATAAAAGTTAAGCCATTGGAAAGAGGTTTTCAATACGAATCCAGCAGTATCTCTTTTGTGTCAAAATAGACTCATATAGCTAATGTAGTTTTTTGTCAAAGTTTGTCATAACGTTCCGTGCGGCCTTACATGTCCGGACGGAGGGAGTATTATTTAAGGGTTATGGTTACAAAATAGGAGAAAAATAATCACGCCACAAGACGACGGCTATCTTTGATCAATGCTTCTCAAGTTTAAAGTCCACAAAGGTAACTTCGTCACAAGCCGGCATGTACCGTAACCGATTGCACAAACGGAAAAGCTAGAACAAGGGGACAACTGCTGCAGACGACTAAAAACTACGAGGTCGGTCTAATGAAAAAGAGAACCACCGGCATAGAAACAATCTGTGACAAAAACATGAGACGAGTGCCTTCGAAGTCGTCGAGGGGTTGTCACATTGCTGACTATGCCCAGGATTCACGATCTTCAATTTCTTGCTAAGCGATCAAGGAAGAGGTCTGTGCACGGACATGTCGGGTGTTGTAATCTTGTCAAAGGGCATCATTGTTGCCAACAACCTCGCCAACTGAAGAGGGGCGGGTTGCCATCACTGGGAGGAGTGGTACCAATGCTATAGAAGGGCATTGCTATACCGAGACTGAACAAAAACACGAACCTTGATAGAAGACTCCAGATTCAAAAAGCCACACACCCCTGAGCATTTTGCTAAATGATACGACCAACAGACAGCCGAGACGCTGACGTGAGTCTGACCGAGAGCCAAAGTCAACTGACACAACATGAAACATGAAACACGCCGACATGGAAGCTGCGACAGATTGCAGATGATTTCACCAACGATGAAGACAATACCACCACCGTACAGAATGACGCACAAGCGTCACTGCAGTCACGTCTGAGCGAAGCCCGCCAAGGATTTCTCCCCATCCCAAAACTCCGACGCAACCTCAAGGGCAACTTCAGGAGTAAAAGAAACATCACCTTCAAGAAGGTAATGACACAGGAGCACCACCGTTACTGATCTAGCAAGCAGGATCTAGGGTTTCCGCGAACTCATGGATACATGCATGGAATCCAAAAACACATGCCTCCCAAGGTGGCAATCTCAGTGAAACACCTCTTGGTGTGGTGGTGGAGTTGTGAGTGCATGATTCAATCCACCAGCGTCCAAATCTTAGTGCTTACAATTATGTTGTAGGTTTTTCCTTACAGTCTTTTCGTAAAAAAAAAGCATCTTTGAGTCGTTAGCACACAAGCCCCAGATTTTTATGTGAGGCAAACCATACAGTGACAACCCAGAACGAGCGAATCCGGGTGGAGGAACGACATGAGCAAGAAAAACTCCCGAAGTCAAGTGCGATTGAAACTACGTGATGATGTTGATATCTATGTCTGGCAAGGCAATTGGAAATGCGCAGAATTATGATAGGAACTAACGACTAGTGCGATTGAAACTACGCGATGATGCTGATATAGAATTACGACATGAACTAATGACAAGTGCGATTGAAACTGTGGGTGGTGTGAAGTGATGTTTGTTCCGTTATTGGTTGATAGTGGAACCCGATCCTGCGGTCGTGAGGAATAAAAGCGATAGTAGGAACTAACATTCGAGAGGAAGCAAATGCTGTACACACGACAAATATGTGAGGAATAAAATCTAGCAAATGGTACGCCTAAGCAATTTAAATATTTTGCACTGAGTGCACAAGAGCTTTATGAAGAACACACTGTGCCATTCAATTGCACTTTCAGTTTTCTTCTTTTCTTTCCTTTTTTATTTTTCTTCACTTGGCTACAGTTGTCACCTGGAGCCTAAGGAGGGAGCGACGCCCGCAGCAGCTTAGAGATGAGATGGCCAGCTGGGACATGGACGGCTATGGTGCTTTGTTGGATCCACACGCCTAGCCTCCTCCGCCTCCTATTTTTTTATGTCCTGACTTTGTAATCTGAAATTATTTGGAAGCTGGGATTTGGAATTTTTAGGAGTTCTGGAAGTAATTGTAGAAGGCAAAGTTTTTTCTTCAACTTTTCAAATCTCCTCCATAATTTGTGAAACATCGAAGGAAAAAAGAGTGAACGTTCAAAGCCAAGGTTTAGAATTTATGAAAGTTTAAGAAAGCCAATGTTAGGACTTTCTTTTCTTCTTCTGTAACTTCTCTATTCAAGTTTGGCAATCTCCTTTAAAACAAAAGAAGTTCAAAGCCGAAATCTGGAGCTTGTCATTTCTGAAATGTCAAATGGTCACTATAAGAATTTTCTGAAAGTTCTCTCTTTAATTCTGAAATTCTCCCCTCTAAACTTTGGAACTTCCAAATTAGGTGAATGTTGAAAGTTGGGTTTATAATTTCTGGAATTACGTAAAGTTATTGGTAGAACTTCAGAAGTTCTATAACAAATTTTTGAACTTTTTTCTAAATGTTTTGGAACTTCCAGAAAAATTGGGGTGAGAAATGAAGCCTGGATTTATAATCTCTGAAATTTCATAATATCATTGGTATGAAAGTTCTTTATTCAATTCCTGAAATCTCTTGTAGAAGTTTGAAAGCTCTCTCCAAAAAATGGGGGTTGGCTGGGTCGCTCCATATCACTGTCGGAAGGTCATCCTGACATTGTTTTCAGGATGTCAAAATTTGACCGCTTGGTATAAGCCTCAAGCAGCCGACTGCAAACTAGGCATGCCCAATATAACCAAGCCAAAGGAACTTTTTATTGGAGTGGTGCAAGTCAGAACATGCAGCTCTCCACTAGCACAAGCTGGTGATGCTTGAGACGACCATGGCCGCATTATTTCTTATTGCTAATCACAAAGAGGAGCCAGGCTTAAAATTGCAACAGTGGAGTAAAAAGAAACACTATAACATCAGCTATCACTGCTACCTGGCTTTGCCTACCGATGCAGAGGCCGGGGTTTTACCTTCTTTTCGAAAAACAAAGCTATCATTGCCATTCCATCTCTCCAAGAAGCTCAGCTCCAAAGTTTGGTATATTAGTTTATCTTCTTATCGATGGTCAAATCTGATAACGAATGTGCGGATCTCCATTGGCCCCAGTTCGACTACGAGGTTGGAAGGATCCACAGATCTTCCACGGACAACATTTTCTTCAGAGGGAGGCCCTTCCACCTTCCATTTCAGCCTCTTCTTCTCCATGGCGGCACGCTCTTGGTTTGCAGATAGGTTTGTTTCAGTGATCTTGCCAATCTGGATTATTCGGATTGGAAAGAGATTGAGAATATTCATGAAGATTCAAACAAAATTGTAAATTTAAACAAATTAATGAAGATAACCTTTTTATCATGGAATACCCTCTTGAGGTCGACACTTGCCAGAGCTGAGAGATCCTTATGCTCTCCAGCCTACATGCACAGGACAAGTCTTGTAAGTTACAGTATATGTTGAAATTCCGCTAGGTGATAATTAAGCATATGTTGTCTCACTTTACAATACAATGATGTAACTTGTTTTATCTGAACACAAATTTAGCTCCATTTGCAAGCTCACATTACCATTTTTTTCTTCTTCAGATGCTTCCAATGTGGAAATTTGTAGCAATATCTTATCAATTTGTTTGGTTCATTCCATATACATTGTTCCTTCTATGATAAATATCCACAACTATGCTACCTGTACCCTTGGATCGAAAGGAGTGGATCCAAATAGTTTGGGGGCGTCTTAAAATTTCTTATAGAGAATATGTCTAGTTGTAGCAAGAGAAAGTAAGAGATCAAAGTATAAGACCTCATATAGGTGAGCCAACCGAAGCAGAACACTTCCATCTTCGAGTTCCTGTACAATGCACATGCATTTAAAATACACAGCTTTTCAAGCTATATACTTGTAAGTAGTATCAAAGAGATCCATTTGTTGTAGCTAATTGACTGATATTACTTGCAAGTTGTAACAATCGAACCAGGCAGGATACCAAAACTAGCTTGCATCAATACATATATAAAGAATACAAAATAGTACACTGCTCAAAGAGTATCTCTTGGCAGTCCATACAAAGAAGTTGATCAAAGTTTTGATTCCGACGTAGTACTATACTGTCCAGCTAAAGATGAGAATGTGTGAAAACCTTCCGCGTAGTAATTGGTCAGTACACATCTATATAATTAAATATATTTACCTCTTTTTAGAATCAGGACTATATTAACTTTTTAAGCACATACTCCGTATGAAAATCCATTGAAAGACATACCTGAAGGGTAAGCAATGCAACATTATCAGGTAAGCTGTAAGTCGGCTCCATTGCCGAGAATGAAGGAACATGCGAATTCACCCAATTACCTCCATCCTGTAAAATCAAGTAGGGGAATGTTCAATCCAAGAATAACCTCTTCTAGTTAAAAAAAGAATATGAGAATAATCGCTTGACCGATCATGAATATGAAAAATTCCAGATTGTACCTGCTCTGAGAAAGCAAGAAGGAAAGGGGAATATATTTCCTGACCGAATGTACGTCGCCACCTAGCTCCTTCTCCTTGTGGGTCAATTTTGAGATAGTATTTACCTTCAATCTGTCAACATCACATAAGTCGCTTTAAATAATAATAGCAGGACTCATGTGTTGCTACAGACTAAAATGATGATAATGTATGTTTATAAGAATAATAACATCATTGAATTGAGGTGTTGCTCGGTGTATGCCCAAATTCATGGTAGATTATGGTGTTTTTGCAAAAACAGATTTATGTGAGCAGTAAGCAATCCCATCTAATCTCAAATGTTAAAAGCACATCAGATGGCTGGTATGGCCCAAGGCAAACGGTCCCCCACTACCAACTTGTTTGATTATAGGAGTAAAGATTTCTGCACAACATCATGTGCGTCAAATGTAATATAATTTTTTTATCTATAATGCCAATGCAAATATATCTTAATATATATACCAATAGGATTTGGTAATAGAAAATTAAATTGCTTCCTCCATGACAAGAGTTGACCAAAGAAATAGGTTATATATATACAGATATTACTTTCATGCCATTTGCTTATTGTCCTTATCAAGCTATCAATCCAATCATATTCAACAATGTAATGCATTCTCCTGCTGCTAACAAGATTTCAGTAACAAATAGGTGATTTTGACTTCTATCCAAAGAACATGATCAAGAAGATATTTCCTTTTACTTACAACTAGTCCTTCACATTGATTGTCGAAACAGACTGTTTCATTTAATGCTTCTGCAACACCACGGCCATCATCATAGAGTAGCCTCCTACATAGGAAGTAAGATGGATTTAACTGAGCATAGGTAGAATAGGGGAAATACTAAAGTATAAAAGAGGCAAGATAGTACTGTGCAACTGTGCTTTTTCATGCTGTACCTGTGTAGCATTAGCTCTATTTGTCCATCCTTTATGCTGGAACCTCCAATAGACCTGTCTACAAGTACAGACAGCTCTTTGCTGCCATCTTCCACATAAATGCCAAGATTAACCTGAAAATAAATACAAGATCATCTATCTGTACATAAATCAGCGCCAATACAATCTACGAACAGAACTACATAATAGTTTGCAATTATGGATTCTCTAAAATTGAACATCACATTCCTAATTTCTTCATATTGAGAATACCATAAAATAGCTTCACTCTATGCATGTTAAATTCTCGGCCTTACCATTACAAATAATCCCATCCCTACCAAAGTTCTCCAAAGATTACTACTCCCTCCGATCCATATTAATTATCTCAAATTTGCCCAAAAATGGATGTATCTATGCCTAAAAAGCATCTAGATACATGTAATATTTCGACAATTAATATGGATCAAGGGTGTAGATATTAACTTCTTATGTCACCAAGTTTCCAAGAGAACAAACATATGGAAACAGACAAAGAGAGCTGATTTTGCTGGCATTAGATGTTTTTTACCAACTTACCACTTCTAGCACAACTAGCAACCAGAAAGATATTTAGTGCAAAATAACCCAAACATGATCTTAGAAAAATGACCGAAGAAACCGAATCAAGCAAAAAGTGCATAAACTGAGTGGAAATGCAAATTCGACTCCACTTTCAGATATAGTCAATGATGGAAAAAGGATGAAAGAAGTCAATTCATATTCTTACTGATACTAAATTTGCTGACTGAAAATGTATTACAGTAACAATAACTCACAGGATAATAGTTTCCGGCAATAGGTTGATGCACTTCGATCTTCCAATCCGAGCGATAATCTCGTACCTTGAAGAAAAGAAAGGTAACATATACACTAATATAAATATGGCATCATTGTGCATCATTAGCTCATTATATCACTTATTTTCTGTTCTGGTCATCCACTATGACATTGTTCAGATTCTCCCACCTTTCAAAACTAGTGCAGGAATCATTAACAGGCAATAATTTATGAATTATTTTACTTCATAATACATTTAGGGGAAGGACAATAAATATGTGTGGTCTAGGAAGGGGTAAAGTTCCAGTGCATCATACCCTTTTGATGAAATCACGCCCACTGGAATCGGTATAAAATATTCCATTTGTTGCCATGTTTGTAACAATTTCAGTTGATAATTCTTTTCCATTTCCATCATCTACTGGTATTGGTCCAATCTATGCAATAGAAAAGTTATTCATAATATGTTCGAAATCTGTAATGGGAGAAAATCAGTAAAAAACAAATTATGCAAAATGTGAAGCCCCCAAAAAAGACGGCGCATTTTATTGACAGAGCACTCACTATGAATTCGGTTTCCACATAGTCCTTTGCCTTGTAAACTCTGGTTATCTGTGCAAACGAATGAAAAAACTATATTAGTTTAAAAAATACAAAAATAATGACGTGGATTAATAAGGGAAAAACAGAATAAACTCAACATTTTATTACTATGAAATATTAATCTCACATTTCTTTCACCTATGCCAATTATCCAAAAATCATCTGTATGAGTGAGTATTTCTCTGATGTAATCATTGGTGAATCTTGCATACTATGCAGAAGATGTTGAGTGAATTATACTAGTAATCTATGAGTTCAGGTTGTACGTTGATTCAGAATGAATTACATTACATTCAAAGCGATCATTCTTACTGTTGCTTCAGCGAAACAAATGTGGGCTAAAAATTCTTTGAACCTTAAGATGCGGAATAAAAAGGAGGCAAATAAAAGATAAATTAGTGATAACTAACAGTTAAGACAACAAAATTTAAGATAACCTGATAAATCCATGAATTAATCTGCTGGTGCACTTCATCCAATATGGGCCCACGCAGAATTGTGAGAGGAACCTTGAAGTGGGAAACACAAATTCAAGTAAGACCGCTGATGCATGTTTTTAAGATCTCTTGACAGATATTGAGATGTATCTGTTATTCTAGAGATACTTTAGTCCCCTCATCATACCTGACCATCAGTCTTTATAGGAACTGTACCTATAGGGCGAAATACGTATGCTCCAGAAGTCTACAGCCCAGGTTAAAAAACACCAGTATAAGTAATTGCTACTTTTGGGGTAAATAGAACACTTGTAAATAGAAAACTTGTGCACCTGATAATCACTCCCACTTCCATCATGTCCTATGTAATACTTGTACTTCTGCTGGAAACTTGCTTGAACCTTGAAACGTGTTAATGGCGTTTGAGTACCAGTCATTAAGATCACAAGCAAAAGTAAAAGAAATAAATTCGATATCCAATACCAATCAACGCAAATGAGCTGCTAGAGAAGACAGCCCTGGGTAATCTTATTTAGTATGCAACTTCATTAATGAAAATAAAAATAATGAAAAACAAGGCAAGAGACAATCCAGATTGAAAATAATAGTCCCTCCGTTCCATAAAGATTGGTGTGGTTTTGAACCACCGCAATCTTTATGGAACGGAGGGAGTACAAGCCTTTGGAAAAATACCTGAGTCTTGCTATCGGAGTATCGAGACAATGCTCCAGCTGTATCATAATGAAGTTTCAAACGTCCTTGCCCAACTTGCAGTTTTCCATTTTTACCTCCCTGGGAGTATATAGTCGATGTCGAGGAGACAGATGCTGGAATGGATAAGAAAATTTGTCAAACTTTCGAGCAATCCTTCCTAAAATTGATGCATGTTAGATGAAAGACATGAATTCACCTGATCTTTTCCCGCTTGAAACAATATAAGTGTTAAAACCAAGTGGTGGTACAGAAGCAGAAAAGGCAAGCCAAAATTTGGGTTGTGCAGAAGGTGATGTGCCCAGGTAGGCTTTGACATGTTTGTCTCGTATGTTCAGTGAGGCACTAGCTATAGGCAGAAGTTGCGACTCGATTTCTTTTCTCTCAGAATCATGAACAACAATTGAGTCACTCATAACCTGTTAATTCCATAAATGGGAACATTTAGTTTCATGGTAGTGTCACTATTTATTGAACACATTTTATGCATATTCGAAATGGCCAGATATATCAGCTAGCGATCAAAATCAAGAAAATCAGGCCATGAATTGCATACTGGTATACGAAGGACATCCTCCCGTTTCCATCCAAGAGAGTTGTACACAACAACAACCTGTAGCAGAAATGTCGAAAACAAAACGATCAATGTTGTATGGGTTAAACTTCTTAAGAACTATTATGCATGAATTCAAAATCAATACAAATTTAATCTCAAAAATGAAAAAAGTCATGCATCAGTTGAGAACAGAACCCACCAAGCTTTTGCCTTGAGAAAAGTTCACCTCAGAAGGGGGGCAGTATGTAATGTTTAGGAGAGGACACTGAAAGAAAAAAGATATCAGTCCATACTAAATATCAAGTCATTGTGAACTAACACAAGATCCATTTTCAAAGAACCTCCAAACTGACCTGTCCAAAGTTTGTTGTTGGGGATTTACAATGGGATTTTGAGTGAGACTCGCTCAAGCAAGCGAGAGAAGTCGAAACCAGCTCCTCAGCCTGGGAAATAATCAAACCAAAAAAAAACCCGATCAAATCCCAAAAGAAAACATCAAATATGAATTTCCCCTCTATTTCACCACTGTTCTCAGCCCACAATGCGCACATAACAGGGAAATACTAAATCTAACAAGAATTTAATGCTACATGATAACCATAACGTACCACAACCGATTATCAACTCTTAAAGCAATTACATGGGGGTGCAAATTGGAACACTACAATACCCAACTTTTGATTTCCTCAATGGGCAGACATTGAAACGGAGTTTCTTGAGGCAGAGATAAATATAGTGAAACAGAGGGAGTACAATTTTTCTCTCGAGAAGCTTACTTTCTTATAGCCAATTGATAATCTCTTTGCATAATCATTTGCAACATGTTGCTGCTCCGTTCCTGTAACAGCATCGTGGTGTTGAACAAGAGCTAGAGCATCAGCTAAACTATCTGTTGTGGGACCTGAGTTGCTTCTTCCTTTGAAAACTTCCAGCTGCCTAGCTGCCTGAAATGTGAAAACATATTCACCTTTGAGCATACAAACTTTACGAAGTGACATATAAATTATATAATATTGGTTTTATACATCTGGAGGACAGTATAGTGAAAGAGGGAGTTATAAGTACCAAGTAGTATCCACTCATCATGCGGACATATTGTTTGAAGGCTGGTCTGCTTGTAAAGTAACCTGTCCAGTATGAATTCGGCTTGTCTGCATATCTGTGGAAGAAATATATTGATATAAATGTGAAAAGAACAGATGCTAAGTTAAGCGTCCAACTAAGAATACAAAATAGAACATACGGGAAGAAATCATTTGTCTTGAGAGGCCATGTCTCACTTGCAGCAAATTTTGCATCAGTATAAATGGAAGGTGTGGAATACAGAGCATTGACACGGCCATCCTGAGGTATGGTCAAACAGACATTTCAAATATATTGCATGATCCATAATGATCATCATGGTGAGAACTCAAGAACACACTACTATGTAGAGATGTGATTTCAACTTTACATCATGGAACTACATATAGTCAAGTTTTTAATTCCAGGCCCATCATTTACCTTGTTCACATAGTGAATTAATTTGTCCATCTGTCTGAACCAACTTTCTGCGTATTGATATTTGAAGTCTGTTCCCATTGTAAACATGATATGGTTTGTCCTTGTGATATTTGCCTACACAGGGAGATAGAAACGGGTATAACTTAGGATGAACACCTGTACAGCTGAATAGACTTACCACTTTTAGCATGTGGTACTATTAACTTTCCAGCATAACTGCAAATACATCCAAGTAACATAGAACAAAGCTGCATTCTCAATATCAGAAATAAACTTTATGATTGACGGCCATTCTAATAAGAAGTTTGTAGCTTGCAATCATCACCATCAATGAGCATGAGACTTGGATCTTCATGCAATGTATATTTAACAAGCAAAGATATACTCATATGCATCAGCTGATCAACGTAACTGTATGAGCTGTTCCCCAAAAAAAGTGTAATAATTTGAGGACTACAACTGCTAACGGCGGGGAACAGAGCTCGACTCCCCTGTCGCACGGACGCACCTCCCTAGCAGCCCGGGGATAACCCTAGCCACCGCCGCCGCCGAAGACCCCCGCCCTCGCTCTTCTTCACCGCCGGCGCTAGCCGCGGCGGCGGCGGAGATCGTCCCCAAGCGGGCGGGCGGTTCCGGCCAGCGCATCTCGCGGGCGTGAAGCCCTCCGAGGCGGCGCAACGGCATATCCGGGGAGCTGCGGGTGGGCGGCGCGGCGACTCTGCTGCAGCACTCCTCCTTCTGCGGCTGTGGTGCTGCCCCCGTCCCCGTGGGGTGCCGGGATCCTTGAGCTGCTGCGCGCTCGGCGGTTCCAGGAAACTTATTGACGGTGGCCATCATTGTGGCCGTGCGGGTTGCGCGGTGTCTGGAGTGGGGCGGTGAGGCGACAGTGCTCCTCGGCGTGCCTTCGTAGTCCCGTGGGCGACGTGTTCGTCCGGCGTCGGGGGTGCTCTAGTTGGCCAGCTCGGATTTGACCTTGGAGGGCAAGGCCCGGTGAAAGCCGGGCTCCGGCCTTGACCGGCGCCGATGCCGACGGCGCTCATGGGCGTCGTTTGTGGCCTTTGCTTCTCGACGTTCTGTCTTTTCTGAAACTAACACCTGAAGCGATGTGTTCTTTCTTCAGTTATCGTGCGGTGGAGATCGAAGATGGCCACCGAATGATGTACAACGGCTGCGATGGAGCCACGTCATCTATTTACTATTTACCGTATCATCTTGTCTGAACTCGTAGCAGTTGAGCTACCGTTACTTAATGAACTGTCAATTATAAACTGTAATTCCGTGGCAGGCTTATAAGCTGGCTTGAGCTACCAGAATAAAGCTAAGAAGAAAAACCACAATTCTTCCGGTTATACACAGTTTGCTTCAATTTCACCTAGATCCACTTGATTTCCATCGATTTCCAACTCGAGGCTTGACAGAGGTATCGAAGCGTGGGGGTTGGGTTCTCTCGTAAAATCCCACTCCTCCCTCCCTGTTGAGATTTCCAACTCGAGGCTTGACACGTTCTTGTCGTAATTCCGAGACTGATGCTCCTGAAAACCCCAGATCCGTTAATCAGTTGTGATGAATGGACTTTGGGTTGCAACGAAGGTTTTGGTTTTCCAATGTGTTTTTTGGATCATCGGTTTTAGGATTTTATTCGGTATCAGAAAGTTTGGAGTCACGAACTCGGCCTAAGCTCGAATCGGCCTCGCCTAGCTGTTGACGCCTTGGGCCCCAACCGTTTGGCATGGGCGACGCGAGCTTTGTGTGTGTTGTGGTGAGGGTCTCGTTTTTGGTCGTCCGCAATGAAGCTGGAGTTGCCAACTCAAGAGAAGTGTTGTGTGATGACGATGACCCCGTGGACAACCTCGACAGTGATCTTCTTTTCGCGCCATGTTTGCAGTGGTGTGTCTAGCCCGGTCAGCCGGCGTTGCCCTGGTGCAGCCATATTCCATGACAGCGGTGTGGACACATGTGTCTGTTTTTCACTGTTTTCCGCAATTAATTGAGCAATTCTTTTCTTAATTAATGGATCGAGGCTTTGGTCTTCGGTTTAAAAAAATAATTGCATGAGCACATGAGAGCCTAGTGTACCTGTGCCAGAGCTGCAGCAACAAAAGCATTCACCCGATCTTCAACATTGTAATCAAAAAGCAGGGGATCGTCCTGCATAGATGAAAGCGCCGAAGAATTGGCCCCTGCCTGGTGTTGAATAAAATTCCATAACTGAAGCTTTCATGCATTTACCTGGACGATAGGCGAATCAGCATCAACTTCAAAATAAAACTCGCCAGTTGGTGGTTCATAATTATTCGGGAAGATGCCAGAGAAGATCTGAAAGAAAAATGAGCAAATTCCCAGCATTACATGTGAAAAATGGTTTATCTGAACTTAAGAACATCAAAGTTATTTACAGCATTTCATAATGGAAAAGGAAAGGCTGCTTACATCAGCTGATGAGCCGAAGGTCTTGGAGCCCCTCCATACAACCTCAAGTTCTTTTGTTCCCTTCCGTTTGCCACGATCTTGGTAATCAATACGGGAAAAATATAAAGCATCAAATCCTACCTGAAAGATCAAACTAGAAAATCCATTAGTAGAAATTCTATCCAAGAAATTAATATGGTACAGAATGTGTCATCCAAACTGTGAAGTTAATCTTATCATGCAAATGTGTATCAGTGTAATAAGGAACTGTGACTTACTTTTATTAATTCCTGTAAAAACTTTGAAGTCACTTGAAAAAATGAAAGCATGGAAAAAATGGATACAGAGACTTACTTGCGCACCAAGCAGGTAAGCCTGAACTGCAGAGTGCCCAAATGGATCAATCTGCCAACCAATTCTTGGAATCTGAGCAAACTCCTCCTTGATGAATCTGTGCCCCAATGTAGTCTGATCTATCATGTCGATGTAGTGTACAGCCGCCTCGTCGTGCATGCACATGCCCCCATTTCTTCAACATCACAAACAGCATCAGCATTTTATCAGATATAGAACAGAGACATGATTGCCAGTGCAACGTAAAAAGGAAAACTTTGGAACAAGAAGCAGCACACGTGAATTCTAGCTGTCCAGAGCTGACGAGCCCCTTCACCGTATCCTTAATAATGTCACTCTGCTCTCTCCACCATCTCTGGAAGAAGGCCTGCAGCCATACATACACGGTTGCTAATGGAGAAAAAAAATCACATCATCAAACCCAAAAAAGAACCACATTTGCAAAACCGTGCAGTTAGATGTATGATCCCTCTTTTTCAGGAAAAAAAATACAACTTCGGGTCGACACCTCAGAAAAAACTAATATTTGCTGATCTAGCATTTTAGCTCCCATTCTTGAAAATAACAACAAGGAACAGAGTTCCCACATTACTCTGACGAATACAAATAAAATAGTGACAGTTAATGTAGGTGCTTCTGAGATTGCATTTTTTGGCCCTTGTGCAGATGAGAAATTTCCTTACCTGCTCGACGTAGATGAACTTGCGGTTCTTGTCCTTGAGCAGCGCCGGCACCATCGAATCCAGCACGTTTTGAACGCACGCGTCCTGCGACCAAAATCCGCCAGTTTAATTTCTGATTTAAGAACATCAACCAGAAATGCAATAGTGCAAAAAATCACAAGATTAACGTCACACAAAACCATTCCAAAGCTACACCAAAACAAGGACGAAAGTACGAAACACCTACAGAAAAATAGAAGAAAATCTCAGAGAACACCGCGGCAAGCGTGGCGAGCAATCCCAAATCGAAAAAAGAAAAGAATCACGCATGGCTTTCTCTAACGAAGCTAGTGCCGAATTAAAGACCTTAAACGGAAAGACACATCGCAATTTTTGGATTGGATGAATTATCGGAGGAGGATCGTTTAACTGTAGCAAGAGCGCGAAAAATTGAGCGTTTCTTATCACAACCGTTCTTTGTAGCAGAAGTTTTTACTGGTTCTGCAGGAAAGTATGTTCGTCTTGCAGAAAAGAGAAAAGTCCCGGAAAACAAGGGGGCATTCGAGCAGCGGAAACTAACCTGGATGGAGGCAAAAGCTCCATTCAAACGCAACAGTAAAACAACGATAAAATGGAGAAAAAAGTTTATAGAAAAAAACAGGATCAGAAATCTCGGAGAACTCTAGCTACGGGGAGCATTCGGGGAAAACCGGAAAAGAAATTACTCTACCTGGATGGAGTTGTTTGATCCGACGTAGTACTGGTCGACGGTCTTGAGCCATCCGACGTCGTCGTGGGTGTGGGCGACCATGTGCACGTTCAGCTTCCCCTTCACCACCCCCGCCGACGTGTTGTAACGGATGTACGCCGCCTCGGCCCCGAGCAAGCTCATGGAGGCAGCGGCCAGGAGAAGATGGGCCAGACGGAGACGGCCCATCATGGCAACTGCCGGCGGCCACCAGGAAGCTCGTAGAATAGCGCGAAGTCGAGTAGCTGGCTAATGGCAGCAGCGGGAGGGGTGCCTTGCTTTGTGCGGGCAACTTGGGCGCTCCTCTGTCAGGCTTGACTCCTCTGCCGCTTCAGTTCCTGCGCGAATGCAGGATAAATGGAGGAAATGAGAAATTGATTTCTACCGGCTGGAGCTGAGATGGGCAGGCCACTGAGTGCCTCCTGTGTTAGGTGAAGTGGAGCAGTACACTCGTCTAGTTTATTTTACTGAAGTCAAAAAATAGATGCTTCACCTGTTTTACTTCGCCTAAAGTAGGGATTAATTACCCACCAATGCCATTATGAAGACCGAACCGTTATCTCCCGAGACCCTCCCCGATTCCTCATCTCCCTGCTCGGCTCCTTCCCGTACGAGTTGGACTTCTCCCATGGCAGGATTGGCGGCGCATCTCCGGCCCTAGCAGAGCCCGCCGCCCTGCTCCTTCGTGGCGCCGCCACCGCCGCGTGGAGGGCCGCTGGCTGGGCCGCCTCGTGGTCTGGCGGCCTGGTCCTCTACTGCTCCAACGCTAGCCATTGATTCAGCACACCGTGGCCTGAGCAAGTTCTTTGTTGATTTCTCCATCCCGCGAATTGCTAGGTTCTGTGATCCTACACGAAAGTGCATCAACACCAATTGTGCAATTGCTAAGTTCTGTGATGTTTGTGCCAAGATATTTTAGAGGTGGAGTGGAGCTGATTTTTGTGCCAAACACATTTATCAGGTGAAGTGGAGCTGAGATGGAGTGGAGTTTAAAGGTGGAGTGGAGTTTAGGTGGAGTGAAGCCCTCCCAAACAGGCTCTAAGATAAGTCAATACTTCCCCCATTTCATATTAATTGGCATGAATTTAATACAACTTTTTATTATATCCAAATTAATATGTAACGGGGAGTACTTGGTATGAGATTGATAATAATGAAATTTGATTGATATAGTGTATTTACTTTAATTTATTTTATTTTATTGCGTTTCATGGAAGAAAGGTACTCTGTTTTTAGATACAGAAAAGTACCACAACGCCGTGGAAATATTTACCTTCGAGATTGGTCAACCTCCCTGAGGACGTTATGTTGATTGCCACAGAAATTATAATTTTTCATGGCCAGACACAAGTGACACCAAACCTAGCATCCAACCATGGCATTGACATGTGAAGCTATGCCCAGAAAATAGCTAGTCATGCGATGCACAGTTAATGACTAGTTAATCTTTAAGCCGTTATTATTTGTCTAGATCATTAAGATTTACAAGTCCATACGAAACGGATTCCCACTTACGTGGAGCTCCGCCAACAACTTAATGGGCGGACGAAAACCACTCTAAGAGACCCTATTGTTCCTCTCGAGCCTTCTTCCTTCTTCTACCCATGCATTCTTCCTCCCCAATCCAGTCTGGGTGCTCCTCCCCATGCTGCCTCGTCCACGGCCGCCTCCCCCTCGCGCCGCCGCGGCCCCACCCCTCAAGTAGCTTCCTCTCTGTGGGGGAGGTCTCCGGCGTGCTGCTGGGGCACCGCAGCCCTGCCCGCTGCCGCCACCCTCGCCCCACGAAGGAGGTAGGTTTTTTTTTCTGCATAATTAAAAGATAAAATGCAAAGTTCAAAAAAATTAAAACCTTCAAATCAGAAAAATAGAAGTCAAAGTTTGAAAGTTAAAAATTAAAAGATCAAAATATTAAATGTCAAGAAGCAAAAAATTAGTTTTTTCCAAAAATGGCAGAAATAAATAAATTCTAACAACCCAAAAAAGGCATGTCGGATTTCATCCGCTAGAATTGGTTCCGGCGGTCACCCGCCATTTCCAAAACTATAATCACCTTGTTGGTCCTCTCCCCGAGAGAGACAATATTTTAGAGTTGTGCAGGTCTCTGATAATCATTGGTTTTTACCTAACCAAAATATATACTCCAGCTTTTTTAATTATTTTGGGTGATATAGATCTTCTTAATGATAAAACTAAATTTTCTGAATGAGTAGTTTAAATTCATAATACATTTATTCTAGATTAGGTAGTCAATACATATTTTAACAAGAGAGTTGTATCTCATTAAATAGAAAGATAATATTAATTTGCAGTATAAGATTAACTTTTACAGTTTGGATGACAAATTAAATCATCAATAAATTATATATCAGTTGGAATCAACAGTACGACGCTTTTGCCCATTTTATGGTAGCAGATTTTGCGAGTTGTTGCGACAATCAGCAACTCGTGCTTGGACCCCTTGAACGCGACTACGCGATTCCGTCGCGCACGGCATCCTAACGTATGCGCGGGGGCAGGGGTTGTGGTCGCACGCATCGGCATCAGGAGAATCATTGGTTATTTAAATTGTTTGGCAGATCGTTGGAGATCTGAACCGCCAGTTGCTTTGTCTCCTCCCATGACCCGATCGACCACCCACCGGACTCGGAGATCACGCAAGAAATGGTTTGTTTTCTTATCCACTTGAGAGGGATGGACGAATTGTTTAAGTTGGTATTTGCCGTGTGTTGACCTGTGCTCTTATCGTGGGGCGCAACATGCCCACGTGAATACGCGATGCTGCACACACTCGGTAGTCAGAGATTTGTTCGTCCAATTGGTCATGGTCTCAGTTGGTCATGGAGGTAATCAAGCTTCCCAAAGCAGAAGTGTAAATAGCAGTTGTACTGACACATCATACTAGTATGAAATTCAGTTTTTGTAACACAACGGTGAGCACCAATGCTTGCTTCCAATTTGTTCAGTAGCTTTGAACGGATAATATTACTCCTTCCGTCCCATATTAATTGCCGAAATATTACATGTATCTAGACATATTTTAGTATATAAATACATCCATATTTAGTCAAATTTAAGTCACTTAATATGTGACATAGGGAGTAGTATTCCTGCTCACTGAGTCACGTGTCACTAGCTAGGGGGTTGTTTGGTTGGATGGGCGGCCTTCGTATTGTCGGTGCCGGGCCTAGAGATGCCCACCTTACTGATGTCGGACTGGATGACTTGCTAGCACCTCGTCGGTGCAAGCAAGTAGCGGGTTACTTCATCGGAGAAGGACTATGGGTGGAGGAAAGCTCTCCTCGTTGACGCTTGGACGATGTATCGACTCACTAGCACACACAGTTTCATGATGTAATATCATAGAACAAAGATCTCAATATTACAACGTATCATCCAGAATTAAAAAGGTACTTACAACTCGTATAACCTCACAGGTTAGCTGGAAATAAAACAACTATTTAGTAGCGGAAAGCGAAAGATACAAGGACACATCAACACCACGGTGAGAGCGTGTTGGAATGTAAGCCCGTAACCCAAACATGCAGAACGTACATCTTACTCGTCGTCGGAGCTTCCTGCATCATTAAACGATGCAGCCACTAGGGTCAATACATTGAATGTATTAGCAAGATTCACTAGGAGTTATATCAGAACCTACCAAGTATATGCATAATGTGGCAAAGTGGAGTTCAAAACTATTTGCATAAAAGCTTGGTTATTGAATCATATATTTTATTCAAATAGAATTTTATCACTATTGGACACGGAGTAGACACACCCATGCTCCTATTAACTTAGAGCACATTGAAGTGGATTCATCAAGTGCTTCTACCCTGTTCAACCATTCATTTTATTTAAGAAGTTGGAATGAGTGAGACTTTCCTTACAGCTCCACATCTAGTTGCTCAAATTGTCCATTGCCGGGGACACGGCTAAGTACTCAGTTTTGACGCTCTCGAGAGTTTGTACACATTCCCCACAAGAAACCGACGTGTTAATCCCTTGCTGTCCTCAGGGTAGAGTAGCAACGGGCATCGGTTACGAGATTTTCAGAGGTAATTCCCTAAACCACGAGATAATCACGCTCCCCCTACACGGCTACCTCAGTACAATTCCTCAGGTCTAGATTCATACAACTTACTCTTGTCTCGCCAGAGCCCATATAGCATTGTGTTTGTACTGGAAGCTTCTAAATAGGAAACTGGTCTAGTCTCGGTTACCCCAGGTGGCATTCCACATTTGCAACGTAGACGCTCCCCGAATCCACGGGAGAGACGTTCATGGACGATCCATTCCTGAATCCACAGAAACTCGACTCAGAGGGACGCATAGAAATGGACCTGACGCCGCTAATCCTCAAAATCTTCAAAGCAGCCCACCGAGGATGGTTCATTGAATTATTTGTTTTGCCTTACTTCTAACAAAACATTTCATATCGCCAAAAGCATAACAATATCATAATATAGTTATTTCCCCCACGATACTATCATAGCCTAGCATTCAACTACAATCGATGGCAATTTTGGTAGCAAGGTAATGGCGAGGGTAAACTAGACTAGATGGGATTTATAGCTAGCATAGAAGTACGAGTAATATTCCTGATGCATCTAATAAAACATCTAGTGCATAGTAAAAATATTTAGGAGAATGATCAAAGTGAACTTGCCTTGTCCAAGGTTGTGGTAGTTCTCGCACTCTTCGTAACAACAAGGATTACACTCCACACAATCTAAAATAAAAGAAACATGCACATAATAAACACAACATCCAATACAAAAGCATGCCATGATGCATATGCCATGATGATGCATGCAAAGGTTACTTCTAAAGTAAAAAGTTTCGTTTCTGTTTTGAAAAGTTTTTCAAATGATTTGGACAGATTATACAACAACAAAGTGGTAATTAAAATGCATGAAACAAGAATAGGGTTTAAATCAAAATATTGTGTGGCTTTTGCAACATAGAGCAATATTTAAACTTGTATGCATTATTATTCACAAAATAATTTCTTTTCTGGTCCTAATGGACAGAGAACAAGTTTAAATAATTTTACAGTAAGTTATCATGCTCAAAACTATTTTAAAATAATTCATTTGAAATTTAAACCATATTCAACCATTCTGTAAATAGCTTCTGTCTAAGTTGTTCGAAACTGAAATTAAACAGTGCCAAAATATTCTACACGTTGTGAAGATTCCAGAAAGGTGCGGAACACAAATTTTGGACAAACGGTTTAAAAGATATGAGGCTTTGAAGTTATAGGGGCTTTTCTGCAAAATTGCATTATCTAATTCGGCCGAAATAAAATAAAAGAAAAACTCTGCCAAAGGGCAGCGCACGATAGGCCGGGATCTAGGGTTTCCGGCCGGCGGCGGCGCGAAGGCGGAGCGCGGGCGGCGCAGGCGGGTCGCGCGGGCGGGGCGGAGTCGCGGGCGGCGGACGGCGCGGGCTCCAAAACGAGGACGGTTCGCGTCACTACGTGCGCAACGAAGAGAGGAAGAGGATTAGGAGGTCGGCGCGGGCGGAGACTCACCGGAACGGCGGCGAAACGCGGAAAACGGTGGCGGCCGAGAGCAACTCCGGCGAGCAATTGAATTCAAACCGAGGCGAAATTGGACGAGCGGTTTGGGGGAATTGGAGGAGAAAAGGAAGAGCTTCGGGGTGACGTGGTCACTTTTGAAGATTGAGGTCGTGGGCGAGCGGAACTCGGAGTGGAGTCGTGGGCGTCGTGGACTCGGGCGCGAGCAGAGAAATCGGACGGAGGTCGAAGAAGGGTGGCGGGGTCCACCGGTCAGGGGCGGCGGTGGTCACGGTGCGGCTGAGCCGGTCGGTTCGGTCCGGTTCGGCCGGTTCGGTCCGGTTTTCTTGGTTTTTCCTTTTCTTTTATCTATTTTCTGTTTTTGAACCTAAAAATTGATTCGAAGCTCCAAATCACTCCAAATAAAATGCAACAAAAAATTTTAAATCATATTTTCATATGATCTAACTTTTGGAACAAGAATTTTCTCAAAATAAAATATTTAAAAATACATTTGCCTATAAAATGGCTTTTAGGGCCCTTAGGCTATCGAAACAAATTATTTTTCAAAATAATTTCAAAAGCCAATTTATGTGATAGCTTTATATATGCATTAAATCCCTTTTTAAACCAATAACCTCATGGGTTAAAATGCAAATACTCAAAAGCAAGATCAAAGCCCAAAATCAAATAAAAGCATTTTTGCAAAAGGGTTTTTCGGGCAAATTTTTGGGTTTTCAAAGTGATCAAATGCAAAGGTGACATGATGCTTATGATATGCAATGCATATGAAGAGTTTTAAAAATTGGATGTTACAAGTGTTGGCGTAGATGTTGAAGTAGATGGTGACGTTTCGATGATGTAGTCGGTGCCCTGCGTGAAGCGATGGCGTCTATTCATGACACCATGTATGGCGGTGTCTCGATGGACACCACGTAGAGGGACGTCGCGAGCGGCTGCGTCTAGCATGATGGGCATGCTGACAGCGCAGCCGACAAGTTGCCATATTGACGATGACGGTGCGTATGGCCATGCCAACGGCACAGCCGCAGGCTCTGGGTGAAGTGGATGATGACGGTGTGTATCGTTTTCTCTGTTCCGACCTGAAAAATAAAGATTAATACTCTCTACGTCCAACAAAGTGAGCATATTAGGATTCAGTTGACCAAGTCTTTAACCATAAATTATTTTATTGGTATATGAATACCTAATCGAAACCATAACCATAGGCAAGTACTTTTGATTAGGAATACAATAATATCAAATTTCTGTCATATAATTTGATTTGATGTTAACAAAGTAATTTTTGTCAAAATTTCAGTAAAAACGAGTCTAATATGTCCACTATTGTTGGACCGAGCCAGTAGTTTGGCTCCCACCACCTTCTCTACCCTTGGCACCCAAGTACCAGTGGATGTGTAGAAAATCTCAGAGATAATTTATTATAGAAGACGGCAAAATAAACTGCGCAATGAGATAACAGTCGATGTTACTAGTATCTCATTGTGCAGTTTATTTTGCCGTAGAAACTTCTGCACACCATGTAAGGATTTCCATATAAAAATCTTGACCTTTGCTGGAACTCTCATCTTCCACTACTCCCTCTGTCCTATAATTTTTGTCTCAAATTTGCTTAAAAATGAATGTATTTATTTTAAAAAAGATATCTAGAAACATACATGTAATATTTCAACGAGAATTATGTAAGGAAGAATTTGCATGCAGTGGGCGGCGGAGTGCTGTTGGGATGCTTAGGCATCGGGCTGGTCGTCATGACCTGGCTGTACAGCAGACACAACCAGGCGGCGACGTTGTACTCTGCATTTATTAGCACCGTTCTTTGTTTGCTCTGGATGGTCTTACGGCTACAAGATGAGTAGTAATGATCAATTATCAATTGTGAGAATTGTCACTGAACTAGGTGTAACATTTATATTCGGAGTAAAATTCAGTAGCGGTCACTGATTATCAATTTAATTAGCCACCGTATTTTAAAAATCAAAAGTTACGGTGCGTAAACTTGATGAAATATTCCACGTACGGTCACCCGCACCATATTTTGTACGTATGGGTCCGTAGCCCGTGCTAGCTCAGTTCGGACTTCGGCATTTTGTCCTAAAAACATGCAAACCCGGTGGATAATAATTCGAGGGGTAAACTGCAAAAAAATAAAGCTGAGGTACGTACAAAATACGGTACCGATGACCGTATGCGGGATATTTCATCAAGTTCACGAACTGTAACTTTCGGTTCTCAAAATACAACGACTAAATTGAAAATTGAAACCAAGTTCAGTTACCGTGAGTGCATTTTAATCTTTATATTTGTACGTACTTTAACATTTCTTGCTCCGCGATAGGGTGGCCACTAAACATTAAGGATGAGCGACACGAAGAGGCGATGAGTTACTTAGGCGTCGGTCAGGCGGCCGAGGCTTTATTAGGGCTGTCAGACCTGAGATATTGGGGGTTTTACCCTTGTAGCTAGAATATCTCTTGCGCAGCATTTTTGTGTACATTTGCAACATCGAAAATCTATCAAAACATTTGTCTCTAGAAACTCATCGCAACATCAATTTTTTTTGAATCCAACATCAGTAGCTCGAGGCAATTTTGATCCACAAACTAGTTGTAGCATCCAAAATCTTGATTCGTCATTTGCAGCACAAAATAAATCCCCTGACAGCTGAAGGAGCAGTATGGTCGACTAGAGGGGGTAGGCGACTAACAATTTACCTTTTCTATTCACTGTTAGGGATACAAGCATCAATACATGCGTTCACTAAAACGCCTAAAGGATGAACACCCTTAGTATGATGCAATAGCAATAGGTCGTTCTCAATCCAATCCTCGAGCTCAAGAAAGCAAGAATCAGCACCGAGGCGACCACTTTCGTCTAGGGTTTCCAACAACCCAAGAGAAACGAAATCAACAAACGAAACAAGGGGAATCAACTTTTTAACTTGGTGAAACCCTAGATTGAGCTCTTCTCTTCCTATCCTCAAAGTATTGTCTTGGGGGAGATCACGTCGGGAGAGAGATCTCTTGATTTGAAGCTTGTTTGTGAGAGAGGAATGGGGAAATTTTCAGGGCTGTGTCAGGCAAGAAGCCCGTTGGGGATGAAGGGGTATTTATATGGGGTCCCCAAAATCTAACTGTTATGCACTACGCAGATCAGACCGAAACTTCCGGTCTGGAGCCGGAACTTCCGCAAATTACCGGAACTTCTGCATATTCCCAAGGGAACAAACAGAGAGCAAACAGAGGTTGGGGCTGAAGTTGCACCGGAACTTCCTCCACCTGATTCGGGTTGAAGTTCCGGGTGGAACTTCCTCCACCTCGAATGTAGCCAACACAAAAACAGTTATTTGAAAATTGGTTTCTTCTCTCACTTTTTTGGTAGGCTTTTTAATGGGTGCAATATACTCCCTCCGTTCCATAATATAAGGCGCCCACGCATCTGGAGGTGCAACTTTGACCATCAATTAGATTATCAAAATGTGAATTATGTGTTATAAAAACTATACCACTAGATTTATATCTGAAAGAAGTTTCTGACGGTATAAATTTTATAATATATAATTCACATTTTGTTGATCTAATTGGTGGTCAAAGCAAAATCTTAAAATGCGTGCGTGCCTTATATTATGGAACGGAGGGAGTATGTATTTGTGTACGTGAAAGTGATTCACCCATTACCTTCTCTTGTGTACTCTCTTTTTATAGTACGGAGTTCCTACGGCTCAATATAAATAAAAAGCCGCTAAACACCGCTACGCTTCTTTCCTTTTTTAGGGCAACGAATCGTCTTGTGCCAAATGATTTCAAATCTGAAACACTCAAGCACACGATTAGTCCACATGTCATGTTGTCATTAACACCAAAACATTTAGGGATCGAAATGCCCTTTCATCTCTCCCTTTATGGTGTTTGATGACAAAATAACGATTTGCAATAAGATATAACAATAAAACTTAAAGCAAAGGGATATAAAATATAGACGGGCTCCCCCTAGATATAGGCATCATTTAAATTTGCTTTTGGAATGCAAAATGCACATATTCTAGGATGAACGCTCCCCCTAGATTTTATAAACCAACAACTCAATTGCAAGGGATTAAAGATATTTCAATTAGAGCTTTACAAAGATATTTAAGATTCATTCATACAAGATATAGAGCGTATCTTCAATAGGCATATCAAAAGTGAATGAACCCTACATGAACGTATCCAAAGTGAATGAACCCTACATGAACGTATCCAACAATATATGGAGCAATGCTTTCATCAAGCATAATGGGTTAGATAAATCCAACAATTGAAATCATACCTTTTGCAGTGAGATCTTGTGATGGAGCAATTCTATAAGGGCAAAAATTGATAACATCTCCACACAAGATTAGTAAGACATGACATGGATATGAAGCACTATGAGATATAGCATGTCACAATAGATATAAAGCATATCACAAAGTGATCATTAAACACATGACTAGTTATCACATCTCAAGCATAAAGAACATGTCTTACACACATGTATCAAAGCATAAGGACCTAAAAGGTTACCATTAGTTCAAAGCAATGACACGACCTCCATTGGGCGTCATCTCCGACTAGGCCTGCGGCTTCTATGGTGGCGACAGGCTCGCGGTTCTCGCCGTGACAATGAGCACTTTGTTGGGAACGTGGTATGCTACAATAGCACAAATAAAAGTTTATATCATGCTCTGCCCTGATCAATTTTATGCTATTGTTAATGGATCACGGAATTGCCACTTGACACGCAAACTCTTGGGAAGAGTCGATGAAGCGAGTCGATGCATAGTGGATGAACATCCTGCTCCTCCTCGAGAATCCCTCGTACATGCAATACTACATAAGGCCTAATTTTTGACGTGACTTAAACCCTCCTTGCAGGAGAAGGATGCTTAGTTAGTATCTTAGGAAGGACACTTTGTTGATACCCTGCATAGGAAGGATCCCTCGTGCATATCTTGTAAAGGAGGAATCCTGAGTAGCTTAGAGGGATAGTCCATGTATCGGTTATGCCCGACTCTATCTTAATTAAAGCCAAACTGTTCGACTATATAAAGCCGGGCTAGGTGCCCTCGATGGGCATGACATATCATGTAATCATATTCTCAATAGTAGATTGCCAACATGACGTCGTAGGTCTACCTTCAAGAGCGGGGGTAGCCGAACCTGTATAAACCTTGTGTTTTGCCGGATTTCGGTCACCATCGCCATCTTCTCCCTCATCGGCCCTACTCTACGATCATCCTTCATGAGGATACTTGTCTTCATTACGACGACAACTACCTCTCCTACTCCGACGAGGACTCGATAGCGTCAACGGCGGCGGCGAGAAGCCCTAACCCAACTAGGTATAATTTAGTATGAACTATATGAATTGTTATTTAGTATTTTCGTAGATCTTGTGTTCGAACTCAGTTCTCTTTATGAAGTACGATGTTTCTATATATAAACTCAGTTCTATCCACGCGCGTTCTGATCTTTTTCAATTTTGCGGATTAGGATTCAGTATCTTTTATGCCCAGGTCAAATTCGAACCGAAAATGGGGAATTCGGTAAACAGGATACCCATTTTCTGCGGATCATAATATGAGGATCTGCTAGAGATGATCCCGCAAAAGCGCGATCCAAACTCGCTATTCGTTTTTTGGACCAAAAGACGGCCCTAACAGCTACTCGAAAACTGACCGGCCCGGAAAAATCTCTTTGGTTTACACCAAAAGGCCCTAGAAGGGACGCATATATGCTGAGTTGTGCGGCGAGCTCCGATCCAACCCCCCACATTCCGCTGCCCCACTTCGCCGCCAAAAACCCTCTGCCACCGTTCACAAACCTTCGTCTCCCTCCACCTATGGCGACACATTTCCGCCGCCCCAACGCCGAAATGTTGCCAATAAACTGCTCCGACCGGTCCGCCGCTCTCCGCGGTGGCAGGCCACTTCCCCGTGCGGCGCCCGGCGAGGCCCGAAGTCTCGAGCTCCTCCTCCAAAACCCTAGCGGCACCGGCGGCCTCAGGTGACAAGGACCCCGAGTACTTGCGGGCGTGGGCCGAGTTTGTCTCAGCGCCAACGAATGCCGCCACCGGGAGAAGGAGGACAAGGACCCCAACTTCCTTCACGCCGTCGAGGAGTCAATTCAAAGAAGGCGGTGAAGGGGAATGCACCAGCAGCGCACCTCATCATCAGTAGGCGGCGACGAGAAGAATCAGCCGGCGGTGACCCAGGGAGCAACATTCTTTTTTTTTTTGTAATTGCTCCTCCCCTAACTACGTAGTATTTTGTATAGTTCGTATTAGTTGACGAACTTGATGAATGTTGTTGATGATGAACTTGGCGTGATGAACTTGACGAATGTTGTTGAACTCTAGAGCGCCAAGCTTTTTTTTATTTTCAGTTCTATTTCTGTTCTGCCCGACATTGTGTACTGAACTTCCGAGTTCAGCTCAACCGAGCAGTATAACATCAGCTATATATCCGTCAAGAAAATGAAAACATCAGCTATCATTGCCATGCCACCTCTCCAAGAAGCCCAGCTCCAATGTTTGGGAGTACTTTAGTTTTATCACCTTATCGATGGTTGAACCTGATAATGAATGTGCGGATCTCCATGGGCCCCAGCTCTACAAGGAGGTTGGAAGGATCCACTGATCTTCCACGGACAACCTTTTCCTCAGCGGGAGGCCCTTGTACTTTCCATTTGAGCCTCTTGTTCTCCATGGCAGCGCGCTCTTGGTTTGCTGATAGGTTTGTTTCAGTGATCTTGCCAATCTGCAGAATTGGGAAGAGATTAAGAATATCCGTGAAGATTTGAATAACAATATAAACAAGTTCAATGGAGATAACCTTTTTATCTCGAAATACCCTCTTGAGGTCAACAGTCGCCAGAGTTGAGAGATCCTTATGCTCTCCAGCCTATATACACAGCACAGGACAACTTACAAAACAAAAAAAGGATCTAGAGAAAGTAAAGGGTCGAAGTATAAGACCTCATATAGGTGAGCAAACCGAAGCAAAATGTTTCCATCTTCAAGCTCCTGTACAATGGGCACGCATATAACTGACGCACAAATTAAAGCAAGGTGTTCTAATGATTGCCAGTAGAAATATATCCAGACAGCATTTTGTTCAACTTTCTGTGATATACACATAGATGAGCACATGGATACATTTGTTGCAGAAGACTGGATGACATTACTTGTAAGCAATCAAACCAAGCAGGACAAAGAACTAGCTTGCACCAATGCAAAGAAAAGGAAAGTACAGTACTCTCCGCTAGAGAAGAGAATGACTCGGTGTTTCGTTGGTGAATGACATGTGTAATTAAATATTTTTACTTCCTTTTTTGGATCATGAACATCTCTACTATTTGGGCAGATATGAAAATATTGATCCATTCTCCAAAGGAGGGACATACCTGAAGGGTAATCATTGCAACATTTTCAGGGAAGCTGTAAGTTGGATCCATTGCCGAGAATTTTGGAACGTGTGAATTCACCCAATTGCCTCCATCCTAAATAAAAAAGTAGGTGGAATGTTCAATATATGAATAACCAACTCTGGAATACGAGAACAGTTTGACCAATCGTGACAGCAACAAATTCCATACTCAACCTGCTCTGAGAAAGCAAGGAGAAGAGGGGAGTATATTTCCTGACCAAACGTACGACGCCACCGAGCTCCTTCTCCTAATGGGTCAATTTTGAGGTAGTATTTTCCTTCAATCTGTCAATATCGTAATAAGTAACTTCAAATAATATACCTGCACAATCATGTACTTGTAGATGTGATATAACGAAGTGATCTGTAATGCTAGAGCATATCTTCAATAATATGGCAATTGAGGATTTGGTAGTTGATAAGTGAATTGCTTCCTCTATGACAAGAGCTGACCAAACCAATAGGTTATAAATATTGGTATTACTTTCAGTCTTTCAGGACATTGGCTTACTGTCCTGATGAAGCTATGAATCCATTGTCCTCTTAAACAACGCATTTCTTCAGAAACAATGGAATGCATTCTTCTGCTGCTGATAACTGATAGTAAGATTTTAGTGCTACAAAAAAACTATTAGTATTGACTTCTATCAAAAGAAAACGGTCAGTCTAGCTAAAAAAAGGACATGGTCAGGAAGATATTTCCATTTACATACATTTAGTCCTTCACATTGTTTATCAAAACAGACTGTTTCAGTTAATGCTTCCTCAACACCAAGGCCATCATCATAGAGTAGCGTCCTATAGAAGGAGCGAGAAGGATTTAAACCTTAGAGGTGGAAAACGGGAAATACTAAAGTATAAATTTTCTAAAAAGTATAAAAGAGCCAACAAAATACTGTGCAGTATAAAAGAGCCAACAAAATACTGTGCTCTTTGACTCTGTACCTGTGTAGCATTAGCTCTATTTGTCCATCCTTTATGCTGGAACCCCCAACAGACCTGTCCAAGTATAGACAACTCTTTGCTGCCATCTTCCACATAAATTCCAAGATTAACCTAAGAATGAATACAGGATCATCAACCTGTGTACAAATCAGCAATAAGTCTGCCAACAGAATCTACAAACTGAGTGGACATGTAAGCTGAACTCCAGCTTTCAGATATTGAATAAATGATGGAAAAGGATGAATTAACTAAACTCTTAATGACACTAAATTTCTTTTTGCAAATATAATTAAGGAAGAATAGCTCACAGGGCAATAGTTTCCAGCAATAGGTTGGAGCACTTCGATCTTCCAATCCGAGCGATAATCCCGTATCTGGAAGAAAAAGAAAGTTATGTACGAATAGAAGTATGACATAATCGTGCACTACTGCAACACTTATTTTCTGTTTCAGCAATTCTCTATGGAATTGTTCAGTTTCCTACCCTTTCAAAAGTAAGCGGAGGAATCTTTAATTTTTTTATTTCTGAACTATTTTTTAATGTTCACATTGTATTTAATTGGAAGGACAAATATGCATTTTTGGAGAGAAGGGGGGAAAGTTCCAGTGCATCGTCATACCCTTTTGATGAAATCACGCCCATTGGAATCCGTATAAAATGTTCTATTTGTTGCCATGTTCGTAATGATTTCAGTTGATATTTCTTTTCCATTTCCATCATCTACTGGTATTGGTCCAATCTGTGTATAAGAAACATTATTTAATATGTTAGAAATGTTTAATAGGAGAAAAAAAGAGGAAAAGATTATTAAGCAAAATGTGAATCCCTGAAAGAAGAAACCAACAGTGCATTCTATTTACATAGCACTCACTATGAATTCGGTTTCTACATAGTCCTTTCCCTTGTAAACTCTGGTTATCTGTGCAAAGGAAAAACCTATCAATTATCATACAAAAATAATTACGTGGATTATCAAGGATTGAAGAAACAGAATAAACTCCACATTTTAGTACTATTAATCTCACATTTCTTTCACATATTTACGAAAAACCATCTACATGGTAACATGGGTGAGTATTTCTCTGATTTAATCAGGTGAACCTTAGATTTTTGATAAAGGGTAAATTAGGCGAATCTTACATATTTCTGCATAATTGTCCGGGTGAAAACCCGGATTTGGCTTGACGGATCGGACAACGGCGATGTCGTTGATGTCGTTCCCTTGTTGGAGGCATTGTTTTTGGAAGGTAGAAGTCGTAAGACCCGTGGCTGGAGCATGTCCTGCGGCATACGCCTTGGCTCTAGCGAGGTCTTGGCCACAATGATATCGTGCCAGTGCGCCACCTTGGACGGCAAGGGTAGTGGTTAGCAAGGATTCCGTGCCGTGGCATATTTGTCGCATGGGTGCACCCGATGGGTATCGACTGGCAGTTGCGGAGTTTGTTGCGACCATCAAGGGGAGCAGTGAGGTGTGGTGGCGCAAGGTTCGAGACAGGATGGGCATCGGCAATGGACGGGATGCCTAGCTGGCTTGTCTTCGAGTTCTGTGAGGCCAGCAGGCCGCGGCACCTTCTTGTCCTGCACTTTTGTGTTTAGGCCTGGGGTTGTGTGGTGGTGCTGGTTGTGATGTATGTCTGGCGGCCATTTGTTGTGGTCTTGTCTTAAGTGGTTGGTTGTGCTGGCCTGGTCTTGGACTTGTAACTACATTTTTTTCTATCAATGCATCGAGAAGAAAGCTTTGCGTTTTCTCTGAAAAAAACATATTTCCGTTTAAGATGTTGAGTGAATAATAGTAACCCATGAGTTTAAGCTGTATGTTAATTCAAAACGAGTGTCATTACAAACAAAGAGATCCTGTACAGGTTATCATCTCATGTATCAACTGGTTGGAATTGTGGTCTTTGATCGAAAATGACTATCAGCTCCGGAGCTACTGCTAGCTGGGAATCAGGTCCGACGATGGTGCATTGGGATTCCGGGGAGTTGGGCCCCACGTGCTTGTATTTCTGCAGCCCAACCCATATTCGTCCGTATTTCCTGGTCCAGCAACAGCTCTCTGGCCCATCACCCTGCTAGCAGGCACACCTTCCTCACACCACTCTTCATGTTCCTTGCTGGCCCAGAGCAAAACTGAAAAAGCCATTGTTTTTGGTTTGGCACAGCTTTGGGACATCCTAGGATGCGGCTAATTTTTCCTGGTCCATGATCTTTAAGTTTTGCTCTGGGACAAATTTTCCTGGCTATTTTTTCAGCTTTGGAACCAATTTGCAGGGTGCAAAAATTACACTGAAGATTGGTGAACAAAATTTTCACCGATAGTTTGGAGTGTGCAAAAAATGGCAGAGCTCATTTAGATGAGAACACATGTAAAAGTTGCAATGGGAAATCATTTCCTCAATTGAGCATTGAAGGAGAATTAAGCTAAATCAAAGATGCCGACACCTAAAAATTCAACTCACCACTAATTTGTTAAATGTTAAATTGTGTGTATAGGTGGTGTTTATTTGAACTGTGTTGGTTCCACACCATGCCGGAGCTCCTCCACACCATGCCGCTGTGAGGTCGCCGTGATACGATCTGGGCGGCGAGTCGCGATTGGAGATCGGGGACCGGTGGGTCGACGAGATGTTTATTACTGCTGACAGTTACGTACCACAACATGTACCAACACAGGTAGACCTGGGCCAATTCAAATGCCAGACTGATTTGGCCCATGTCAGCTCAATTGCCATGTGCCACTTACAAGCCCCGATAAATCCCCATATGAAAATGGTCCTGGACCTTGTACAGCGTACTGGGGCGACGTTGACATCTGCTGGGTCCGTATTCCTCATTTATATCAATTACTCCTCCCGATTTGGCCCACCAACAGTCCAACAAACTACCTTGATATCTGGCCCTGATAACGGTACCATAGTAGCCCGAGATCCTAAAATCCGCGTCCAGTCTTTGATTCAGCGGCAAGTGAACAAGGAGGGAACATGGCGTCTAGTTTTCAGCAGTATAATTATGTCCCAATATGGGGAATAGTTGCTTAATATATTATGCAGTGTTTAGATCCAGTCAGTGATGATTGCTAGGTAATCTTTTTACTACTGTATTGTGCTAGTGGGCACTTGTTGGGACTCCAAAGAAATGTGTGCTAAACATTCATTGGTCTTGGAACAAAAAGGAGGGAAATAAAAGCTACATGAGTGGTGATTAAGAGTTAAGGCAACTAATTTTCATATGAATAACCTGATAAATCCACGAATTAATCTGCTGGTGCACTTCATCCAATATTGGCCCACGCAGAATTGTGAGAGGAACCTTGAAGCAGGAAACATAAATTCAAGTAAGACTGATAATACATCATTTTAAGATCTCTTGATGTACTCCTATCTGTTATTCTAGAGATGCTTTCATCACCTCGTCATACCTGAACATCAACCTGGATAGGAACATTACCATTAGGGCAAAATACGTATGCTCCAGAATCCTGCCCTTTGTAATACTTGTACTTCTGCTCGAAATTTGCTTGAACCTTGTAATGTTATACGATTTATTTAAGATCACAAGCAATAGTAAAAAAAGAGATAAATCCGTTCCAGATTGAAAATAATACTGGAATTTACAAATTACCTGAGTCTTGTTATCGGAGTACATAAATAATCCTCCAGCTGCATCATAATTAAGTTTCAAATGCCCTTGCCCAAGTTGCAGATTTCTATTTTTACTTCCCTGAGAGTATATAGTGGATGTCGAAGACAGAGACACTGGAATGTATATATTTCAAAATAAAACTTGTCAAACTTATGCCTAATCCATTTTAAATTTGGTGCATATCAGATGGAAGACATGAATTCACCTGATCTTTTACCGCTTGAAACAAAGTAAGTGTTGAAACCAAGTGGTGGTACAGAAACAGAAAAAGCAAGCCAAAATTTGGGTTTCACAGCAGAAGATGTGCCCAAGTAAGCCTTGATATGTTTATCCCGTATTTGCAATGAGGCATTAGTTATTGGTAGAAGTTGTGACTCGATTTCTTTCCCCTCAGAATCATGAACAACAATTGAGTCACTTATAACCTGTTAATTCCATAAATAGGCACATTTAGTTTCTAAACTGGGTCAGTTTCATTGTAGTAGCACTATTTATTAAACACAACTTATGTATATACAAAAGATATGTATGAATGAGCAATCATAAACCAACAAAATTTCTTGTTTCCTGGCACAAAAATTGCATACTGGTATGCGAAGGATATCCTCTCGTTTCCATCCAAGAGAGTTGTACACAAGTACAACCTGTAACAGAAAAGTGGAAAACTTATCGATGTTATATGGGTTAAATTTATAAGTATCATGGATGAACTGGAACATACACAAAGTTAATCTTAAAAAACAATCAGATGAGTTGGATTAAAACACACCAAGATTTCGACTTGAGAAAAGTTCATCTCAGAAGGGGGGCAATATGTAATGTTTAGGAGCGGACACTGAAAAAAAAAAAGAAATCAGTCCAAAGTAATTATTAAGTCAGCTTTGAACCAATCAGGGAAATTTGTTTCAAAAGACAAAAACCTTCAAACTGACCTGTCCAAAATTTGTTGTTGGGGATTTACAACCAGATTTTGAGCCCAAATCACTCAAGCAAGCGAGAGAACTCGAAACCAACTCCTCGGCCTGGCAAAAAATCAGACCAAATGAATCCATCAAATCCCAAAAGAAAACAACAAATATGAACTTCTCCCTCCTTTCTGTCCTATGCACACCATGGACACAGACAAAGAAGCACAAAATCTAAGGATAATTTAATGCATGATAACCTTAAATAACATACTATAACAATTAGTACTTACAAGAAAAAAAAATACATATGGGTACAAAGTGGAAACATTGCAATAACTGCACTCTTGCTTCACTCAATGGACAGACTTATTGAAATGGAGTTTCTCTAGTCAAGAGACATATAGTGAAACGGAGGGTGTAACACAATTATCTTGAAAATCTTACTTTCTTATAGCCAATTGATAATCTTTTCGCGTAATCATTTGCAACATGTTGCTTCTTTGTTCCTGTAACAGCATCATGGTGCTGAGCTATAGCTAGAGCATCAGCTAAACTATCTGTTGTGAGACCTAAGTTGTTTCTCCCTTTGAAAAATTCCAGCTGCCTAGCTGCTGAAAGGTGAAAACACATGGGCCTATAAGCATACGGACTATAGGAAGTGACAACTAAAGTACATCATATTGGTGTTGGACATCTGGAGGACAGCATAGTTAAAGAGGGAGTTAAAACTACCAAGTAATATCCACTCATTGTGCGGACATATTGTTTTAGGGCAGGTCTGCTTGTGAAGTAACCTGTCCAGTATGCATTCGGCTTATCTGCATATCTGCCGGAAGAAATACAGTCATACAAATGTGAAAAGAATAGAAGCAAAGTTAATCATACAAATTAAACATATAAAATAAAACATACGGGAAGAAATCATTTGTCTTGAGAGGCCATGCCTCATTTGCAGCAAATTTTGCATCGGTGTAAATGGAAGGTGTTGAATACAGAACATTGACACGGCCATCCTGAGGTATGGTCAAACAGAACAAGTATGGAGTTCTAAGCGTTGATATGTATTTTTTATAAAATAACAGCACTCTTTACATATTTTCCACTTTAAAATAAATAATTGATGTTGTTTCAATAGCAAGAAAGGGAAATCATGGGAACCTTGATTAAGCACTTATGTTTTTTTTTATCTAATACAATGGCACAAGTTAAAACGATACTCGATACATACAGATATATTAGTATTGAAACTTTTCAAATCTGTTGCCTCATCTAGAACGATCATCATGGCGAGAGCTCAAGGCTTATGATTATATAGAGATGTGATTATAACTTTATAATGGAACTAAAAACTAACTAAAGAGCCACTCATGTGGTTATTCAATACCTATGAGGTTAGTCCAGCTCGTGCAGGTTTGGTCTATTGGAGTTTATGATGACATGGAGAGATATCAAGATACGTATAGCAATTTTGACTAACGAATCTTAATATAACTTTGAGTTTTATCAGAGATTTTTTATGCCGGTTTTTGTTTCAGTTATTCGATCCTTTGTACTCAGTTTATTGAAGGAAGAAAACCAGATGTTTGTAAAAGAAAGAGTAAATACAAAACCACACATTTTGTTGCAAGGGTTTCACAGAACCACTGCTATTTAGACATGTCTTCTCAAATAACTCAAATCGGTTCAGTGTGTTTTGACAGAGATTCTGATAGATGGGCCCACATGTAAGTGTAAGTGCCATGTCATCTCTTAATGGGCTTTTTACTCGACCCATTCTTGATCTTCTCCAGGTTCGAGGATTGGATAGGGGTTAATGGGTCAGGTCACTGACCGGGTATTTTTGTCACATAGATACTTACATGTGCGGCAAACATGGGTGAAACACTGTGAAACCCACTAAATTGGAAGTTTTGGGTCATTTGAGACGCCCTGCCTCAAGAGTTGTGCTTCTGTTAGAGAATTAGCATCAGCTGTGGTTTGGTGAAACCGTAGCCACAAAATGTGTGGTTCTGTGAAATTTACTCTAAAAAACCTAACAAAAGATAGTCAAGTTTTCAATTCGAGGCCCATACTTACCTTATTTACATAGTGAATTAATTTGTCCATTTGTCTGAACCAAGTCTCTGCATACTGATATTTGAAGTCTGTTCCCATTGTAAACATGATGTGGTTTGTTCTTGTGATATTTGCCTGCAAAAAAAATATGTTTTGAGAAAACACAAAGCTTATGCCTCAGAGCACTGACAAAAAGAATATATTTACGAGCCTAAGACACAGCTGAAACAACGGACCATTCATGGCAAGAAGATGACAAAAGGTCACTAGATAGACATTACAAATAACTATAGAAGTTAACTTCAGTCTAAGGATGAACACATGTATAGCTGAATAGAAAAACAGCTTTAATTATGAAATGGTACAGTTAACTTTCCAGCATGAACTGCAAATAGGTTAAGATACCATAGAACAAAGCTTCATTCTCAGTTTCTGATAGAAACATATGAAGGACGACCATTCTAGTTAAATAAGAAGTTTGCAGTAGACAATCTGCAGCATCGATCAGCATAAGACTAATGGATCTTCATGCATTGTATATAACAGGCAATGATACGTATCAGCATTACGGTATGAACATATATGAGACCCTAATGTACCTGTGCTATTGCTGCTGCAACAAAGTCTTTCACCCGTTGTTCAACATTGTAATCAGAAACCAGGGGATCATCCTGAATAGATGAAAGCGATAAAGAATTTGTTAGCCCCTGGTGTGAAATAAAATTTCATAACTGAGATTCTCATCCATTTACCTGGATGACAGGGGAATGATCATCAACTTCAAAATAAAACTCACCAGGTGGTGGTTCATAGTCCTTTGGGAAAATGCCAGAAAAGATCTGAAAGAAAAAAAGAAAGTTTATGACTTTACAAATGAAATATGTTTTACCAGATCTTAAGAACGTCAAAGTTATTTACAACAATTATTATGGAACATAAAATGCTACTTACATCAACTGATGAGCCGAAGGTCTTGGACCCCCTCCATACAACCTCAAGTTCTTTTGTTCCCTTCTGTCTGTCACGATCTTGGTAATCAATACGGGAAAAATAAAAGGCATCAAACCCTACCTGAAAGATAATAAATTGCGTGACACTCTGGTTAACATGTTCTTTTTACCAAGGAGGTTTGGATGGTGTTGGCAGAGTGGAATGATTTTCCTTTTGCCTAGTTTCTATTTGTCTTATCTCCCTGGACTAATGGTCGGAGCTTTTGTTGTGGGATGGAGGTAAGTCGGTAAGGAGATACGAAGACACAACATTGGGCTGCCCACATACACCATGTGGAATGGGAATGCCTGGAAGGGGCGGAATCGGCAAAAATAATTCAACATCTTTTGCTTCATCCGAGTAATATGGCTCTCCTTGAGCATGAGGGCTTTGTCAACGTTGTTTGGCTTTGGATTTGGCTAATGGGTGGTTTTTGCCTCTATAGGAAGAGCCTGCTATTCTGGCTCAATCGCCACTTGAGTAGTACTTTTTTCACCCTGGAGTAACTGGTTTAATTTCTTCTTCCTTTTGCTGTTCTGAGCTTGCCATTGTGCAAGTGCTTATAAAACTCTCTCTCCTTTAATGAATGGCAGTGCTCCTGCCTTTGCTGAAAAAATACCATAAAAAGAGAAAAAAAATGGTGGCACGGACGCAAATTTTCACGAGCACCATAACCTCAAACGAGCAAAAGGATTGTCACTTGCTCATGACGTCTCAAATATGTATTCTTGGATCATTGGACGATATCAAATATTGGCCTTATATTGGTTGGTACATATCGGAGTCAGATGTTACATGATATATTGGACGATGAGGCAAAACTTATCAAATATTATTTAGTTATTCTTGCTCATATCAAGCCTTTTTCATACAACTCAAATGTATGATAACTTGAGCATAATAGGTATATGATTCCAAGTTTTTGACTACTTCATCCGTCCAACAAAGAATGGCTTAACTTTGACTAAATTTGAATGCATCTATATATTGATTCATGTCTAGATACATCCAAATTTTGACAAACTTGAGACATCTTTTGTTGGATGGAGGGAGTAGTTAATTACAAAATAAATAAGTAAAAAAAATACTCACCAAATCCCAACTATTCCCTCCGTCCCATATTAAGTGACTTTCTATTACATGTATCTAGACGCTTTTTAGGCATAGATACATCTATATTTGGACAAATTTGAGTCACTTAATATGGGACGGAGGGAGTATAAGATATGAAAGTACATTATAAACACGCCTTTTGCAAAACTATTAATGGGTTTAACTTGTAGAAGTCATAAATGTCTGTTTTAATTTTAACATCTTTTTAAAGAAGAAAAAACAATGTCGTCTACACATGAGTTGATATCAAAAGAGTTATGGAGTCAACTATCAGAAGATATGTGTGAAAATGACATATTGGTCATATTTAGAAGCTCGGTGAAAACTGAAAGCATGGCACAAATGGATGCAGAGAATTACTTGGGTACCAAGGAGGTAAGCCTGAACTACAGAGTGCCCAAATGGATCAATCTGCCAGCCAATCCTTGGAGTCTGACCGAACTCCTGCTTGATGAATCTGTGCCCCAATGTAGTCTGATCTATCATGTCGATGTAGTGTACTGTGGCCTCGTCATGCATGCAAATTCCCCATTTCTTCAACATCACAAGCAAGCAGCAACATTTCATCAAACGGTTGTTCTGCAGTAGCTGCAGAGACATGAATGCGGATGCAACCTGAAAAAAGGAAAACTTTGGAACAAGAAGGAGACCATACACGAACTCCAACCTTCCAGAGCTGACGAGCCCCTTCACCGTCTTCTTAATAGTGTCGCTCTGCTGCCTCCACCATCTCTGGAAGAACGCCTTTGAAATGATAACAGGTGTTGTAGATTAGTTCCGACCTCCCAAGATGACAAGCGCATCCTTTGGCTAGGAACAAACCTGCTCGACGTAGATAAACTTGCGGTTCTCATCCTTGAGCAGCGCCGGCACAAGCGAGTCCAGCACGTTCTGCACGCACGCAGCCTGCGACCAAAGACACCCAGACTCTGCTTCAACAAACATCCAAAAGCTGACGAAAACCAGAAAATGCAATTAAAAGTGCAAAAATTACAATATGGCAAAACAGTGGTAGAATTTAAAAAAAAAATCTACGGGGAAAGACAGATCGGGGAGAGAAATCTCGGAAAACCCTACGGTACGGGGGGCATTCGCATTGGAGGAAAAGAAAGAAATTACCTGGATGGTGTTGTTTGATCCGACGTAGTACTGGTCGAAGGTCTTGAGCCATCCGACGTCGTCGTGGGTGTGGGCGACCATGTGCACGTTCAGCTTCCCCTTCACCACCCCCGCCGACGTGTTGTAACGGATGTACGCCGCCTCGGCCCCGCCGCCGGGGCCGAGCGAGACGACGGCCGCGAGGAGAAGGGCGAGCCGAACAGGGACCATGGCGGCGGCGGCGGTGTTCACCGGCCACGACGAAGATTGTCCAAGAGCATGACGCTGAGCCTGGCGCGCGGCGGAGTCGAGAACCGGGGGGAGCTGGGGCCACCTGTGGTGTCGTGTGGGCTACTTGTGCGCTCGCGGTGCCACATCAGCTTCTAAGGGCTTGCGTGCATGTAGCATCTCGTTGACAGAGTGCATTAAATATTGAAGAGACCGTATATTTCTCCGTCGGCTTACAGCAAGATTAATAATAATTGAGCCAACTGTGTCGTATATAGCCAATTTAATACTTCCTCGAAATATTACACGTATCTAGATGTTTTTTACATATAGAGACAAGTAATACCGGTCGGATGAAGTAGAGGCCATATTTAAACAAATTTGAGGCAATTAATATGAATCGGAGGGAGTAGATAGCTATGATGTTGTACTATACTTTATTAATACTTGGCCCACCTGTGTTGACGTGTGCGCTATTTGTGCATTCGCGGTGCCACATCAGCTTCTGCTTGCGCCCATGCAGGATCTCGTTGATAGCGTGCATTAAATTCAGTAAGGATTGTTCATACTTCGAAACTCTCTGCGAATGTACCGGTGCATATCAGTCATCATGATTTTTTCTATATCTCGACATTCAAGACTTACCCCATAGCAAGTTCATGCGCCACACAATTGTTCGCGCCGTATGGGGTAAACTGAAAGGAAATGTCTGGATCGAATGGGGGCATGGTGGAGAATTTCAGCAATAACCGAAAGGATGAGCGATTTGTCTTGAGACCCAAGTTTGATTGCATATTAAGCGATTGGCGGTCGCTTTCTATGACAAGAGTAAGCGTGGAGAAGGTCTCTACTGACTTGATGCCTTTCACGTTGCTTCAGCCAACTATGCATTTTGAGAAAGACCAATTACATTTCAAGCCGACACAACCACCACTTTATGTTCGTTTTGGACAATTGCTCCCCATGCCGCCAAACCAGTGGCGGGGTTGAAGCTAGCTTTCTACATTTAGTTCTTCCCAACCCGTGTCATGCAGATATGCTTATTGCTTCCCAAGTCCCATGGTGGGTTGGAAAGGAGGATTCGACAGGTGGGCCTAGGGCACGTGGCTGGCCACGTCAACATATCATGCGCGCACAAACACCATTAGAACGTCGGATGAAAACTTATGAAACTATTAGGACCCAAAAACACATTTTAAAAGTTTTGGAACTAACTTGGCATTTAAAAAAAAGATTAGGACCTATATTGTACTTAACTCATACACAAAAATGTATCATACTATGAAAGTATATATCATATGATAGATTTAATAAAAATTATATTTGGATGTTGACATTATGGGCCTGTTTGGGAGGGCTTCACTCTACTTAAACTTCACTTCACCTCTAAACTCCACTCCACCTCAGCTCTACTCCACCTGATAAATGTGTTTGGCACACCAATCACCAACCAGCTCCAGACTGCCAAACCCTTTTTTTTCTGTATCTTTTTCTTTGCTGCTGTTGGTTCGATCAGCCAAGTATCTATGAATTGATGAACGTGGCCGACTAATACAGCTACTGCTGATCGATTATTTGCATGTACTTCTATTTTGTGTTTCACGTGTTGTGTAGATACATCAAAGAGACGACTTGTTTGCTTTAGAAAATGAACCCCCATCAATTTTTATAACCCAACTATGAACACAATCGCAGATCTAAACAAAACGGAGAAAAAAGCCCGATGCCTTCTGGTTCCAGGAGCAATCGACGGAGAAAAGGAATCACATAGAAGAAAGGCCTTGCTTAACGGGCGCCCGGCGGCAAGGTCCTGCGAACTCAGCGAGTAGTAGAAGTCAGGAGTAGCAGACGGCGACGAATTCGCACGGTGGCGCATCAGCAGTTGGCTCGCCGGAGATGTTGCGCGACGGGCTCGCCGGAGACGGAGCGCGGCAGGCTAGGTGTTGGAGATGAGCCGCCATGGGATTCTCTGTCTCTGTCGATACGAGGGAGACGCGAAGAGTCGGGGGCTGGGACTTGAGGATAACAGTTTGTGTTAACTAATGGTGGGTAATTTATCTCAACTTTAGGTGAAGTGGAGCAGGTGAAGCATCTCTTTCTTGACTCCATTTCACAGCTCCAGTTCACCTAACATGTGAAGTTTATGATGTTTGGGACAACTTCACCTATTTTAGTGGTGAAGCTGTGAAGTCGAGCTGTACCAAACAGGCTTTAAGTCTTGATGTTAGACATTGGTATTGCGAGCACCTCTTGGACCAACATCAGGATGCCGGTGGGTATCCAATACCCGTTCCCTTATCCATACCCAAACGTTTGGGTCGGGTATGGGCAATGTTTTGGTGTGGGTAATACCCATCAAGACTGCTCGAGAGACCGCACGTCGTTCCCCTTCTCCAAATCCAACAATCCAACCACCGCCTGGGCGAGTTTTGCTCCGTCCCTGTGCGCCGCCGGCCGCCGTGCTCCTCCACCCTTGTGTGCCGCCGGCCGCCCACTTCCCTGTGACTTGCCCTTCCCCCTTCTATCCCCGCACAGAGCTCAGGCCTCGTTCTTCGTCAGGTGGGTGCCGTAGCGGCATGTTCAGAGAGGGATGTGTCCATGGCGAAGCGCAGGGAGGAGGAGCAGCAAAGGGGGGAGGGTGGGGGGGGGGGGGGGGGACGGTCCTCCCTCACCGTTGACGTCCCTCATGCCGCCCCCGCCGCAGGCCGTGATGGCCGGCCATGGAGGAAGTTCGGCGGCCTGAATGATGCCTCTCGATCCAGTTTTGGGAATTCATTTTTTCTTTCTTTCTTCTTCTTCTTCTTCTTCTTCTTCTTCTTCGATCTGCACCTTATCAAAGTTGATTCGATTGTTTCTGATTATTTCTTGGTGATATGTTCTGTGATCGAGATCACAAATGTTGGATCCAATTTGTGTTCTATCTTTCTGGGTATGGGTAAAACGGATAATGGATAAATTATGGGAAGGGTAGATTTGGGGATTGCGTTCAATGGGTACTGGGAAGGCAAACACCGGGTAAACCCATACCCTCCCCAACGGCATCCTGAGACCAACACCCGCGTTCGACCCCTGGGTGAAGCAAAGTACAACGGGTGTTGCACGAGCCGCTTGCGCGGTGTTAGTGCCGCCGGCTCGACGACGATTCCCGGGTCCGAGGCGGTTTCCGGGGCTGACTCAGCCCCCTGGCCCGCAAGCTTAGCCCTCGGGAGATCTTCTTCTTTCTCGGCAACAAGCACCGAGCTGACCACCTGGTCAGTCGCCGCTATGTATAGTAGCAGCGGCTCGCCTGGCTTGGGGGCGACGAGGATTGGCGGCGACTTCAGGTACTGTTTGAGATTCTTGAATGCCGTCTCAACCTCAGGGGTCCAATCGATTGGGCCCTTTTTCTTCATCACCTTGAAGAAAGGCAGGGCGCGTTCGCCCAGCCTTGAGATGAAACGCCCCAGCGCGACTACGCAGCCGTTGAGGCGCTGAACGTCCTTCACCCTGCGGGAAGCCTCCATCTTCTCGATAGCTTCTATATTCTTTGGGTTGGCCTGAATCCCCCTGTGCGAAACCAAGAAGCTCAGAAGTTGCCCCGAGTCTACACCAAAAATGCATTTCTCAGGGTTCAACTTGAGCTTAATCCTGCGGAGATTATCAAATGTCTCCCGCAAGTCATCAATAAACGAGTCCCCACGCTTTGTCTTGATGACGATATCATCCATTTAGGCCTCAATGTTCCGGCCTAGCTGGGTCCCAAACACTCGCGCAATGCACGCTGGAATGTCGACCCCGTGTTTTCCAACCCGAAAGGCATGCATGTGTAGCAGTAACAGCCAACCGGGGTGATGAACGCCGTTTTTTCCTCGTCCTCGACTGCCATCTTGATCTGATGGTAGCCAGAAAAAGCATCCAAAAAGCACAACAAATCGCAACCGGCAGTGGAATCTACTATTTGATCAATGCGAGGTACATGGAAAGGGTCTTTTGGACATGCACGATTAAGATTGGTAAAATCAACACACATGCGTAATTTATTCTCCCCTTGGGCACTACAACTGGATTTGCTAACCAAGTGGGGTACAGTACTTCCCTGAGAGCCCCCGCAGCCTTCAGCTTGTCCACTTCTTGCTTGATGAAGTCTTTGCGCTCCTGTGCTTGCTGGCGGATCTTCTGCTTGACGGGGCGGGCGTCTGGACGCACGGCAAGCCGATGCTCGATTACCTCCCTAGGGACTCCGGGAAGATCCGATGGTTCCCAAGCGAACACGTCGGTGTTCTCCCGGAGGAAAGTGATGAGAGCGCTTTCCTATTTGGCATGGAGGTTCGCACCGATGGTGACGGTGCGCTCCTCGTTGCCGGCCTGGAGGGGCACCTTCTTCACCTTGGCGGCCTCCTCCTTGAGCTTCTGGCCCTTGCCGGAGCGCGAGCTCGAGCTTGTGCTTCCCCCGGCAAGCTGCTGCGGGGTAACACGAGCCTTCTTCGTTGCGGGGCAGTTGCCCGGCAGCGAGCCTTCGCTTCCGGTGACGCCTTCGTCACTGGAATCGGCTACGGCGGCGGCCTTGACGACCTCGCCGACACACGAAGCCGCGTCCTTGAGGTCGCACTTGATGGAGAGAACTCCGTACGTGGACGGCATCTTCATCACATCGTAGGCGCAATGAGTTGCCACCATGAACTTGATTAGCGCCGGCCGACCAAGGATCCCGTTGTACAGCAATGGGTATGACCCACGTCGAACACGAGGTGCTCGGTCCGAAACGCTTCCCGGGACCCGAAGGTAATCGGTAGCGTGATGCGCCCCAGGGGGCGCACGATCCCGGGGTTCACTCCCCGGAATGGGTCGGTGGGCTTCATCTGCTCCAGCGGCAGCTGAAGCATCTCCACCAACCTGGCAGACATGAGGTTTAACCCTGCTCCGTTGTCCACCAGCACCTTGGTCACCGTCATGTTGTTGATGATCGGTGAGACCACGAAGGGCAAAACACCTGACCCCAGCTGCCGAGCTGGGTGATCGTCGGGGCTGAAAGTGATCGGCACGTGCAACCACTTCAGCGGCTGTTGCTGCATCCGGGAGGGCTCGGGGTTCTCCTGGCCCTGCGAGGTGGGCTGCACGTGGTGTGATCACGTGTGCGCCGCTGGGGCACCATGCGGGTCGATCCGGGGGTCGTCAGCCCGCTTGGGGGGCATGGCGACGGATTCTGTCGTCAGAGAAGACGAAGCTGACGTATCTGCAGACGATGGCGCCGGCGGTCACCGGCGAGCTCTCCACACGCAACCCCCTACCTGGCGCGCCAGATGTTGTAGCCTGGGGCTTAGACACCGGGGATGCGAGGCACCCCCATTTTGGTTCGGCAGTGGGCGTTGGGGATCGCTCCGGCGATCGCCGGCGAGGCCAATGTCAAGCGTGAAGATGCACAAGACCATGTTCCCTAGGTTTAGGCCACCCTGAGGTGCAAAACCCTACGTCCTGCTTCTAAGCTTGTAGTAGCCAACTAACTCAGGTTTACAAGTTGCCGGGGGAGTCCCCGGGAGCTCCCTCCTTTCCTACTAAGTGCTACTTGCTATTGCTGGGATAAATCTAGTAACAACCGAACCCCACCCTCCGACCGTTGGCGATGGTCCTCCTTTTATACTCAAGGGGATACCACAGGTGCTTCGATGCATGGGTGAAAGTGTCGAGCTTAGACCCTAGGCAGCTTGCCCTCCAAAGCACTGTACCCAGGACAGTATGTACCTTGGATTCACAGAGAGCCACTCACTGTGGGCTGACTTGACAAGGAACCACCCTTCTGTCGAAGCACTTAATGCTCGTGCCACACTCCTCGCCCTGATGAGTCCCGCACACAGGTAGCCTGCCAGGGCGGCCACATGGCGCAGACGCTCTGCCTGCTGGGCACCGGCCCTGTCGTAGGCGCTAGTGCCCGGGAACACCCTCCCAGCAAGTGACCTTCCCGGGGGGCGTTCTGACCAAGATTCCCTTGCCGCCTTCCGGGGTAACCCCCGCAGCTCGGCTAGTCCTGCTGGGCCGGTGACTTTCCGGGCAGCTCGAGCGGTGCTACCCAGGGTGCTGTCCTTGCGGGAAGCACGTGGAACGACCCACGCGTTAGGTAGCGGTGGTACCCCGGGTGCCACTGTGCGATACCTGCCGTTACTGGACTGCTTCCCTTATGTGTATCACGCTTCCAGAAATAAGCAATATGATGATCCGTGCATGATGCGCTCTCTACGAATGACTGGATTCAGTTTCTTTGGCCGCGGATTGATGCCCGTTGGCTTATTGAATTTGTAGAGAAAGGAATAAGAGCATCTTCAGCAGTGGCCTTAAAACATGGCCCCTACTGTTGTTTAGGGGCTTCTCTTTGAATTTTTTAGCCCCTATTTCAACTCAATCTTCAGCAGTAGCCCCTAATATCAGCCCCTATTTAGTTTTGCTATTACACTGACTAGTGGGACCCACATGTCAGTGGGTCATTTCTTTTTTTTCTCCTCTCATCTTCTTCCTTTGGTCTCATTTTCCCCACAACATCACATGCAATTCACAGAGGAGATGGGGCGCCAAATAGAGCACCGCCGGTGGGGGGGGGGGGGGCAAGGAGCAGGCCCGCTGCGTGGAGGCAGAGTGGGGGCCGGCGGGCGCCACCGTGCAGGCGGGCCGTGCGGAGGCATAGCAGGGGAACGCGGGCATCAGAGGAAAGGCAGGGGTGGCCTTGTGTGGCGGCGCCGAGGCGGAGCGGAGGCCGGCGGTCGCGGCCAAGGGGCACCGGTGCAGCCTTGGGAAGTAGAGGAGAGGCACGTGAGGGCGCCAGCAAGCACGGCCGGGTGCGATGCGAGGTCGTGCAGGCCGTCGGCGTGGAAGCAAAGGACCTGCAGGGCGGCGGCTAGGGTGGTGCGGTGCAGGCGAGGGCGTTGGGGTGGAGGTGGCGGCGGGATTTGCCGCCGACGAGGGGAAGCGGCCGGAGGAGCTGGGCAACGGGTTCTGTCACGGGAGGACGAAGGGAGGCATGCAGATGGAAAGCTGACGTGGCAAGAGTAGGGGCCTCCCTTGGAAGCCCCTGTGAATGAGGGCTTGGGAGGTAAATATAAGGGCCTTTCCACTTTCGGGACCTTAGGAGGGGTCCTGCTAAACATGATTTTTTTGTTTCGGCTCTTAAAAACGGAGCAGGGGCCTGATGAAGATGGCACGCTTCGGGAACGTTACGTCATCAAGCGTTTGGACGACAACAAATCTGTCCAATGCCACAGGCGCTAAAACCAGCTAACTAAATGCCCGTCTAATACTTCTTTGACGTGCAGAACCGCTTGAGGCATCGGACTCCTAAGCATGTACAATGCAAGATGCCTAGGTGGGTGTTTAGAAAAATTAACCGGTTTTTGTTAAGCACCGATGCTTATTTAGACTAAGCAGATGTCTAACTTGGCACCTCCTCTATACAAATAAGCACTGGTGCTTAAAAAAGTATTTGGTTTATTTTCGTAAGCACCTGTCTTAGCACCTTGTATCGTACATGCTAATCACGCGGCGACCCCTGTGCACAGCCCGAGAAAGGTGCATGGAATTGTATAACGGCCGGTTTTACATGTACTATTCGATGAAACCACATCTAGATCGATCAGCAGTGGATAAAACGCACTGGCACTAGAAAGGATCGGACTACCTAGGTACAGAATTTCCCTTTTGTTGTGGGAAATGAATTGGTTGGAAAGTCCAATGGCCGGTGAAAAGAAGGGGATTCATTAGCTCGCTATTTTGTATGTATCGGTGAAATGATCGAGAGAATCAATCAAAATTATTCGATGGGCTGTAGAGAAAATTCCTTGAGGCTCTATAAAAATGGGATCCCTATGAAAATTTAGAAGGCCGTCGCTTTAAGAAAAAAATCTGAATATAATGATTTTGAATATCGATTTCTCGGTAATAAAACGTTCACCTAACTTTGAATTAAGACATGCAATTGTCTTATCCGAAGTTCTTCTGTGCAACTCTCCTCCTAAAACATTTATTATAATATTGTTATATAGATGGGTGTACCAAAAGCAATCCTCGGTCAGGAATGCTTCAGTACACACCCTCGTAAAAGTTTAAGGAGATTTTTGTCTTTCATTCCCCTTGTTCCTGGAAGCCGGCGTGGTTGATGCATGAGACCAGCCGGCGCGAAGTCTTGGAAAACGAGACATTTTAAGTCTCATCCAGAAAATACAAAATTGAAACTGATGACAAGTCATATAGAGACTTCCGTTTAATGTTTTCTATCTGGCGACAGTGTGGTGCCCACCTTTTCCATTTCTTAATTGTTTTCGATCCGGGGCTATGGCTGTCCGTTCCCTAGAGAATTTGAGATTAATCTTGTTGGGTTCGTTGCAAGGAAAATAAAAAATTTCCTACGAGAAGTGCGGAAGAGAGTCAAGATAATATCTACTAGATGTAAATAACGAGAAGGATTATGAGCATCATACCCTCGTAGACCACAAAGCGTTACGATCACGAGATCGTTGTTGGCGTAGTGGTATTTTCGATGAGATCGATCTCAATGCCGAACGTATGGCACCTCTGTAACATCCCAATTTTTTCAAAACTCTTCATATGCATTGCATATCATAACCATCATGTCACCTTTGCATTTGAACTCTTTCAAAACTATAAAATTTACCCAGAAAACTTTTTTGCAAAGATGCCTTTATTTGATTTTGGACCTTTATCTTGCTTTTGAGTATTTGCATTTTAACCCGTGAGGGTATTGTGGTAAAAAGGGATTTAGTGCATATATAAAGCTATCCCATAAGTTAGATTTTGAAACTATTTTGAAAAATAATTTGCTTTGATAGCCTAAGGGCCCCAAAAGCTACTTTATAGGCAAATGTATTTTTAAATATTTTATTTTGAGGAAATTCTTGTTCCAAAAGTTAGATCATATGAAAAAATGATTTTAAAAAAAAATTTGCATTTTATTTGGAGTGATTTGGAGCTCCGAATCAATTTTGAGGTGCAAAATCAGAAAATAGATAAAAGAAAAGGAAAAACCGAAGAAAACCGGTCAAACCGGACCGAACCGGACCAGCCCAGCCCGAACCGCCCGGTTTCTCTCACTGACCGGTGGGACCCGCGCGTCATCTTCTCCAACTGCCTCCGGATTCCATGCCCTGCACGACTCCGAGTCGCCCACGATTCCGTTCCGATTTCTTCGCGCACGAGCCTCCAACTCCAAATCCTTGCGCGTCACCCCGAAGCCCTCGCTTTTCTCCTCCACTTTCCCAAACAGCTCGCCCAATTTCGCTTCGGTTAGAGATTAATTTCTCGCCAGAGTTGCTCTCTGTCGTCGCCGTTCTTCGCGTTTGGTCGCCGCTCCGGTGAGCTTCTTCCATGTCCGACCACCTTCCCGTTCTCCCCTCTCCCTAGCGCGTCCGGTGACGCGTTCACTTTTGAGTTTGCCCGCCGCCGTCTGCCTTCTTCCCCAGCGCCGGCTGCCCGCCGCCCGCGCCGCGCCCGCTTGCCGCCTGCCGCCTGCCCCGCGTGCCGGCCGCTGTCGCCGCGCCCGCGCGCACCGCCTGCCTCCGCCTCTCGCTCCGCCTGGCCGCGCCGCCCGCTCGACCCGCCTCCGCGTTGCTCGCGCCCTTGCGCCGTCGCGCCGCCCGCCGCCACCGCCGTCCGGCGAGCTAGCCCTGCCGGCCAAAACCCTAGCCCCGGGCCAATCCCGCCATGCCACGTGGCGGAATCTTTTTTTTATTTTGTTTTATTTCGGCCGAATTTGATAATGCATTTTTGCAGAAAAGCTCCTGTAACTTCAAAGCCTCATATCTTTCAAACCGTTTGTCCAAAAATTGTGATCCGCACCTTTCTGGAATCGTCACAATGTGTAGAATATTTTCGCGCTGTTTAATTTCAGTTTTGAACAACTTAGATAGAAGCTATTTACAGAATGATTGAATATGGTTTAAATTTCAAATGAATTGTTTCAAAATAGTTTTGAGCATGTTATCTTGATGTAAAATTATTTAAACTTGTTCTCTGTCCATTAGGACAAGAAAAGAAATTATTTTGTGTATAATCATGACATACAAGTTAAATATTGCTCTATGTTGCAAAAGCCGCACAATCTTTTGTTTTAAATCCTATCCATGTATCATGCATATTAATTACCACTTTGATGTGGTATATTCTGTCCAAGGCATTTGAAAAACTTTTCAAAACAGAAATGAAACTTTTTACTTTAGAAGTAACCTTTGTGTGCATCATCGCATGGCTTTTGTATTGAATGTTCTGTTTATTGTGTGTGTTCCTTTTATTTTAGATTGTGTGGAGTGTAATCCTTGTTGTTGCGAAGAGTGCGAGAACAACCACAACCTTGGACAAGGCAAGTTCACTTTGATCATTCTCCTAAATATTTTTACTATGCACTAGATGTTTTATTAGTTGCATCAGGAATATTACTCGTACTTCTATGCTAGCTATAAATCTCAGGTAGTCTAGTTTACCCTCGCCATTACCTTGCTACCAAAATTGCCATCGATTGTAGTTGAATGCTAGGCTATGGTAGTATCGTGGGGAGATAACTATATTATGATATTGTTATGCCTTTGGCGATATGAAATGTTTTGATAGAACTAAGGCAAAACAATTAATTCAATGAACCGTCCTGGGTGGACTGCTTTGAAGATTTTGAGGATTAGCGGCGTCAGGACCATTTCTATGGGTCCCTTTGAGTCGAGTTCCTGTGGATTCAGGAATGGATTGTCCATGAACGTCTCTCCCGTGGATTCGGAGAGCGCCTACGTTGCAAATGTGGAATGCCACCTGGGGTAACCGAGACTGGACTAGTTTCCTATTTAGAAGCTTCCAGTACAACCACAATGCTATATGGGCTCTGGCGTAACAAGAGTAAGTTGTATGAACCTAAACCCGAGGAATTGTACTGAGGTAGCCGTGTAGGGGGAGCGTGATTCTCTCGTGGTTTAGGGAATTACCTCTGAAAATCTCGTAATCGATGCCGTTGTTACTCTACCCGGACAGCAAGGGATTAACACGTCGGTTTCTTGTGGGTAAAGTTTACAACCTCTCGAGAGTGTCAAACTAAGTACTTAACCGTGTCCCCGGTTACGGACAATCTGAGCAACTAGATATTGGGGCTGTAAGGAAAGTCTCACTCATTCCAATTTCTTAAATAAAATGAATGGTTTGAACAGGGTAGGGGCACTTGATGAATCCATTTCAATGTGCTCTAGGTTAATAGGAGCATGGGTGTGTCTACCCCGTGTCCAATAGTGATAAAATTCTATTTGATTAAAAGATAGGATTCAGTAACAAAACTTTTATGCAAATAGCTTGAACCCCACTTTGCCACATTATGCATATATTTGGAAGACTCTGGTATAACTCCTAGTGAATTTTGCCAATACATTCAATGTGTTGACCCTAGTGGCTGCATCGTTTAATGATGCAGGAAGTTCCGACGACGAGTAAGATGTACCTTCTGCATGTTTGGGTTACGGGCTTACATTCCAACACGCTCTCACCGTGGTGTTGATGTGCCCTTGTATCTTTCGTTTTCCGCTGCTTAACAGTTTTTTTATTTCCAGCTAACCCGTGAGGTTATGCGAGTTGTAAGTACCTTTTAAATTCTGGATGATTCGTTGTAATATTGAGACCTTTGTTCTATGATATTACATCTTGAAACTGTGTGTGCTAGTGAGTCGATCCAGGGATTAGCGCTAAAGCACAGAGATCGAACCCGTGTACGGGAGCGGTCGCTTCAACCTCCTTGGTATCCACACGTACGGCTTGATGTCGTCTCCTCCTTCTTGATCCAGCAAGACGAGGGGGAGAGGTTGACGAGATCCCGGCAGCACGACGGCGTAGTGTAGGATATGATGGAGAGCTCCGCGGGCAGGGCTTCGCTGCGCACGGGAGAGAAGGAGAGGGGCTCAAGGGAGAGAGATCCAGCAGAGGGCTTGGTGTGTTCTCTCTCCCCCTGCCCCTCCCCTTTATTTATATAAGGGGTGGTGGCCAGGGTTTGCCCCTCCTCCAAGGAGAGTCTAGGACCGGCCAGGGGAGGGAAAGGAGTCCCGGGACTCTTTCCCACGTGAGGGCTCCCCATGTACGTGGTTTCCATCTCGTGGTGGAGTCCCCCACGGTTCCCTCTCCTAATTAGATTGCTCCAATTAATTCATATAAAGGCCCAATTAAATTCTCAGAAATATTCCGGAACATTTCAGAACATTCCGAGAACTTCCGGAACCTTCTAGAATATTCTCGGCCAATACCGAAAATACCCCGAACTTTTCCGAAACCCTGAAACAGCTTTTCCATATATAAATCTTTATCTCCGGACCATTCCGAAGCTCCTCGTGATGTCCCGAATCCCATCCGAGACTCCGAATCAATATCCGATATCACCATCTATTATCTCATCGAAACCTAATGACATTAAGCGTTAAGTGTGTGACCCTACGGGTTCGAGAGCATGTGGACATGACCGAGACACCTCTCCGATCAATAACCAATAGCGGGACCTAGATGTTCATAATGGTTCCCACATATTCCACAAAGATCTCATCGGTTGAACCACGATGTCGAGGATTCAATTAATTCGGTATTCAATTCTTTTTGTCTCGCGACATATTACTTGTCTGAGATTTGATCGTCGGTATCACCATACCTAGTTCAATCTCGTTACCGGCAAGTTCTCTTTACTCGTACCACAATATAATATCCCTGTGACTAAACACATTAGTCACATGCTTGCAAGCTCAATTCAATAGGATGTTATATTACCGAGAGGGCCCAGAGATATCTTTCCGTCACATGGAGTGACAAATCCCAATCTTGATCCATACAACCCAACAAGGACCTTTCGAGATACCTGAAGAACACCTTTATGATCACCCAGTTACGAGATGACGGTTGATGTCCACAAAGTATTCTTCCGGTACTAGGGAGTGGCATGATCTCATGGTCTAAGGAAATGATACTTGACATAATAAAAGCATTAGCAATTTAAACTTAAGTGACACGATCAAAAGCTATGCTTAGGTTTGGTTCTGTCCATCACATCATTCTCCTAATGATATGACCTCGTTAATAAATGACAACACATGTCTATGGTTAGGAAATCTTAACCATCTTTTAATCAACGAGCTAATCTAGGAGAGGCATATTAGAGACACGGTATTTGTTTATTTATTCACACATGTATTTAGTTTCCTGTTAATACAATTATAGCATGGATAATAAACATTTATCAAGAACAAGAAAATATGATAATAACATATTTATTATTGCCTCTAGGACATATTTCCAACAAATCTTACCAGTGAATTGTCGATATACTACGGAGTACTAGTTTACAACGAATGTTCGTCTTCAAGACCAACTTGACATGTGACGTTGTATTGGTCATATACTCATGTATATGATGTACGGGGTCGTTAGTGAAGTCATTGGTTTTATTATCAATGTTTGTCTTGAAGTGACCAACTTGACATGTGACTTCTATATTGGTAAATGATCATGCATATATATGACGGGTCGTTAGTGGGGTCATTAATTAGTATCTTCAGGGTTGAATTTCCCTAAAAACAAATTTAGGGTTGAATTTCCCTCAAAAAAAAACTTCAGGGTTGAATAGGTTCTTTCCTTAACGAAGATAGACATGCTTCGGAAATTTGTCATCCAAATGAGTAAATTTCTAATTATCTATTACTCCCTCTGATCCATATTAATTATCGAAATATTACATGTATCTAGACGTTTTTTAGTCATAGATACATCAATATTTGAGCAAATTTGATATGAACATGATCAACATGGATACGACCATCAGAACCCTATTTATCAGAGTACTTAATAACAATTATAATAAGGTGAATTCAATTATGAATTGTGTCCAATATATTATTTGCAAAGAGGCAGAGCTGCTATCTTGTGTGATCTTGTTATGTAGGCATCTTATTGAACTCTACAAGTCCAAAGTAAAGATGAGGTGTGATAGCATTCAGCGGGAGATGCAAGGTGAAGCCTATTAAGTATACTTTCCAACAAATCAAACAGCACATGATTCGGAGCTTGCTAGAGAAAAATATCACGAATGAAAGTTGAATCCGATTCGGGTCCGAGCTCTCAGGAGACCCGAATGTTTTTTAATCACCCAGGTCGCATCCGGAGTCCAAATCAAGCAAACAAGTACTTTTTGGAAAGGTAATTACAAGACCTTTCCAACGGATCTGGTGCCACAAGGAGATTCGACGCATGCTGACCGTGGCGGACAAAACAAGCTGACAGATCTGTTTTTATGTTCTGAAAGTTGTTGTAGTTTGTTAGGAAAGTTAGAGATAGACTTGGATTTCGCCCACCTCCTCAAGGTGGACCAAAATAACATCTTCCTACTCCTTCATATACTAGATGTGTTCCCCAATGGAGTCTTGGGTTTTGTTTAGTTAAAAGTTAGCCATTGCTGCTATTTCGTGTAATCGCGTGTGTCGGTTAGACCACCTGCTTTACCGCTTTCGGAACCCTAACTTATCATCTCGTTGAGACATCAATTTAATACAGTATATTCGCAATTTAAGATTGTATTTGCTATTTATCTTGTTCTTGCTTGTTCTTCGATTGCTTGCAGGAACAAAGACCTTCGTGGTCAGGTTGATCGTGCCCTTGTGTGATCAATAACTCTCTAGAGTTGGTGTATCAATTGCTAACTCGCAGCCTTCCAGGCCGTAGTCGGATCGTCAACGTCACCTCCTACCCCAATCGATAGTTACCAATCTCATTGAAAGATCATGCCACCCTCGAGCCATATCAAATTTTGAGACTATTAATATGGATCGTAGGAAGTAGTATCTATCAAATTGGAGTTGGTGGTGATGGTTGGGCGTCGTACGTTCAAGCTGCCCCATGCGGCCCGACACTCTTGTCCTCCCGAAGCGATTTTTCTATCCGATTGATTCTAACCGAACCACGCACGGCCGTTTCTAGTAGCGCCCGCCGCCCCCGTGCAGCTCCTCGTGATCCTCCTTCACGCGGGCACCAACTACGCCTGCCATGGAGGTCGATGCCCTTGTCATGGGCCTCAGATTGCCTCCTCCTGGCAGCCTCTCCGTCTCCTCCTCTGGCCTTTAGGCCGCTCGGTTTCAATTCCGCTCTGGTCGCTCCGCCTCGAGGGCTTCCACCTCTCCGACCACGCCCTTGCCACCCAAACTCGAAGGTGCGGCTCTCTCTCCCTCCCTCCCTCCCTCCCTCCCTCTCTCGCTGCAGTGCTGGGCTGAGGCTTCATTTCTTCTCTGGTGCTGGGAGACCGTGGATGATGTCTGTGGCGACGAGGGCGACATGCTCTGACACGACGCCCATCCTGAATTCCCCTCGAACAGCTTCCCCTCGTCCCTATCGCCACCGGTCTTTTCCCCACCTAAGACGCCATGGGCAGCAAGCAGCACGCACTGATCTCGTCCATGGACGAAGACGACAGCTCCGCCTGAAGCGCCTTGTTTTCGAGCAAGCTTGTATTGGTCGAATTTGGGGGCAAATTTTGGGGACTCCCATTGGAGAGGCTCTCATTCCTCAAGCGCGAGTGAAAGGTTGCAGTCATCGACAAAGCATAAGGCATGTCGGTAGAGTAGATCTGGAGGGCCATCGAGCATCGACAAGGGGTGCAGCTCATCAGCTAATTGCTCTCGGATGGACGTTGTTGGCAGAGCAGACCTAGAGGGCCATCGAGCATCGACTAGAGGTGCAGCTTGCATGCAAGGAGATGGCTATGCATTTGATAACCAATTTTTATACGACATGTTTTTATAAAGAGTAAAATGCACCGGAGGTCCTAATTCTTTCGCAAATGTTCCGAGTTAGTCCCAATTCTTAAATCTGCACATTTTAGTCCTAATATTTTCATAAGTGGTTCATCCCAGGTCCCTTACTCGCTCTGGCGCGTGCCGCCTGCCTACGTGGCTGTTCGGGCCCACCGGACAAGTGCCATGCGGACTGTGCTTTTGCACATAATCCCCTCACTCTTTCTTTCTTCTCCCCCGCGAGTCCACCCCATTATTCCCCTCTTCTCCTCTCTCCTTCGCGTGAACCCTAACCGGCGGTGGGTGGAGTTCGGCTCGAATTTGTCGGCGATGAAGAGAGGGAGGAAGGGAGCAGCGCCGGCGCCATCTACAGAGCTCCCTACATGTGTTTTGCCGCTGGTGACTTGCCCCTGCTGCCGCGTCCGACGCATCGTCCGCCTAGTCTCAAAATCGGAGCAAAATCCGAGCAGGGTGTTCTACAAGTGTCCTAACAACAGGGTAAGAGAAGTCAATCTTTGATAATTTGCACAAATTTTTCTTGTATTTGTTTGCTTTGTGCCGCCAGCCGATTTGAGGAGGGGGCTCATCTGAGCATGTTGAACTTTTGATTTGGGCAGATTGGAACTGGGGGTTGCAAGTTTTTCTGTTGGGAAGATGGTGAAGATTCCTATCTTGATTATTTGTCAAGCATTGGTATGATGATTCCAAGCACTTATTTGGGTGGAGAGATTGAAGAAGAGGAGCAGAAGGAGGAGCTGCATGAGGAGCAGAAGGTTGAGCTGAAGATGCAGAAGCAGCAACAGTTGAAAATGGAGAATTCTGAGATCAAGTTGTTGCTGGAGAAGATGGATGCTTTGGTTGTGATCTGTAGGATGGCTTTATGTGCTTTTGTAGTCTTTGTTGCACTGTTGTTGTATGTGTTGGCTCAGAAATAAGAGTTATTTCAAAGAGTCTGCATCTATTTCAAATGTATGAACTTTGGTTTGTAATAAATGAAATTTGGCTCCTTCTGTCAGCTGAATGGTCTCAATTTTGTATCTGAATGAAAATTACAGGAAAATTTGACAGCATTTCAGTATCAAACAGACAACACAGCAGAAAATTCACAATGCAAAGTACCTTCATGAACATCCATAGTCATTCTTCAGCATCCATCAGTTCACATAGCAAAGTAAAGAGTAAGTACAGGAACATAAGTAGCAATGCAATACAGTGCACTTTGCATTACAGTTCACTTAGTAGAAGTACAGGACCATAACTAAGAACTGTCTGTCCAAAATGTGCAATACCAGTCTGTCTGTCCAAAATGTGCAGCTTCCTGTCCAAAATGTACTCCCCTTCTTGAGATTCTTCTAAGGTCAGTTGTTTTCTTTTGGCTTTGCTTTCCTTCTCTTCTGTCCTGGTAGACCAAGTGTCCTGGTAGCAGTGGTGGATCTTGGCACAGGAAGTGCTTCCCTGCAGTTTGCAAATGAATGTACTCTCTGGAAGAGGGCCTGGTGCCTCGGACTGCTGAGTTGAAGCATTCTCTAAATTTTGGTCAAAGTTAATGTCTAGTTATTGATAGAGTTTACTGAGAGTTTATTGAAATGCATACCTGTGACAATATTTGTAGCACTGAAAGGTTCTGGGGGAGAAATCCATGGAAGTCAGTTGTTCTAGACAAAGCAACACTTGGGCTTGTTGATGCCTTGCAAGAAATGTTAGATAGTAATGATTTGTCATGTTTATGCAAGAGAATTAGTACCGATATACATGAAAATGGAGATCATTTTACCTGGAAGCTAGAACTGAGGTTTTTCTTGACAATCTGCTTCTTATTCCTGGTAGCTGGAGCCTTTGCAGGCTGAGGAGCTGGAGCATCTGCAGGAATTATATTTCTTTCCACAGGTAGTTTCCTCTTTTTTGAACCAGCTGGCGCAATTGCAGGCTGAGGAGCTGGAGCATCTGCATCATCTTGGGCTTGCTCAGCGTCAGCATCTTGGGCTTGTTCAGCATCAGTAGTAGCAGCAGTAGCAGCAGTACCTCTTCCTAATTCTGGGCACCTCCTCTTGTTATGTCCAGGTTGGTTGCATGCACTGCAACGTGCAATAATGCCATGCCTACTCATCCTTCTGCCCTGCTCCTCCTCTACAGGATTATTCCTTCTTTTCAGGCTTGGTCTGCCAACAACTTTGTCATATTTTGGTGGTAGAACTTCAACCCCATTCAAACTTTCCCGTTCCGTGGGATCTCTCCATGGCGTTATGACCTCACCATATGCCTGCTTAAAAGCAACTAGCCGGTAGCATAGTGATACCCTTGTTTCAGGCTTGATCCTTTCATGCCTTAGACAATAAATGGCATGCCTACAAGGTATCCCTGTCAACTGCCAACTCCTACATGTGCACTCCTCCTTCATAATGTCCACGGTATATTGCTGGGTCAAGCAAGTAACTTGAAACACTCCTTTGCCAGCAGGTAAGCAGAAACAATTATTTGCCATATTAGCCTGCTTATCTAACTTCTTTCTAATCTTTGGGCATATGTTGCCAGCCCACTCCTCACACTCTTTGTTCTTAGAGTAAAACCTTGTCATGAGCTTGTTTTTTTATCTTCTCTAGCATGCTAAGTATTGGAAGTTCTCTAGCATCAAGTATGTACCTAGGTGCAAGTAATGATAAGTAAATTAAAGAGTAATGGGCATATGGTGCAGGTAATGATAACTAAATTAAATGGGCATGTAAAAGAGAAATTAATTAAGGCCTACTTGTTGAACACTTCACAATTGTTATTCAGCAGGATGTCAGACTTGGGGAATTCACCGAAAAATGCTCTATACCATGCACTAGGTTCAATTGCCTCCAAATAGTCATGTGCAGCTTCATCTAGCAGCTTTATCTCCTCCATATTCCTCATCCAGTCAGCATGAGTGTATGACCTTGCAATGGCCCAAAGTTTGTTCTTGAACACATCACCTTTCCATTTTTTGGCAAAGTTCTAGTGGAGATGCCTCACACAAAACCTATGATGTGAATCTGGAAAAAGAGCATTCACAGCATTGATCAGCCCCTTTTGCCTATCACTCATGATAGTCCATTGGCTTGTGTTCTCTATGCCAAAAATCCTCAATCAATGTCCTCAGAAACCATTTCCATGTTGGAGTATCTTCCGCCTCAACATATACCTGGGCATCGGTGGCCCGGCCCGGCCGGCCCAGCCCGAAGCCTGACGTCTCGGGCCGGGCTCGGGCCTCAATTTGCAGCCCTAAGCCCAGCCCGAAAGCCTGAAAAAAGCCCGAAATGACAAAAAACGAGTATTTTTAGGAAAACTAGGTATAAAAATCATTTATTTATTGATAGCCTCGAGGGTGTCCCGATCTTTCGATGAGATACCTAATTATCGATTTGGTAGGAGGTGACGTTGACGATCCGACTACAACCTAGGAGGCAGCGCCTTAGCGATCGATACACCAACTCCAGAAGGTTATTGATCCCGCGGGGGCACGATCAACCTGACCACAAAGGTCTTTGTTCCTGCAAGCAATCGAAGAACAAGCAAGAACAAGATGAAAAGCAATCTGAAATTGCGAATAGGAGATATGAAGGTTCACGAATCTGAATATTCAATATAGTTGGAATCTTGATGACGGTAAAACAGGTGGTCTAACCGACACACGCGATTACACGAAAGTAGCAAAGGCTAAACTTTATCTAATCAAAACGCAAGGCTTCATAGGGGGGCTCATGGGGTATAAATAGGAGGGGAACTAGGTGGTTTTCGGCCAGGCCCTTGAGGGACTCCGAAACGGCCTAGGAATCCTCCTAAAACACAACGAAAACATTTAAAAATTGGCTGGACCCTATTACATGGCCTTAGGCCCAATAAAGTAAGATTATAACCCTCATCTTTGGCCCATAGATACCCATTGGAGGGGGAATCCTCCACTTGGCCGAAATCCCATTGATGAAGAGGATGCGGCCTTCTTCTCATCTCTTTATGGCGGTTTCAATGTTCTGAAATCATCACTTGAGCTAGCTTCCGCCACCTTGCTATCACCTCCATGGTTTGCTGTCCAACGCTGATCCTTGTGGTCCAAGCTAGGTCCTTCATTCCTAAAACACATAAAAGAACCCATCTTAGGCAGCAGCATATTCTCATTAATATTAAATGAAGTACCGAGGAATGAAAGTACCTGATAAATTTAGTTGTCGTGCACTAGCTCTACTAATTAGTCCATGTATCTCCGGTACTTGAGGTGTAGGTGCCGTAGGGGCTGTGGTTGTATCATTAGTTGGGATGTCCTCATCATCCTCCCCTTCTTGAATCGAAGTCATCCTCGATGGTAGTTCATCTTCTTCTCCCAAATAAGGCTTCAAATCTGCAATATTAAACGTGGGACTAACCCCAAAATCTGCAGGTAGCTCAAGTTTATATGCATTATCATTAATTTTTGCTAACACCTTAAAGGAACCATCAGCTCGTGGCATTAACTTAGACTTGCGCAAATCAGGGAAACGATCTTTGCGCAAATGCAACCAAATAAGATCTTCAGGTTCAAACACAATTTGTTTTCTGCCCCTATCTCCCGCAAGTTTATACTTAGAATTCATGCGCTCAATGTTCTCTTTAGTCGTCTCATGCATTTTTATTATAAGTTCAGCACGTTCCTTAGCATCAAAGTTAACTTTTTTAGAAGTTGGCAAAGGTAACAAATCAATTGGTGCACGAGGTATAAAACCATAAACAATTTCAAAATGGCACAATTTTGTGGTTGAATGCAGTGAACGATTATAAGCAAATTCAATATGAGGTAAACATTCTTCCCACATTTTCAAGTTCTTCTTTAAAAAAGCCCTAAGCATAGTAGATAATGTTCTATTAACAACTTCAGTTTGTCCATCTGTTTGGGGATGACATGTAGTACTAAAAAGCAATTTAGTCCCCAACTTAGCCCATAAACATCTCCAAAAGTGGCTAAGAAATTTTGTGTCACGATCTGAAACTATAGTATTGGGCACACCATGCAAGCGAACAATTTCACGAAAGAATAAATCAGCAATATTTGTAGCATCCTCGCTCTTATGACAAGGTATAAAATGTGCCTTCTTAGAAAATCTATCAACAACAACAAATATGCTATCCCTCCCCTTCTTAGTTCGAGGCAATCCCAAAACAAAATCCATTGATATATCTTCCCAAGGAACATTAGGAACAGGGAGAGGCATATATAAACCATGAGGATTGAGTGGTGACTTAGCTTTTTGACATGTAGTGCAGCGAGCGATAAATCTCTCAACATCTCGTCTCATCCGAGGCCAAAAGAAATGATCAGCGAGCACATCTTCGGTCTTCTTCACGCCGAAGTGACCCATCAACCCTCCTCCATGTGCCTCCTGTAACAACAAAAGACGAACGGAGCTATCTGGGATGCTTAGCTTGTTAGCACGGAACACAAATCCATCATTAATGACGAACTTGTTCCATGTTCTGCCCTCTTTAAAATGCTGCAAAACATCCTTAAAATCTGCATCATGTTCATATTGTTCTTTTATAGTCTCCAATCCAAATATCCGAAAACCAAGCTGAGATAACAAGGTATAACGACGTGATAACGCATCAGCAATAACATTATCTTTACCCTTCTTATGTTTAATAACATACAGAAAAGACTCAATAAATTCAACCCATTTAGCATGACGACGGTTTAGCTTTGCTTGACTACGAATATGCTTCAAAGATTCATGATCAGAATGTATAACAAATTCTTTGGGCCATAAATAATGTTGCCATGTTTCTAAAGTCCGAACGAGAGCATATAATTCCTTATCATAAGTAGAATAATTCAGACTAGGCCCACTCAATTTTTCACTAAAGTATGCAACAGGTTTTCCATCTTGTAACAACACACCTCCTAAACCGATTCCACTAGCATCACACTCCAACTCAAAAGTCTTATTAAAATCAGGAAGTTGGAGTAAAGGAGCATGTGTCAACTTATCTTTCAATATGAGAAAAGCTTCTTCTTGTGCAGCGCCCCATACATATGGAACGTCCTTCTTTGTGAGCTCATTAAGCGGTGCAGCAAGGGTGCTGAAATCCTTTACAAAGCGGCAATAAAACCCAGCGAGTCCAAGAAAGCTCCTCACTTGGGTGACCGTTGTTGGAGTTGGCCAGCTTTGAATAGCGTCGATCTTGGCCTTATCAACTTCTATGCCCTGTGGAGTGACAACATAGCCAAGAAACGAAACTCGATCGGTGCAAAAGGTGCACTTCTCAAGGTTACCAAACAAACGTGCATCTCTCAAAGCATCAAAAAGAGAATGTAAATGATTCAAGTGGTCTTCTAAAGAGCTGTTGTAAATCAATATATCATCAAAATAAACCACCACAAATCGTCCTATGAAAGCACGTAAAACTTCGTTCATTAACCGCATGAAAGTGCTAGGTGCGTTAGTAAGACCGAAAGGCATGACTAACCACTCATATAGTCCAAACTTAGTTTTCAATGTTGTTTTCCATTCATCGCCTAATTTCATTCGAATTTGGTGGTAACCACTACGTAAATCAACTTTAGAGAACACGGTAGAGCCACTTAATTCATCTAACATATCATCAAGTCTAGGAATTGGGTGACGATAGCGAATAGTAATGTTATTAATAGCTCTACAATCTACACACATACGCCAAGAACCATCTTTCTTTGGTACCAAAATAACAGGAACAGCACAAGGACTAAGGGATTCACGAACATAACCTTTGTCGAGCAATTCTTGAACTTGTCGTTGAATCTCCTTCGTCTCCTCTGGATTGGTACGGTAGGGCGCACGGTTGACCAGCGAAGCACCAGGAATTAAATCAATTTGATGTTCAATCCCTCGAATAGGTGGTAATCCTGGTGGTACGTCTTGTGGAAAGACGTCGGAATACTCCTGCAAAACGTGAGTAACAGCAGGGGGCAAAGAGGGAGGCATATCCTCAAATGAAAACAAAGCCTCTTTGCAAATGAATGCATAGCAAATAAAATTATTCGTATCTAACTCAGAAATATCGGATTTACTTGCAAGCAAGCATGCACCTTTCAATTTAATTTCATTAGCATGTTTCGGTTCAGATTTGCTAGTAGACGCTTGGTGCTTAAATTCTTTAGCGACATTCTGGTTCTCACTCTTATCCTTCTCTTTGCTCTTTGCTCTACTAGCTCTAGCAAAATCATCTTTCACAATTTGTTCAGGAGTTATAGGTTTCAAACCAATTTTCTTACCAGCATGCATAAAAGAATAAAGATTAGTTCTACCATGATGAACAGAATCTGTATCATATTGCCATGGACGACCGAGTAACATAGAACATGCTTGCATAGGTACCACATCACAATCCACAAAATTAGAATATGTACCAATAGTAAAGTGTGCACGGACCGTTCTAGTTACCTTGAGCTTACCGCTGTTGTTAAACCATTGAATGTAGTAAGGGTGGGGGTGCGGCCTGGTGGTAAGAACAAGTTTTTCCGCCATCTCCGTACTGGCCAAATTATTGCAACTTCCCCCATCTATGATGATATGAACAGCGCGCTCCTTAATGACCCCTTTTGTTTGGAACAAGTTATGCCGCTGATTTTGTTCGGCGTGGATCATTTGGACGCTCAAGGTGCGTTGTGCAATCAAACTCAAGTACTGATCAGCGGCTTCAGCTCCCATTAACTCCTCGTCATGGTGGGCAGCGGGGTCTTCTTGCTCTTCCTCGGCAATGAGAGCATAGGTAGCTTCGTCAAAATCACTAGCTGAATCATATACTCCATCTTCACGTATGATCATAACACGTTTGGTTGGACAGTCCCACTGAAAATGCCCGTATCCTTTGCACCTACGACATTGGTTATCTCCGGTCCGTCCGGTGGAAGCAACAAACGCTGCTGAACTTTGTGCAGAGGCAGCGGGTGTATTTCTTGTTGTTGCTGGTCCAACCTTTGCGGATGTAGGTGTAGAGGTACTTTGCTTGTTGGTGGAAGTAGTCGGAACAGCCAGACGTGTAGGGGGTGCAGCTGGGCGTGTGGAAGGGGCAGCGAGGCAGCGTGCTGCCCATGAGGAAGTACGACCTGCAGAAAAGTTAGTCCACGCGTTCGCGTGTCTTCCCTGCACTTCCCTTTCAGCTTTGCAAGCAATGTGAAACAATCGATTGATAGAATTATAGTCCTTATAATCAACAATGTCAGCAATTTCACGATTTAAACCACCAAAGAATCTAGCCATAGCAGCTTCCTCATTCTCAACTAAACCACAACGTAACATGTTCTTTTGCATTTCTTGATAATAATCTTGGACAGAATTACTACCTTGCCTTAATTGTTGTAGTTTCTTTAACAAGTCACACGAATAGTATGAAGGAACATATCTAGCGCGCATAATTCTTTTCAAATCATCCCATGTTGGTAGTATAGCGTTAGGATGTGCAATACAATACTCATGCCACCAAACAGAAGCAAAATCAGTAAACTCACTAGTAGCAGCCCTAACCCTCTTATTAGCAGGAAAATCATGGCAAGTAAATTTTTGACTCAATTCTAATTCCCATGTAAGGTAAGCATGAGGGTCATATTTTCCATCAAAAGGAGGAACCTTAAGTTTAATAGAATGCAGCGAGTCATGTTCCTCTCTTTGAGGTCGTGTCGGTCCCATACCTCGGCGGTTGAAACGAGTTCGGCGACGATCACGGTCGTTGTGATGGTTTACGGCCCCGTCGTGTTCCGTATCCGCGGAGTAGTCGTCGTCGTTCTCCTCAACCTCACTTGCGAAGGTACCGTTATTAGCGGTCCGCTGGTTGTGTGTATTGTTTCCTCCCGGTGTAGCGATGGTCGTTGCAGCAAGTGCCGCCAGTTGCGTCGTGATTTCTGCCAGAGAAGTACTAATGGTAGCAACAGAATTCTGTAAAGATGTTAGCTTGGTATTTGTTTCGATGTGCGCGCTCTCCAAGGTTCCAAGTCTCTCATTCGCAACCCGAACGTCCTCATCCAGCTCCTCGTTACGGAGCCTAAGCTTGCGATCAAAATGTGAAATAATGCCCTTTGTGCGTGGAGAGTGGCCTTGTAAATCATCGTCAGAACCTGCCATCGTTAGGAGAAAACAAGAAAAAAATCACAAGGAAAAGTCCCTATGCACGACTAGGATGTGGGGTTCCAAAGATCACTCCACTCAACTTTTAATCAAGTTCTTACTCATTCTTACCCAGCAAACAGGAAGGTGATGGCCAGCGGCGAGAACAAGCCCTCCGAAGATTAATGTATCGATGCCTTGAGGCAAACCAACCTAAGTGTAGAATCTGTGGAGCTTGGAGGCTTATGTGAGTAGTAAGGAAAAGCGAATAATCAAATCAGCAATGCAAAGTTGAAAATATGCTCAAAAATGCTAGTCCTAGCTGCTGGAGTCGATAAGAACGAATTACAGAAATTAACTAAGCCTAGATACTGAAAAAGGTAGAAAGGAAAGATCAAATGAAAGGTAAAACAAGTAAATCTCTGGGGAATATTTTTTCTTTTTTTTTCTTTTTGTGGCCTTCTGTTTGGCTTCTTATTCTTTTCTATTTTTTTTCTTTTTTTTATCCCCAGAAACTCACGCAAAAGAAGTTAAGACCGGAAAGCTGTACGTCGGTCTGTAGGAGAATTGCAAAGGCTGTAGTAAGGAAAACTCAGAAAAATATGAGAAAATATGGGTTAGAAGCGTATCAAAACAAGCTTTCCAACAAGTGCAAGATCACTCAAAACGGAGGTCGGACGGTGGAAAAAACTGAGATATACTGCGTTGCCCCGGTGCCGAAAAATGGGTGCAGAAACTTCGGAGCACGAAAAGTCCACCTTAGAGGCCGAACTTGAGGGTCAAGGAGCCGTTAATTTTAGAGGATGCGCCTCGTCGAGAGCTTTCCGAAAAGTTTTGGAACGTCCAACTCTGACTTTGTATGCAAAAAATACGCCCATTTTAGTGAACACGGGTCAAACCCACCCGAAACTCTAATTCTACTTGGACTCGGGTCCGAAACTGACTCGAACTCTTCCTCTTTTTTTTCGTTTTTTTTCTTTCTTTCCTTTTTTTTTCTTTCCTTTCTTTTTTTTCACAACTTTCCGAACAACTTGATCTCTAAACAAAATTCGATCTATTATGAAACACTTTCCAAAAGCACTCTTGATTGGACTCGGAGTCGAACTCGTGGCTGAAAACTATAACTTGCCAACTCGGTGTAGGACTCGAAGAGGGACTCGGTGGAAGATATGGTGGCGGCGGAATATTATGGCGGTGGTGTGGCAGGAAGTTTGGCGGCGGAAGTTTGATGGAAAGCCTGCGTCACACGAAATCAAAAGACAAAAACAAGTTCGATCTAGTAGAAAAAATCTGAAAAACGATCCAATCTAATGCAGCAACTCAACACGATTAATGCAGCAAAGATTCAACAATGCAAAACTAATGTGAAAATTGCAAGGCGCAGATTGGTTCTAGGACAAGGTAACTAATCCAAATTTTTTTTTGCTTTTTCTTGATGATAGGTAAAAAATAGATCTAAGTTAGGGATAAATTGAAAGATCTCACCGAGCAACCTTAAGCTCTGATACCACGTGATACCCTCGAGGATGTCCCGATCTTTTGATGAGATACCTAATTATCGATTTGGTAGGAGGTGACGTTGACGATCCGACTACAACCTAGGAGGCAGCGCCTTAGCGATCGATACACCAACTCCAAAAGGTTATTGATCCCGCGGGGGCACGATCAATCTGACCACAAAGGTCTTTGTTCCTGCAAACAATCGAAGAACAAGCAAGAACAAGATGAAAAGCAATCTGAAATTGCGAATAGGAGATATCAAAGTAGCAAAGGCTAAACTTTATCTAATCAAAACCTAAGGCTCCATAGGGGGGCTCATGGGGTATGAATAGGAGGAGAACTAGGTGGTTTTCGGCCAGGCCCTTGAGGGACTCCGAAACGGCCTAGGAATCCTCCTAAAACACAACGAAAACATCTAAAAGTTGGCTGGACCCTATTACATGGCCTTAGGCCCAATAAAGCAAGGTTATAACCCTCATCTTTGGCCCATAGATACCCATTGGAGGGGGAATCCTCCACTTGGCCGAAATTCCATTGATGAAGAGGATGCGGCCTTCTTCTCATCTCTTTGTGGCGGTTTCAATTTTCTGAAATCATCACTTGAGCTAGATCCCGCCACCTTGCTGCCACCTCCATGGTTTGCTGTCCAACGCTGATCCTTAAGGTCCAAGTTAGGTCCTTCATTCCTAAAACACATAAAAGAACCCATCTTAGGCAGCAGCATATTCTCATTAATATTAAATGAAGTACCGAGGAAGGAAAGTACCTGATAATTTAGTTGTCGTGCACGAGCTCTAGTAATTGGTCCATGTATCTCCGGTACTTGAGGTGTAGGTGTTGTAGGGGCTGTGGTTGTATCATTAGTTGGGATGTCCTCATCATTTATTCTAAAAATAATTATTTTAATGCTTAAATAGCCTATTTTCGGGGTTTCGGGCCGGGCCGGGCCATGCTCGGGCTTCAGGTTTGACCGTCGGGCTTTTATGAAGCCTGGCCCGGCCCGAGGTTTGCCCAGGTATACCTCAACAACAGCCATGGCCACAGGGAAAATACAGTCATTTGGATCCAGGCCAACCGTTGTCAAGAGCTGCCCACCAAACTTTGTCTTCAGGTGGCATCCATCAATACAAATGATGGGCCTGCAGCTAGCCAAGAACCCTCTCTTGCAAGTATCTAATGACATGTACATGGTACTGAACTTGCCATCTAATAGACTAAGAAACATGGTTGATCCAGGATTTGATCTTCTTACCTCAGCTGAATAGTCCCACAACATGTTATATTGCTTCAACTCATCTCCATGGATCTTCTTCATTGCTAACCTTCTAGCTCTTTGTAGTTTGCTTCTGGATGGTGTCATGTTGTAGTTTAGCTGAACTATTCTTGCAAAATTCTTAAGAGACATCTTATCATCCGCCCTAAAGGACTCAATATACCTGGCAGCTAAGTACTTTGTAGTGAATTGCTTCAATTCCCACTCCCTGAGCATGTGTGTTGGCCAACAAAGTTCTTCAAAATCCAGCTTTGAGTCCTACTGTCAGGGGCAGCAAACAAGAACCGGCTGCAATCTTCATCACAATGTGCCCTAATACTTTGCTTGTCATTCTTTGCATACTTGATAGGTACTCTGTTCTGAATGATGTACTCTTGTATTGCCTGCCTTAGATGCCCAACAGTTGGAAACACCATGCCTAAGTGGAAATGGACACCTTTCATATGTTCAGGCTTGAATTTTGTCAGCTTAACTTTCTTCTTCTTCTTATTTTTCTATCTATTTCCTGCTGCATCCACTACTATAACTTTTTCATTTTCTGATTCATCATCTTCTGGCAAGTCCATTTCCTCGGAATCATAGTCATTGTCACACTCTTCTTTAGCCTTCTTCTTTTTGTCAGCACTCTTATCATGCACATCATCAACCCAGTCATCAAATAGATCATCATCATCCTTCCCTATCTCATTGTCAGAGTCTACCCACTCCGAACCACTGTCATCTGAACTACTTCCATCAGCATCTCCATCTCCATCTGCTGGTTCAACATTTCTTCTGCTCTTGTGCATAACATTGTGCTCAGGCAATCTCTCTTTCCGTTTAGCTGCTTGGCTAGTCTGTGCACTGTTCATGCCTGGTTTCCTTGGGCTCAAGACAGGAGGCAGTGGTGGTGAGCCAACAATGCAAACATCATCCAAATAGATGTCGCTATAAAGCTCATCTTTATGGTCAATATACAATGAGAAAACCACAAACTTTGGAACAACCGAAGCCATTGCTAAAGTGTCTGCATCACGATCAACAATGCGTAATCCATCACCCATGTTCTTCCCAGGAAGAAGCCAGTACTCCTTACACTTGTCGTGAATGTAGCCCAACTGTTCTAGGAAGTCCTTAATCCAAAGTGGTGACCAAGTTTCAACCTCACATCCATCAAACCATGCAACACTGCCATCTACATAAGACTTGTTCTCCCCGAAGCCACAAAAGAATCCCCCATGACAGATGCTTAAAGAGAACAGCGAATCACTTGGTCCTAAGCAGATAAATGACAAAATTTGTGCTCAAATTCATACGAAACTACTTCTACCTATCATCCACTACAACTAATTCGTACTAATACATCATGAAAATAGCAATGGCGGTGGCTAGGGTTTCCGCCAGGCTAGGGTTTTACGTACCGTACAACGGCTGGCTGGCGCCTGGCTCCCGGCGGACTGGGGCCATCTCGGCGGAGTGGCCTGTGTCGTCCGCCCCCGGCAATGGCGGTTTCTTCGCCGTCGCACGCGTTGCCCTCGGGTCGCCTCTGCGTCACCGAGAAGAGGAACAGAGAAGAGGAACGGAGAATAAGAGGTGGGGCTCACGAGGGAGAGAAGAGGAGAAGTGAGGGGGTTATGTGCAAAAGCGCAGTCCACGTGGCACCTGACCGGTGGGCCCAAACAACCACGTAGGCAGGCAGCACGCGCCAGAGCGAGTAAGGGACCTGGGATGAACCACTTATGAAAGTATTAGGACTAAAATGTGCAGATTTAAAGAACTGGGACTAACTTGGGACATTTGCGAAAGAATTAGGACCTCCGGTGCATTTTACTCTTTTATAAAAGACAACGAATGTGAAAGCAATATCCGTGACATGTATGAGTTTGTCAATCGGTAGCAACGCACGGGCACTCCACTAGAAATTATATAATAGAGCTTTCTAGAGTAATAGAGCTATATAAGTTTGCGTCACAATAGAGCTTTCTGGAGTCACGGATTCTGTAGTAGTGTATATAATAAAATAGTAAATAGTCTGAGAGCAGAAATACTGATAAAACCCTGCTGACACTAGCACAGAACAAGCTATAGGATGATAGATGTTAGTGGCGAGTATTCGGCGCTCGTCACTAATGCTCGATTCCAGAAACTCCGAAAACCCAAAACCCAACCATTAGTGGCGATTTCCCCAAGAATACCCACTAATGCTTGTTTTCATAAGTGAGTAAAATATTCATATAATATTATTTGATTGTGAAAATAATTAAACACCTGTACTTTTGAATGAGTTACTATATGTTTGTTTTACACCAAGAATTTCAACTAAATTCAAAATATTTATGCCCAAATTTTAATGATTATTTGGACATTTTGTAGTTATTTAGAGGTATAAATTCATTTTAATTCATAAATGTCTGAGAATTGGCATGAAGAGTAGTACTACCATAACACGCCTATATAAAAATATATGTTTGAAAATATGAAATTTATCATATAATTTATTTCGTTTTGTTTCATTTGAGTCAACCTCAAGTATAACTTCTACCCCAAACTTGCCAAAATCAACATTTTGATACAGAGAAGCTTTTTTACTTACTCATGATATGAATGTTCATTTTCACTAACTTAGAGTCCATGCCAACTTTCAGCCTATTCTGATTTAAATTGAATTTTATGAATTTAAATTACTACAAAAGGTCCACATAATCCTACAAATTTATTCACAACAATTTTGAATTTTTGATTGAAATGTCTGATGTAATACAAAAATTCAGTAACACATTCAAAAGTACATGTGTTTCAATTTTTTCACATCCACAAAATATAATATGAATATTTTACTCATTTGTACTCAACACACATCGAGCACAACCGCAAATGTTGTTTCCAAACATACCTCTTTTTGTGTCATCGTACATGCTCTCTGTTAGCACACCTCAGATTTTCTCAAGTAGTATCTATTCTCCATTTGCAATTATACCTAAAGAATCAAACTTATCCTCATATACCTAAAGAATCAAACTTATCCTCATATACATAAAGAATCAAACTCATCCTCCCATTCATCTTGTCCGCTCTTTTAACTATTATGCGCCGAGTTCTTCCTGGGTAACTGTGAATCTCTGTTGACAAAAGATATTATGCGCCGAGATCTTCCACTGCTGCCGTAGTGGAATGTGTGGATTTTAAAGAATGTAACTGACGTGGTTATGACTAACCACGTACTCGACTCAAGTATACCCGTTACGGCCCAGCTGGGGGGCCATAAGGAAGCCTACTACGACTCCAGGAGTTTACATGCCAAATCCTGCGACTCAAGATAAATAAGCTTAATTAGAGTATATCTTTTCATTGTAACCGACTTGGACTCTACCTTAGACCTGGGTTCCTACATATATGAAGGACCAAGAGGGGGAGCCAAGGAGACCCCAACTTAGTTAGAAGTCACCTAGACGCACTCGCAAGATCGAATCTGTGCATCTAGCCTCCGCGGAAACCCTTTGTAATCGACTCATCAATACAAATCAGACAAGCAGGACGTAGGGGTATTACCTTTCGAGGGCCCTGAACCTGGGTAAATCGTGTTCCCTGTGTCCTTGTTAGCCGACTAGTTCGCTAACACATACACTAAAAATCTTTCTTAGAATACAAGTCCACCAATATGGACATTGTCAAAGTCCCAACTTCGTCAGTAACCCCTGCTCCTAGTAACCAGGATAGTAAAAATATAACAATTGACAATAACTTATCTCCTCCCAAAAAAGATGCCAGAAATACGACTCAACATGAAAAATATGATTTACTTGAAAAATATGATTTACTGATCTGCAAAGAGGAATATAAATAGTACAATTCAAAAGTGGTATACACGATGGTTTTTATATTCTATGAGCAAGATTCATGATTAAATGCAGTGAAAAGCACTGAAATTGGTCAGGGTTTGCGAGGATAGGATTCTATTATCAAGAGCATTTTTGGGTTTATGAGATATGTTTTGATATAAATTGAGAAGAAAATACCTTCAAAGGACGGATGGGATGCGCGGGCCTGAACTTCTAAATTAATGGAGCTAATCATGGAAACAAATTGGCGAAATGGCACATCACAAAATCTTTCCCTTTTTGGGGCACACCTTCCAAATCCAATCGATGGCATCCTTCCGGACGCCGAGATCCCGCCGCCGGCGAGAAGCAACCTCTCACCAATCGCCATAGTATGGCCACGACATGTGCTCCGGCTCCCTCTCCACCAAGCCGTTGACGAATTCGTCCAACTCTGGCGGGAAGCCGAAATCCATGTCTGTCGACCTGCCTCACCTCATCCCCGTCACCGCCGGCTGATCCTCTTTTTCTTCAAAGTTCATGATGCGGACGTTATCCTCGGCACGGAGGGACGGGAACGGCGGAGCACGAGGCCGCACGAATGGTGGGGACGGCCGTTTTTGCAGCGACGAAAGATGGTGGCAGTGCGAGGGGCGAGGGGATGGTGGCGGCAGAGCGGATCGGATTTTGCAGGTGGAGCGAAGATCGGGGGCGGGTGGTTTTGTTTGCGGTGACCGGCAGTGGACAGGGGCGGAGGCCAGCGATTCGATGAGGAGAAGGGTCAGGGACAGCGGCGTGCGGGGCTGAATTAGGCGGTGTCATCCCTCATAATTTCAGTGGAAACGACGTACCGACGACGAAACTGTGGCTTAAAGAGTAGTCGGTAGTGTATATACTCCCTCCGTTCCATAAAGATTGGATTAAGAACAAGACCTACCATCATCAATCAAATATACACACACACACAACGGCAAATCTTTTCTGTGCCTGAGCACTATCTGGTCGCTCTCGGTGCGCACTGGCTCGCTCCGTCCAATCAAATCATGCGGCTCAAGCGCTTCCTCCTTCTGGACCCCGACTGACCACGTGCTCGGTGGTTTTCTTTTGCCCGCATCTCTCTCCTCGCTGCACATGCCGCCCCTAGGCCCCAGCATCCATTCAAGACGGGCCTCCACCGCCGCACGCACTGCCACCAGCCTTCACGCCGGGCCGCTGCCGCCATTTCCCTCCTCCGCCGTAGCCGCCGCTGCCGCTGCCGCCTCCATCTTCCGCCATAGCCACCAACGCCTCCCTCTTGAGTTTTCACCATTGCCTCACCGCGAGCCTCGAGAAGGCAGCGTCTGCTCAAGTTCTCATCAGCCATGGGACTCCCGGAATCCCGCCTCCCGGCGCTCCTCAAGAAGAGTGGCACCAGCCGGCGGTTCGACCATATCCATGGCCTCCACCTCACCTCCTCCTCCCTCCACCGCCTCCCGTCGGGCCTGCCCACGCTCCTCGTCCGCCGCACCGCCGAGGCCGGCGACATGGCGTGCGCCTACCTGCTCTTCTCCTCCTTCCCCCGAGACGACGTCGCCCTCTACAACGCCATGATCCGTGGCTGCTCGTTCCGCGGCCCCACGAGCAGTTCTTTATCTTTAGAGTTAGTTTCATGATTTTTTTGAAAATCTGAACGGTTGTTTTGTTTGGATACGAGCTACTACTCTTGTTGGATCTAAAATAGTTCATGTAAATATACATGCTAGCTACACTTGGTTGTAACTCTTGTGAGGTTTTGACTTTTCTGTACCTAGACAAAGTAACTTTTGGATATCAGCTCTTTAATAACGGTAACTTCTGTGTAATTGCTTCTCTATGATGAGATTGATGCTTGTAATGGAGATAAGTAGAAGGAAAAAGATGGGTTCCTTGAAGAAAAAAAAAATAAGTTGCGTGTAACCAGCTCACCGTAGGAAAAAAACCATCTGCATGCTGAGAAGGAGCGCGCCCACGTGCCCAAGAGAAGGTTTGCGTGCTGAACCAGCTTACCGTGGCAAAAAACATCTGCATGATGGGAATGCTTTTTTTGGAAATTGCGGGACCACGGTACTTTACCTAAAAGATGAGTTGTCGGAACGCACACTTTTGTACACTATGCGCGCACCGCATAGCCAGCCCCTTGTTGTAATTCTTTTTTTTGAAGGGTATTTGTTGTAATTCTTGGAGTACTCTAATTCTTGTGAGGGCCTGAGCGTGGAGCACCGGTGCAGGGAGACCGAAGGAGAGAGGTAGGACCGGGAAGGATTTCGTGTTGGATTTTTGCAACTGTCATGCGGTGTGAGCGCACGTGTTTTTTCCCGCTGTGAGAATTGGGTTTTCCTAATCTGAGACGGACAGAAGCTGTCGGAAAGTGAGCACCTTAGCGCGCACTGTGTAGACACCCCATATATCTTCAGTTTTTAACCTAGTTGACAAAGGATTAAGAGCAAGCTAAGTTATCCCAATGAATCTACGTGGTAGCTTGGTGGGAAATGAACTAGAGAAATGATACAGGATAAGCATAATACAAAATTACTGATCTAGCTTTGTTTGACATGCATTCCATCTTCTGTTAGAATAGTAAAACTAAGTAACATGTTAAGCAAACTGCATATTTTGCTTCACGCTCTAAAGGCTTTTTTAGCAGTCAAAAGGAAAGTAGTGAGAATGCTTATTGCAACTATCGGAAATAATTTTGGGTGTAGTAATGTCTTGGAGGTTTTTTTAGAAGTGCAAATTATTATATAGGGAAGATAGCAGCTAAGAGTCGATACGGTAATCTCGCGGGTCAGGAATCGGCCCTTCTGCATTATCGCACGGTCCAGTTATCCAGTCAAATCCTCTTGCTCGCTGACAGTTGGCTCCACCGCTGCTCCATCTGACCCTTCACTGACATCTCGGTCCCTTCTCATATGCGCTGACCCACCCGTCGGCCACAATTTGATACTCCGTACTAATTCACAAGGATTTTCCTACGTGCGTTAGCTATTCCCCATTTCCTCCTCCCCCAGTCCGTTCCACTTCAGATCTCCGCCGCCGTTCTCGTCTCGCCGTCTTCCTCCTCTCCGGCCGATGCCTCCCAAACCCTAGCCCCCCGCAAAACCCCAGATCCTGCCTTCCCTGGACGTCGCTACTGCCATGGATCCCTCCGGATCTGGCTCCCGCCATGGCCGCCTCCTCATCTCCCCGTCGCTCTCCACCCCGACCTTCTCCTCCACTCGTGCCCCGTCCTCGTCTCCCTCCCCGCACCACGACCGCCGCAACTCAACCTCCTCCCCCATGCCTCTCCTCCCATTCCCTTCCCCTACCTCCAGGCCCAACAGCTCCTCCGGCTCAGCCGCCGGGTCCCGTGCCGCGGCGACTGCCTCGACTCCCGCCTTCGCTCACAACGCGCGCGTTGCGGCGGCGCTTGCGACTGCCGCCGCCTTCCTCCTCGACCTCGGTGGGCTCCCCGTCTTCGCCGTACTCGCCGTCGGCCTCGCCGCCGCGTACCTCCTCGACGCACTACGGCTCCGGCAAGGCGCCTTCTTCACCGTCTGGGCGGCGCTGCTCGCCGCCGACGTGGCATTCTTCTTCTCGGCCTCCCTCTCGTCCGCTGCTGCCGCCTCGTTGCCCCTCACCGTCCTCGCACTGCTCCTGTGCGCCGAGACTTCCTTCCTCATAGGCGTCTGGGCGTCCCTGCAGTTCCGCTGGATCCAGCTCGAGAACCCTGCCATTGTCGCGGCGCTCGAGCGGCTCCTCTTTGCATGTTTGCCTATTGCCACACCTGCAGTCTTCACGTGGGCTATTGTGTCCGCAGTCGGCATGGCTAACGCCTCCTACTACCTTGCCACATTCGCCATGATCTTCTACTGGCTGTTCTCCATACCACGGCAGTCTAGCTTCAAGAACCGCAAACAAGACGCTCAGTTGCAGGACAGTGATGGCATCCTTGGCCCCTTGGAGAGCTGTGTGCATGCGTTGTATCTGTTGTTCGTGCCTGTGTTGTTTCATGCCGCATCACACCACTCCACACTCTTCGCGTCATGGGCCAATGTGTGTGATTTGCTGCTGTTGTTCTTTGTACCATTCTTGTTCCAGCTCTATGCATCCACGCGTGGTGCACTGTGGTGGATTACCAGGGATGCACACACAATGGATCAGATAAGGATGATGAATGGCTTGGTTGCACTTGTTGTAGTGGTGCTTTGCCTAGAGGTTCGAGTTGTATTTCATGCCTTTGGAAGGTACATTCATGCTCCACCGCCACTTAATTACCTGCTTGTGACGGTCACTATGCTTGGTGGTGCTTTGGGTCTGGCAGCGCAAGCTGCTGGCAAGGTTGGAGATGCGGTTAGCTCGGTGGCTTTCACGGGATTGGCAGTGCTTGTAAGTGGAGCAGGTGCTGTAGTCATTGGATTCCCTGTTGCGGTATGTTTCTACCTGCTTGATAGCAATACCTGCACTTGCAAAAAAATTATATACTTTAGCATTGCTGAGATGGATATTTGTAGTATGTACTAAAATGTTTTTTTTTCAACTGCATTTAAAATACTCCCTCCGATCCATATTACTTGTCTCAAATTTGCCCAAATATGGATGTATCTATGTTTAAAAAGCGTCTAGATACATGTAATATTTTGACAAGTAATATGGGTTGGAGGGAGTAGTTGAACTTGTTATTCTTAATGACATTGCATGCTACTACCTCCTTTCCTACATAAGAAGTCCAAACTTTGTCCTAAGTCAAACTTCTTAAAGTTTAACCAAGTTTTTAGAAACGTACCAACATCTACAATATCAAATAAGTATACTATCAATATATATCTATATCATGACGAATTTTATAAAACTAATTTAGAGTTTTAGATGTCTTTAGAATTTTCAAACTTGGTCAAAGTTTAAGAAGTTTGACTTAGGACAAATGTAGGACTTCTTATATTTAGGAACGGAGGAAGTATCCTGAACTAATCATTACAATTATGCACCGTGGACACATATTGTATTATGAAATATATTGAACTCTTGGAATAATCTCAAAGGCCATCAATAATAACTATGTCTGTTGAGTTCTTATAGACTTGTTGACTCTCTTACTACTTGATACAAGAAGTTGCTTGGACATTACAGTAGTTCTACATTTCATGTTAATGTTGGTGCCACAGCAAACCTTTTAAGTAGGTTGTTAGCCTGCAAGTAAATCAATTAAATTCTTTCAGTTTTTCGATCTGCATGCTTGTAGTTGTATGTCCATCTTAACTGCTGTCCCCTTTATTGCAAGCTGACACTTTGACCACTTTGTAATTCACAAAGACTTATGTCGGCCATTTATTTCCTTGGTAGTTAGTCAGTTGGTCTGGATGATCTAAGTTCTTCTGATGAGTACCCTAGTGATATATGCTGTTCCACCAACAGAGCTTAATTAGTTAAAAATTTGGAATTTGTGATATCGCAACAATCTGTTGAAAAAACTGTTGTTTGGAGAATATTGTTAGCCATAGTTTAGTCAGCATCAATTTGTGTGTTCTATCCCATATCAAAGCTGTCCAGTAGTAATACATGCAATTCTTCCTGTGGATGTTCTTCGATCATGTATTACTTTTTGAGCTGTCATTTGTTCCTTGTTCAGATGTTTATTTGTCGTCGGTGCACACTTTTTTTTTGTATATTGGAAATGCTGTAGCTGAATCCTTTTTTTTCTCGAACAGATGTAGCTGAATCCTTGTATTTCTATTTTCACAGCCGTTCTGACACTGTCCTCAACCAGTATATCTGTTGTGATTTTGTTGCTAAGTACTCAAGTTATGATAGTGATACCTGATACCTCGAAATGGTAGATTGATAGTGATATGATGGTGAAGTCCTTGACCAACTTATTTTTGTAAATATTACTACGGGGTACATAATTTTAAATTTTATCTACATCATATTGTAGATATCTCGCTCTAAACTGTGAAAGTACTATATATGCATACAAGCAGATAGATCTGTGCTAGCTCAGAGTTGGCTATATTGGAAGAACTTGACTAACACATGGATGTAGTGTTATCCAACATCCATGTAGTGATGTTTTTCTGCTACTTCCATTGCTCCAATTTTCATAGTGAAACAAGTCCCAGAAGCCAGACAATATAGATGGCATCAGGGAATCAGTAGGGTGTGGGTTACCAGGCAATCCTCGCTGTAGAGTATTTGAGGAAGCTTGGTGTTTAGAGACACAATTTTTCAGTCATTGGCTGTAGGATGGAGTCCTGGTTTGGCAGGCTGTGGAGTTATCTGCTTGTTTATTTGTTGGCCAAATGATGGGATTTTCTCTCTTGAGATGTACTAACATAATGTAATCTTCATCTGCTTGAGATATAATGATATAATCTAATCTTTGTCCAGCCTCTTGGTAATAACACACAACATATCCTGTTGCAACTGTAACTAGTTTTCATGTTGGCTGATCTTGCACTAGCATGGAATTAAACGACAAACGTAGATAATAATCATTTCTTGGCTTATCAAGTATTGTTATGGCCTTGAAATTTCAGCATTCATATTCCAAGTTGTTATTTGCTTTTTGTTGCTCCATCTAATGAACTTCTCATTAATCTGTCTGCAGCTCCTTCCACTCCCAATGATTTCTGGCTTTTATGCGGCAAGGTTCTTTACAAAGAAAAGCTTGTCATCATACTTCACCTTTGTCGCAATATCAAGCTTGATGGTCCTTTGGTTTGTAGTGCATAACTATTGGGATCTAAATATTTGGATTGCTGGCATGCCATTGAAATCGTTCACGAAGTACATTGTTGCTGCTGTAATCATGGCAATGGCTGTTCCTGGTTTGGCACTTCTCCCAACAAAACTGCGTTTTCTTGTGGAACTTGGTCTTATTGGTCATGCTTTACTGCTATGCTACATCGAGAACCGATTGTTCAACTATGCTACCATGTACTACTTTGGATTGGAGGACGATATCATGTATCCAAGTTATATGGTTTTAGTCACAACCTTTTTTGGATTGGCTCTTGTAAGAAGATTATCTGTTGATCAGAGAGTTGGATCCAAAGCTGCTTGGATCTTGACTTGTCTCTACTCCTCAAAATTGTCAATGTTATTTATGACATCAAGATCTGTGGTATGGGTTTCAGCTGTGTTGCTACTTGCTGTCACCCCCCCTGTTCTTCTTTACAGGTACCCATTTTAATTTCCATGTTCTAGTTGAGTATCTTCACCTCTTTATTTAACAATCTTTCCTTACCCTTCCAGAGACAAGTCCAAAGGTGCTCCAAGAATGAAGACCTGGCAAGCTTATTTCCATGCAGCTGTAGTAGCCTTTTCTGCATGGCTCTGTCGGGAAACAATTTTTGAAGCTTTACAGTGGTGGAATGGAAGGCCTCCTTCTGATGGTCTGCTTTTGGGGTCCTATATTCTATTGACAGGTGTTGCTTGTGTACCGATAGTAGCTCTCCATTTCCCTCATGCTCAGGTAGTTGATACTCACCTCTTTGTTCTATTCGAAAAAATCAGGCTTCTCGGAAAGCACCATTTTTTGGTAGTCTACTGCTATACCTGCACACGAATATGTACTAATGCAGCATTCATCTTCCCAACAATGATCTATTGAGGGCCTGTTGATTCTCCACAGACATCGATGGTTTACTCACTTAGGCACTTAGCACTAGATAGATGTTTGTTTCTGAATTGCTATACAATGATGACATCACTTAGCAATTAACCTGTTCACCATTTTATGAGAATGTCATACTGATTGACATTGCTTTTGGTTTTGCACAGTGATGTCCAGATCACACCTGTGTTCTTGCCTTTAACTTGTTCGGTTCAAGGCTATCTCATTTTCTCTGCAATTTTCTGAAATTTGTCATCTTTTAGTCCCATCATGTTTTCCACATTATGGGATTTAAGTTGAACATAAAATAGATCTTTATTGACTCGGTGCCAGCTGTTGTATCAACTGATGTTAGTTTGTTGCCCTGGAACATTGTGAAATACTTTCCTTCTGTTGAATTTAAAACTAGATTAATTAGTTTTATTTTAAGAATTTTTCAAATGAGCCCACTTGTACCTAATCACGATATATTTATGTTCATGATGATGATGCTAAAAGATATTCTTCAACAAAGGACTATTTTCGGAACTAAAACTTGTAGGATTATTTTCGTCATATAAGCTTCTAGGATTACTTTTGGAATTCTGTATTATACAGTCCTTGCCTGTTAGTGTTATACTGCCTCCGTAAGGCTTATTTTGATTCATTGAAACAAGGCTTTTGACCAACAGTTACACCATTACTATGTAATGTGCATGATGTAAATTTGATGTCATTAGATTTGTATTCAATAGTACTTATAATTATGATTTTCTATATCATAAACCGCATATTAATAGGTTAAATGTTGGTCAAAGCTTTCTCTTAACCCTGCAAAATATGCCTTCTATTTACGGACAGAAGGTGTACTAGGCAAATGTTTGAAATAATCCTTTCATGTCCTACCTTTTGAATTCAGTGTCAAAAAAGGCACCATCTTGTTATGTTTCCTGTTTAGGAAGACTGCAAGAAGCCAAGAAGCATCTTCGTATTATTGATTGGAGTTAAACATCTCAGTGATTCTATATCTATTTCTCCATTTGTTGTAGTATTTTTGCTCTATCACTTCTCATGTTGGAGTTATTATTGTGATAATGAACACCTTGCATGTTATTTTGGGGTTGCACTAATTGATCATATATTGTTATTTCCTTGCAGTCAGCAAAGAGATTCCTGGTGCTTGTTGTGGCCACAGGGCTTCTTTTTGTTATTATGCAGCCTCCTATCAGATTATCATGGATATACCGGTCAGAATTGATCTCAGCGGCACATCTATCTAATGATGACACATCAATATATGGTTTTGTAGCATCTAAGCCAACATGGCCATCTTGGCTGCTCATAGCAACAGTGGTACTTACACTAGCAGCAGCTACATCTATAATCCCAGTGAAGTATGTTGTCGAATTGAGGGCTTTGTATGCAGTGGGAGTAGGGATTACACTAGGAATCTACATATCTGTGCAGTACTTCTTCCAGGCAGTTGTTCTGTATCCTCTTCTTGTTGCAACAATTGTCTCTGCTGCTGTCTTTATAGTATTCACACATCTCCCATCTGAATCTAGCACAAGGGTTTTGCCATGGGTGTTCTCTTTCTTAGTAGCTTTGTTCCCGGTCACATACCTGCTTGAAGGACAACTAAGAGCTAAAAGTTTTGCTGCGGATGAGGATGAAGCAGAGAAGTTCACCAACATGTTGGCTATAGAAGGGGCCAGAATGTCACTATTGGGTCTGTATGCTGCCATATTCATGATCATTGCACTAGAAATTAAGTTTGAACTGGCTTTGCTTTTGCGTGATAAGGTCACAGATAGAGGTATAACACATGGTCCATCTGCTGGTCGGGGCTCTGCCTTTCCACCTAAAGCAAGGCTACTGCAGCAAAGAAGAGCTCACGCTGCACCAACTTTCACCATCAAGAGATTGGCAGCTGAGGCAGCTTGGATGCCTGCGATTGGCAACTTTTCTACGGTGTTGTGCTTCATCATCTGTCTTGTTCTCAATATAACACTTACCAGTGGTTCAAACCGTGCTATTTTCTTCCTAGCACCCATCCTTCTGCTTTTGAACCAGGATTCAGACATCGTGGCAGGATTTGGTGACAGGCAGCGTTACTTTCCTGTAACAGTTTCTATTTCTGGGTATTTGCTATTGACAGCGTTGTATAGAATATGGGAGGAGACGTGGCCTGGCAGTGGAGGATGGGCTCTTGATATTGGGGGGCCAGGCTGGCTCTATGCTGTGAAAAATGTTGCTCTTCTTCTGCTAACATTACCTAATCACATACTCTTCAATCGGTTCATGTGGGATTATGTCAGGCAGACTGATTCGAAGCTACTCCTGACATTGCCTCTCAACTTGCCATCTATTATAATGTCAGACATACTCACTGTGCGGGTCTTAGGATTGTTAGGAGCTATTTATTCTCTAGCGCAGTACATGATATCAAGGAGGATAAGAATTGCTGGGATGAAATACATTTAAACTAGGACATGTAACCTTTGAGGTAAATCTTGTTTGTCTTAGTGCAAGTGTTGTCAGTGAAGTCTCCAGATTCCTGAGGCAGATCATTTCAATGCATTGCTTGCAGGCGTACACAAATTTCTTTGTAAGGCCCCGGACAACAGACATCTTTGCCTGGTGGCTGGGAACAAAACTATGCCTTGTAGCAGAGAGAAACAATGGCCAATGGTCATCACTTTTGTACTGGATGATCTTTATACTGGTATACCCTGAAGGTGTTGTATTATAGATTTTATTGCACAACACATAGAATGCATCACCTTGGGGCCTTTGGACTTGTAACAACATTTTGTGCTGGTACTCTTTGATAAGCCTCGCCAAAAGTTACTTGTGCATTCTTTGTAGATCCTTCTGTTGTCTATATGTGGCAGGATGATGATCTCCAGTGGCGCAAATGCACGTACAGGTTGAGGTGACTGTCGTATTTTATCTTTGATTTTTGTGATTTTTTCTTTTCATGATCATGTTTTAGGATCGTGAGCTTCTTTTTAATATGCTGAAGATAATTTTTTTAGAAGACTTAACATTACTGCAATCATGTTTGAGCGGTGGAGGAATATTGCAAAGTTTGAGCGGTGTTTATGCAAAGAGCAAAAGTCGGCATTGTTCACTCTATATTTGCAAGCACTCGACAATGAAATGTGGCCGTTGCAAAAAGAAAAAAACAGAATTGTATCCTATTATGAATTTCAGATTGGATTTTCTAAACTTAGTTAACTACTCCCTCCGTCCCAAGTGTCTTAAATTTTTTTAAATATGGATGTATATATGTACTAAAATATGTCTAAATACATGTAATAACAAGTCGCTTGATATGGGATGGAGGGAGTAAAAAATACATGTAATAACAAGTCGCTTGATATGGGATGGAGGGAGTAAAAAAAAATGTTTTTTTAAGTAAATTGCACGAACCATTCTTCTTGTGGTTAGAGTTTCATGTTACCATAGTTAACGCTAATTGTCTAACGCAACTAGTCTTCATCAGACAAGGGTTTTCAAATACCCTAAATCTCACAGATTAGATCATTTCACCGTGTTTCTACTGGCCTCACGTATCAGCTTCTTCTTTCTCCTCTAGCTGCCGTTGTGGTAGATTTGTGCCCAACGTGCTTCCCCCTCGATCTCCTCAACTTACGCGGCCTTGAATCCGTGTTCGAGCTGTCCTCAATCTCCCCAATTTCGTTGATTTTTCCACCACCACCGCTGCACCGGTGAGCAATCTTGCTGTCTTCCCCGTGAGCATCTTCACCTTGCGGTGACGCCTGGAGGCCACGCCTTAGACGATTTTGTCTACCGAAACGTTGCCTGCCATTGAACTGAGGCAGCCGCCTCATCTTCTTCGACGTGAGCCACCTCTCACACCCCACAACCGACACTGCTGTCTTCACGAAGCTCTAGGACCATCCCTTGGACAAGTCCATCCACTGGAACGCGCTGTGTCATCAAACCACTGCCGCCCCCCTTTCTTCATAGTTGTCGAGCTCCCATCCACTTCAAGATACTGCACAACCTCCATCCGGTTAGCCTCAACCTCCTTTATCTCCTCCACTCCTCGACGTGCCGCCCCTGTCGCCGGGCCACCTCCATTTAAAGGTACCGTGCCACTTTTTGTCTTATAACCACAATGTGGGTCCCACCTGTCGGGATTCCTGTCAAACAACCTAGTCTGTTCGATTTGGGTTATCTGATAAAGCTCATCCCAAGAAGTGTGGATCCGTGAGAGAATTAGTTTAACTGTGGTTCCATGAAACCCTAGCTACAAGAAGTTTGGTTATATAAGATTTACTGTATTATTTGGTAAATAAGCTGGCTAAAATCTAGTGCAAGAAAAGGGGATTGACGAACAATTTACAACGTCTAAAGGACAAAAAAAAAATTACACCAAATCTGACAGCAAATCGCAGCTACCATGCATCTAGTAGTACAAATGTTGACTAACCAATCGATCCAAACGCAACCATCATCATCAGAGAGTTGAATGCCTAACAGCTGCTGAGCTGCAACACATCGAGACTAATTACCAGAGCAATTAACTTGCATTAGATTACACCACGCATGAGAGAACCGTTGAGGTCGATCGGCCGAACGCGCGAGTCTAGCGAGCCTTGCTCTCCCTCTACTGCTGTTCACCAGCACCGGCCGCCTCCCACTAAGCGCCGCAGCCAAGTACTCCCTCCGTCCAAATGTCCAATTACAGTGGACATATTATGTTTCAGTTGAGCAATGCTTTGATAAAAAATTACTTCACTTATATGCGACTATCGTGGTCTAAATCATAAACATAAGCATGTAATACACGACATTCCTCTTACTGCATGGTTTATTTTCAGATTAAACAGGAGAAAACACACAAGACATGTCTATTCATACTATTCGGCGATTAAATCTAATCTCATATTCAACTGTAACTAAGGTGTGGTGTAAAAAATGGTGGGTACGGAAAGCATCTGAAGGCATGATTATGCACTAATTGCACGGTACTTAGGGTACTACTAGGTATATACAACCAGGGATGAGATGGTATGTAACAGGAACGGCACACGATTTAGATAAAAAGAATGAACGGATTAAATTGGGGGAATTGTTTTCAACAAAATACCAGTGCAAAAGGCAGACATCATCCTCGATGGGAATTGAAGGAGTGGAAAATAAAAGAAAAACATGGAGATTAGTATGTTAATGGTTTTGCTGCTTTTGCAAATGGTGAGTCGCTGCCTCCCTTATGACATTGTCTTTTTTTTTTGTCACATAGGACGATATATATCGAATGCTATGCATTCACGAGTTAGATCGAATACCAGTTTACCACCGCGGGCAAATAACTGGTAAATAGCATCAAATTTATTCTATATCTATACTACTCCCTACATCCCATGATTCTTGTCATTTTTTAGTACAAATTTGAACTATAACAATGACCACAATTATGGGACGGAGGGAGTACCTATTAATCTACAACTGGTATTTGTTGGTGTCGTTCATCCGTTTATCCACAACTCTCTTACATGGACCTGACCCAAGCCCATTAGCAAAGTTTATGAAAACCGCAGCGACGTGCGCAAGGGGCACTTAGCTAGTTAATATGGGAGTTTCCCTAAAAAAAAAGTTAATATGGGAGCGTCCATTTTTCTCAGTGGACTTAGAAATAGTTATTTCTCGGTCATCAATCATAGCCATCCGATTACAATTTTATCATATTTTGTCCTTGCATGATTATTGCATGAATCTTAATTGTTGGATCAGACGGTTGTTAGCATTGACTTAGAAATTGTTATTTCTCAATCATCTTAAAAATAAAAAAAATCATAATAATATACAGTGGCGAATGAAGTGAATGGCTTGGTTCGGTTATTAACATGCATACTAGGGTAGATTAGGCGGCAAGTGACTTGAGAAGACTGATAAGTTTTGGGGAAGAATCAAAGCTTATAAGTTACTCCCTCTGTTTCCAATTAATTGGCGCCGGCAATTTCGCAAATAAAACCCTCTTAATTTCAATTGAACGTGGATTGCACGTTGATTTCGAAAAACAACAGGAGCTTTTTCGCAAAAGTTTTGATAGAACGTGGACGGCATGTTTATTTCAGAAATTAACAGGGTTTTTTTGCAAAACAGCTGGCGCTAATTAATTAGGAACGGAGGGAGTAATTTAGTAACAACTTTATACTAAATCAGCGAGACCACTACGTACAAGCATGCATGCACGCCATTGAGCAAAAAGAATTGGTGGATTGACAATAGGAAGAAGCTATGTGGACAAGCGAGCATATCGCAAGAAAAAAGCAAAATAATGTTGTTGATGCAACAAGAAAAGTTTGTAAACAACGCCAAGTGTACAAGTCATTTTAGTTGTATAGAACGGTTTTTTTTTTGTTCCAACACATATCAAGATCATTATTAGCAACCTAATGCACTTAATAGGAAGCTAGATTAATTCCAACCAAACTGCAATAATTTTTTCTCAAGATACAAAGATTGAGTACAATAAAACACAGATCGAAGAGGCTAATATAGGAGTGTATGTTTCAAACGATATATCATTGCTAATGTAGTGGCGGATTAAATCAAATACTAATTTGCACGTGGAACCCAGCCCAAAAATGATCTGGCTAAAGAAAAAAATGCAAGAGGTGTATTTTGGCTATAGCCTTTTCGATGTTTCTCTGTTTGCGAACTACAACCAATATCTCAAAACTAACTACTCCCTCCGATCAAAAAAGGATGTCCCAATTTTGACTAAATTTGAACGCATCTATACACTAAGTCCTGTCTAGATACATTTAAATTCTGACAAACTTGAGACATCTTTTGTTGGACTGAGGGAGTAATACAATACAATATATGTGAAAAAACAAGAGAGACGACACGTAACAAATCTAACGTACAATTTAACATGTACGACAACGAAGCCCAAGCAATTGCAAGTTTGCAACCTCCATGAACATCGAAACAGATGCTTTTTACTCCAACAAAAATCTTCGGAGAAAGTTAACGAATCCTAACTACTGAAAATAGCAGCAGCTAGCTGCTCATAGTGTTTGACAAACCTAGAAAAACATCTCGATCATACGTCTGTTCGATTTCTGTACATTGGAGAGCAAAGCAGAGGGGACCAAATCAGAACAATTACCTACAAACCGTGACACCAAATCGAACGGGATCATCTAAGGAAGCTATCTACGCAAGACAAAATCGTAGTCACTAATCACTACCAACACATTTCACAAACCGATTGATCCAACGCAATGAGCGGACTCGAATGCCTAACAGCAGCGACTAATGGTCGGGGACTAATTACCAGAACTATGTGCTAGCTTTTACCACCACGCAGTTGAGAACCTCGAGACGACGAGATCGATCGGGCGGACTTGCTCTTCTCTAGTCCTCCTCAACACCAGCACCGGCCGCCGCCTCCTCGCCAATGTCACCATGGCCGGCTGCAACCGCGGCGTCCATCTCGAGCACGAGTTGCTCGGTCATGGCCATGGCGAGCAGCATGGAGGGGCAGAGGAAGAGGCCCCGGGCCAGAGGCAGGTCCCGGGCGTCCACGTCCCCCACGACGCCGCGGAGGAACGCCCACGTCTCCTCCAGGGCGTGCTTCACGCGGCGGAGGTCCCGGCTCCCGCGGTGGCGCTGCAGGCGCAGCTTCCCGGCCGCGCGAGACAGGCGCGCCACACGGTGGATCGAGGTGGTGGTGATGGGGTTCCCGTGGCCGTGGCGGCGGGGCCGGCCTCTCGGTCGCCGCCGCGGTGGCACCATGCCTGGCGCGGTGCCGCCTGCGTGGTGGAGCTGGCGCGCAGACCGCCGGTTGTGGGGGAGAAGAGGGCGATCAGCCGAAGGCGTGCGTGGGATTGCAACGAGTAAGACGCAGTTGTTTATATAGTGGCAGGCCGTTGTGTGACTTGTGTCTCGCTGCCTCTCCCTCCAGTCCCGGCTGAACCCGTTGGAGAAATTTGAAAACCGTCCAGCCTGGCTCCAGTCCAACGGCGTGGAGGAGGCAGCTCTCTCGGCTTCACCAGCAAGTCACGGGCAAATGGCCAAATGGGCCCGCCTGTCGGTCAGAGAATTCTCCAACCAAGGAACGAATGGACACAGGGAGGTAGGCCGGAGGCGGATGCAACACCGTGTCGTCACTTGTGACTTGTGAGAATGTACGTATCTGCTGCTTCTGCACTCGGGGTGCTTCAGTCTCAACTTTAACACAACAATGTACCTGCCATGTGAAAAATAGTCGAATCTAAATTTGATCAACAGCTGGATAAACAAAAAGAATTTGAAATTATGTTGCATATTCGCCCCATCGTCAGTCTGTAGTGAATTTATCCTTTTATCTTTGGAGTACACAGAACAGAGCATGAGCAAAAAAACCGTATCAAAATACTTTCTCCGATCATAATAAGTGTCAAAAAAAAAGACCTAAAAAAGTCAAAGTTTGACAAGATATTATGCAGTTCACAAGATGTAATCCATCATTTCTAAATAGAAATAAGTCAATTTTACCTCCTGAACTTATCGGAAAGTTCAGAAAACCCTAAACTCTGAACCCGGTATTCCCCCCCCCCCCCCGAGCTTTAGAAACCAGACACCTGACACCCCCCCCCCTCCTTGTATCTGGGTTGTTTCGTTGGTTTTAGGTGGTTTTGACCCCGTTGACCACCACGATGGCAGCCCGACTCCTCTCTCATTCTCTCGTCTTCTCTAGATCCCCCCTCTACGGGTGCTGCCTTTCCACGTCCATTGATTCCCAGCACGCGGGCGTCGTCGACGCCAGCACCGGCAGCGACCGGAAATGTTGCAGTGGTGGAGTCTCCTCCTCCTCTCTCTCTCCATCCCCACAACTCCCGCGCTGGTGTTGTAGTGCCATGGGATGTGCTAGTTCAAAGAAAATTCCATGGTGGCGACGAGCGTGGCACAGAGTGGAAGCCTCGCCGGCGCCTGGCCAGCAACTGCTGAGGCGTATGGTTAGTTACAGATCCAGCAAGAGCCATGATGAAGAGTAGGAGAAGTGTGAAATCATAGGTGATGTGTAACATTGGCAAGTGTTTTACGTGAAACATTGATGTGGATATTTTGGATAATATGGATACTTATATGATGACTTGTATCTTGTTTGGACTTAGTGCTTTGCCAGTGGTGTGTTGATCCATTAGTTTCTTATGTGAAAACATGGCGTGAGTTGTGTGGAACTTATCCTGAGTCAAGTCGTGGACTTGTGTTCGTACTGGTTATTTGTGTGTTCGCTTTTAGGTGTTGCTGGAGCTAGAGGAACGTGGTCCATGACGTGATCGAGGGACGAAACTCAGGAGAAGCTGAGGTCGAGTGATCAATGTCATGCGGGACGTTCGTGCGAAGGAACAATGAAAGTGAAAACTACGATGATCCGGGAGGGCACCGGTTTGTCGTATGTTGTTTATACCGGAGATGTACGGTATTGGAGATATTCGACACGGTGATGGTCGAGTTTTGAAGACATCACAAGAATAATTGATGGCAAGAAGTCGCATCGACGTGAAGACATGTAGATCCATCCGTGGCTGGATGAGAGCTGTTTAAAGATTAAACAGTAGCGTCATTAACAAGGCGTCCGATGGAAAAGTAGTCCACATGAAAGTTGTGAGTGTTGTCGATACGAACAACTTTTCTTTTTGAGTCCTCTCAATCCGAGGTCGTCTGTGGGCGCCACAGGCAGAGTAACGACCGGGACAGAGGAGTTCGTGTTGGATTCGGACTCGGTTTAGGGTCGCGAATTTTTCCTTATAAATAGAGGGCGTCCTAGCTAGGGTTTTAGCAAAAACGTGAGAGAACTCAGAGCTTTGGATCTAGATCAATTCTTGGAGAGTTCTTGGATGCATGGTTGTAATCGATCGACATCGTTGCAATTAAGAGATTCGTTGGTGGTGTCATCTTTGTTCTTTTTGAATCTTCGTGGATTATTCGTGCTACATATTTCTGACACTTTGCTGCAGATTTATCACGATTTCATAATACTTTGCTGCAACTTTATCACGAGATCAAGGAAAGATCACGATTACTTCATCTTTCTTGTTAATCCTCCAAATCGATTATAGATTAATTCTCGTAATTTTCTGTCAGCTGTTACGATTTTGATCATATCTTTTGATTGGTACGTCCGATTGATCTGATTCTTGTTGCGTTGGTTAGATAATTTCAATACCTTTATTTTTCAGACTCATACATATTTTTTGGTTCATCCAATCAAAAGTTACGGCTGTTTTACTATCACGGACAGAAAGGTGATTTAGGGTTTGAACTTTCGGAAAATGTTTTAATTTGCTTCCGCACAATCATTCACCCCCCCTCTGATTGCCTATCTCGATCTCACAATTGGTATCAGAGCAAGGTCTCTCTACTTTATGTTAACCGGTTGATTAGACTTGCTAGATATGGATAGGTATTCTACGAAACCCTGTGTGTTCGATTGTGTTGATTTTCAGTTTTGGAAGGCGAAGATGAAGGCATACATCATGGCACAAAGCTACGCAATATGGGAGAAGGTCGCCAAGCCCTATGAGCTTCCCGCGGACGATGTGATCACACCAACAAACTTGGTCCACGTGGAGAACAACTACAAGGCGAGGAACTACATCATCCAAGGTCTACAACGAAGTGACTTCGACCGTGTCGCTCAATTTGCATCCGCTCATGAGGTATGGAACGCACTTTATAGTTGTCATGAAGGATCAAACTCTGTTAACGAGGTGCGTCAGGACATGTACAAAAAGGAGTATATGAAATTTGAGATGAAGACAGTTGAATCTTTGGATGAATTATTTGCACGCTTTAATGAGATTTTCAGCAACTTACGTGCATTAGGTGTTACCTATTCTGATGCTGAGACTTCTAGACAACTCTTGAGTGCTTTAGATATGTCCATATGGGAGATGAAAATTACATCTATTAGAGAATCTACAGTCATGAGCACACTTACACTTGATATCTTATACTCAAAATTGAAAACTCATGAATTAGATATTCTTGCTAGGAGAACCGGTTCCAAATCAATTGCACTTGTTTCTAACTCTAGCCACTCTAATGATGGTACTTCTTCATATTGCTATGTTCTGTTTTTTTTGTCTCGACTAACTGATGAACAGCTAGAGCAATACCCAGAGGAAGAATTGGCACTCCTCACCTCTAGTTTTACACGTGTCCTGCAACATGTTCGTTCAAGGAAGAGAGGTGAGAACAATGCTCCAAGGTGCTTTGAATGTGGTGATCCAAATCACTTTCGCCAAAATTGTCCCAAATTCTTATCCAAGATGGCGAAAGAAGAAAATGGGGAGGACAAGAAGAAGAAGCGCCCCTTCAACATCAAGAATAAAAAGAGGGACGACTTTGCTCGAGCTGTGGCTCACAATATTTTCTCTGTAATCAATGGATATGGTGATCCATGCTTGAGTGATGTGGATGTCGAGTCTGATGAAGATGATGCATCCAAAGGCAAGCGCGACATTAATGGGATGTGTCTTATGGCTAGCAATAAGAGTGCTACCTCCTGCGCGACTACGACCATGAGATCGAGATAGGCAATTAGAGGGGGGGTGAATGATTGCACGGAAGCAAATTAAAACTTTTCCTGAAAGTTCAAACCCTAAATCACCTTTCTGTCCGTGATAGTAAAACAGCCGTAACTTTTGATTGGATGAACCAAAAAATACGTATGAGTATAAAAAAAGAAAGGTATTGAAATTATCTAACCAAAGCAACAAGAATCAGCTCAATCGGACGTACCAATCAAAAGATATGATCAAAATAGTAACAGCTGACAGAAAGTTACGAGAATTAATCTAAAACCAATTCCAAGGAATAACAAGAAAGATGAATTAATCGCAATTTTCACTTGATCTCGTGATAAACCTGCAGCAAAGTATTATGAACTCGTGATGAACCTGCATCAAAGTGTTAGAAAGATTTAGCACGAAGAATCCACGAAGATCCGAGAAGAACAGAGATGACACCGCCAACGAATCTCTTTATTGCAACGATGTTGATCGATTACAAAAGATGCAACCATGCATCCAAGAACTCTCCAAGAATTGATCTAGATCCAAAGCTCTGAGTTCCCTCACGTCCTTGCTAAAACCCTAGCTAGGACGCTCCTTCACACGAACGTCCCGCATGACCTTGATCCTCGACCTGAGCTTCTCCCAAGCTTCGTCCCTCGATCCCGTCATCGACCACATTCCTCTAGCTCCGGCAACACCTGAAAGCAAACACACAAATAACCAGTACGAGCACAAGTCCACGACTTGACTCAGGGTAAGTTTCACACAACTCACGCCATGTTTTCACATAAGAAACTAATGGATCAGCACACCACTAGCAAAGCACTAAGTCCAAACAAGATACATGTCATCACATAAATATCCATATTATCCAAAGTATCCACATCCATGTTTCATCTAAAACACTTGCCAATATTACACATCACCTATGATTTCACAACGACAGTGACAGCAACAATGAGGTAGAACTTTCTTACGATGAATTATTTAAAAGTGCTAGTAAATTGAGTTCCTTGCTTGATCATGCTACTAAAAAAATTAATAAATATGACTTGAAAATTGCATCCTTGAATTTTGAAATTACTAAACTTAAGTCTATGATTCCAAATGATGATTCTTGCAAGTCTTGTGATTCTATATATTCTGAGCTTATCTCTTTGCGTTCTATTCATGATGATACTCTTGATAAGCTTAGAGTTGTATTAGAAAACAATGAGAAACCTATTGTGCATAAACGTAAACAAATTAATGATGCTAGCATGGATACTTCTGATTTGACAAATTCAACTTCTTGTAATAATTGTCATATTCTTGAATTGAAGTTGAAAGATGCAAGTGCTAGGGTTTCTCATGTTGAAAATGCTTTACATATCCATGAGATTTCTTTGTGCGCTAATTGTAGAAGTGGAAAAAAAATCATGGATGGTGTTTGTGATAATTGTATTGCCTTGTCTCATCAAGTTAATTATTTACACGCATCTTTGCAGAAATTTTCTAGTGGACACAAAAATTTGAATATGATTTTAGATAAGTCTAAAGTGAGTAAAAACAAGACCGGAGTTGGTTTTAATACACATGCTCATTTTAAGGCTAATCCACCCACTATTGTTAAGTCACTCGGCAATAGAATTTTTGAAACATCTAACAAGCCAACCAATGTGATTTTTAAATCTGTCGGCATCATGTCTAATGATACTTCAACAAGTGCAAATGTAGCTCATACATCACATGCTAAACCTGGAAGTAGGTACACTTGCACATGGTGTAGGTTCTTGTTTTAGACTAACTAGAGTAATTAAAAAAGACAGAAAACAAGCTAGATCTAATTCCTTCAAGGCACATTATGCTCATGATAAAACTACTACTCCCCGTTATGTGCCTAGGGTGAATGTTTCACCTTCCATTTCAACTTGCACGAGACACGTAAAATCTTTCCCAATGTTTAAGGAAACTCGTGCTTTGCCTACTCGTTGTGTATCTCAGTACTGGATAACTAAAAGTTTTTTATCTAACCCCAGTACGGAGATCTCGGCATGTGTTTGCTGTTTGTAGGCACTTCGCTTGAGGAAGGGGACCATGTGGCTAGTGGACTCCGGTTGTTCTCGTCACATGACCGGTGATAAAAATTGGTTCTTGTCCCTCACACATCTTGGGCTGAAAGTATAATTTATGGAGATGCTCGTACCTCTACTGTTGTGGCGAAAGTCCTCTTATTCGTAATGCAGGAACATATGTTCAGGGGGAGAAAATATTTTTAGAGATCATACCCTTATTGGTGCACGTTGGGTATTATGTTATTTTTCACAACAAGGCTAGGTTTGAAGCTTCCCCACGCGCATCACATCTACAAGTTGTCAAAAGGATTTTCAGGTATCTACATGGCACCCAATCTTTTGGCATTTGGTTTTCTGCTTCCACTAGTATTATATTGCGTGCATTTTATATGTATGCTCATATGAAGTAGTGTATCACATGACTTCTAATACGAATGATAACTTGAACTAAATCTTGTCATGGTTAAACTTTGTTAGCTATTTTGGTCTTGGATACTTAATTACTAGCAATGATGAAAATATAATGGTATCAAGGTTCCAAATATACAAAGACACGTGGTGTCAAGCAATTTTTACTAAATAAATATGCCAATGTCGCACTACATTTTCACGAGACTGCTTACTATTGCACTTTGGTATGAACTTGGAAGTTGCTGTGTTTATTGAAATCTTTGTTTTAAGCTTCTGATTGCTTACCATTGCCTTAAACTTCTGATTGTTAATCATTGCACTTTGGACATAGGCTTGGCATGGTGTTTTAAATATAGGCTTGACAAGGTTGAATTGACTTGGCATATAAATTCAATGAAAATAAATATTATGCTTTTATAAAGTGCTCTGTTTAATGTAATGTGCTGCAAGTTATTTTGTATTCAAGTATTGATGTAGTTGACAGAGGGAGACATGTCTTGCAATAAATCGTAACAATACTTGATTTTTAGTCATGTGTAGATTACATCACACTTATATACATGTCGAGTACAACTACTTTTTACATGACTTGGATGCACAATTATCATGTTCATGATGTCATAATGCTCATTACAACAAAGAAAAATGAAATATGACAAAATAAACAAAAAAAATCGCTTTTAGTTTAAAGAAACATTTTTTGAAGCGAGGGAAATATTTTTATATGGATTTGATGAAATTCATTGTCAAAGGGGGAGAGATTCCAACACATATACATACTTTATTGGTGTTTCTCCAACATTTTGATGTTTCTCGTTTTCTTTTCAAACCTTGAAAATCCGAGAGTTACGTGAATGTGTATGCCAATCAATGTTCAATGTTTGGTGTTTATGAGATGTTGCCAATGTTTTCATCAAGGGGGAGATTGTGAAATCATAAGTGATGTGTAACATTGGCAAGTGTTTTAGGTGAAACATTGATATGGATACTTTGGATAATATGGATACTTATATGATGACTTGTATCTTGTTTGGACTTAGTGCTTTGCTAGTGGTGTGTTGATCCATTAGTTTTTTATGTGAAAACATGGCGTGAGTTGTGTGGAACTTACCCTGAGTCAAGTCATGGACTCGTGCTCGTACTGTTTATTTGTGTGTTTCCTTTCAGGTGTTGCTAGAGCTAGAAGAACATGGTCGATGACGGGATCGAGGGACGAAGCTTGGGAGAAGCTGAGGTCGAGGGATCAATGTCATGCGGGACGTTCGTGCGAAAGAACAATAAAAGTGAAGACTACGATGATCCGGGAGGGCACCGGTTTGTCGTACGTTGTTTATACCAGAGATGTACAGTATTGGAGATATTCAACATGTGATGGTCGAGTTTTGTAGACATCACAAGAAGAGTTGATGGCATGAAGTCGCATCGACGTGAAGACATGTAGATCCAGCCATGGTTGGATGAGAGCTGTTTACAGATTAAACAGTAGCGTCATCAAGATGACGTCCTATGGAAAAGTGGTCCGCATGAAAGTTTACAGATTAAACAGATCCTTTTGTTTCAAACTTTTAACCCCATTTGAATATTTCCAAAATACTAGTACCATATTTGAATTCTTCTACTTTTCAGCTTTTCAAAATGGTATTTGAAATTTGAATCCAAAAACTATTTGCAAAAGTAGAAAACAAAAAAGAAAAAGGAAAACGAAAACCTACCTGCTTACCTCGGCCCAACTTCGCGCACAGCCGAGCCGCCTCGGCCTCTCCCTTCGCGCAGCCCCGTAGCGCCGCGGCCCACTTCTCCCGTGCACGCCCTGCAGCCCAGCTCGGCCCAGCAGCCACGAAATACGCGTTCTCTCACAGAGCTTTCTTCTTCCTCACCTTTTCTTCCTCCTGGCCGGTGAGCCCCGCGCGCCACGTCTGCCTCGACAGCGACAGCTTCCTCCGCTCCGCCTTTATAAGCTGCGCCGCACCTCCTCCTACCCGCGCCGTCACCAAGAAACCCTAGCTAGGGTTTTCTTCTTCCCCTTTTTGCGCAACCCCGTCGCCCCGTTCCTTTGGCCGCGGACGCTACTCTGACGAGCCGCCGTTCCAGCCGGACCTAAGGAGCACCGACCGCGTCACCCAAACCGCGACATCGTCTACTTCGTCTACGCGCAAGCAATTGGAGCGGGATCGACTACATCCACGCCCACTTCGTCTTCTTCGACTCCGGCCGCCACCGCTTCTCCGGCCAAATTCCAGCGAGCCTATCTGCCAATCCTCGTCAGCTTCCTCCTGGAGACTCAGGGTGAGCTCCTCTTCCTCCCTCTCTTTTGCGCGCTCAATTTGGTTTATCATATCGCCGTAGCCGAGCGCGCGCGCTCCGCCGTGCCGCCGGCGAGCTCCTGCTCGTCGCCACACCGTCGTCTCCTTAAGGATGTTGTGGTGGTCTTCGTGCCACTTAGGATATTTCTACGCGCCGCTTCCGTTTCCGCGTCGCTAGCCCTCCGCCGTGCCGCGTGGTCGCCGTCGGCGATCTCTGCCGTGGCCGCCGCGCGCGCCCGCTAGATGCCAGGTTGCGTCGGGTTAAAAGGACGTGCGCCCTATCCCTGTTAAGATCCACTCGCTGTCCCAACTGGCTACCTCGCTCGTCCGTTCGCTCGGTCAAACCGACCCGCGTTCGAATCCCTGCGGCGCAAGGGTAAAAACCCCATTTTTGTGCTTGAACCGGCCACATGGGACCCACCTGTCAGTCGCCTGGTGCACCGATGCGCCCGGTGGACCGAGTCCATGCGCCGGGTCCGTGTGGTTTTCTTTTCGGTTTTTGTTTATTTGCAGAAAATTGTGTTAATCTTGTTTAAATCCTAGAAAATGCATGCTATATCCAAATTGGGCAAACCATATATGTTTTGGAATCAGAAAAATGCAAGAAATTTAACTGCGCGATTAGATTTACATTCGGAGGTTTAAAATTTCAAATCTGTCCTAGATTTGAAATTCAAACATAAGAACTTGTGTAGCTCCTAGTTTAAAATTGGTAATGAATTTGAACCTTCTGTTAAAATGTGAACTATTCTTTAGAACCTGTACTTTATGACCATGTCTCTGTTTAATATATTTGAGCAAGGTGAAACCACTGTTATCATCCCTCTTACCATCTAATGGATAATCTTTTTCGCTAAATGCCTAGAACTCTTGTTTAAATTGAATGCATCTTTCTACCACATGCCATGCATCATTGTTTGCGCATTGCACTCTATGTATGCTTATTCTACCTACCTTGTGTGTTTGGATCTTATCGTTAGCGACTCCGACTTACTTCGCCGACGATCCGGGTTTCCACACTTCTTCGGATCCCCTCTCTAGGTGCCCAGCGACCGAGAATCCAGGCAAGCAGCCATTCCTTGAACATGTTGATTATACCCAATGTCTCTTTCTCATTCTTGCATTAAGTTACGTTCTCGGTTCTGTCACAATGCCTCTAGAATTGCATAGCTTTAGTCAGCTCTACTCAAATGCATGTTGTCTTGTTCCTCATCCCATTAACCATGTCACATGTTTGTTATTGCCCTAGTTGGATATTAGAAGTCTGCATAGATTGCTAGTCTAGTGTCCTTACTTGGGGTTATACAATTGCTACATCCACATGCTACTTTTCTGTATTTAGTTGCAATTATTGAACTGTGACCTGTTATCACCTGCACAAGGCAACGATGGGAGGCCATGCTAACGCATTGGTGTTTTGTTCCATTGGCGCCGACCTAAGGACTGAGTTCTCGTTTTCACCGACCCAAGAAACTTCGCGCTAACCGCTCGTGGGAGAATATATGGGTTCCCCCTCGGCTTAGTACTCGTTTCATAGCTCTTCCAGGGGCCACATAGTTCGGGCGTTCCATTTGGCATGTCGCATATACACTGGTGTTGTGTTTGGAGACTTGTTGGTACTTTGCATACATATAGGACCGCAGCACACATCTGGAGTGGTTATTCTGCGAACACTGAACCACTACCAGCTGTTCCCTTAACTCTTGAGTCCATACGACGCTTCGGCCGGGCTCTCGTTTCGGATTAGACTCAGTTGGGTGGTTCCCTGGATTAGTTGTGGGGTTTGGAAACGTCGTGTCGCTCAATCCTGCCGGCACATGCTTTTGTGTGTGTTCCATGCTAGTGGCGTCAAGGTTGGTCGAACGTGTACGGGTAAATTGGCACCCCTGCAGGGATAAATCTTTCGGAAAGCCGTGTCCGCGGTCATGGACGACTTAGTTGGTCATTACTTGATCATAGAGGACTTATCCCATTTAATTAACTTAATCTCTTAAACTTGATAGTAATTAGCCTTAATGATGGATACGCTTAAAACTGCTTAAGTGTGAGTGCCTTTGGATCATTTCCTCACAAGGGCTTGAGGGCGTGATAAGAGGTTGTGTTTGTTTGGTGTTAGTTGTTAGATCACCACCTCACTTATTAGACGCTTCTCATCCTCTGCTTAGACGGTGTCATTAGTGTGTCTCTCCAGATATTTTTGCTGCTGCATAATCCCCACCATATTGTCTATCCTTTGAGACTTGTTGCATATCTAGTTTAGATCTCCCGTAAGTCTTGCGAGTACTTTGTAATCAGTTGCTTTGCAACGTTGTTTTCCTTCAGAGTTTCCGGAGGAACAGGTGTGTGGCTACTTCATGGAGTTCGACGATGACAGCTTCGACGCTTAGCCAGAAGATTCCAGAGCAGGGTTCTGTGAACTTGTGGCGGGCTCTCCTTTTCAGTTTCAGCCCCTTGGGCAATAATTGTAACTTGTCCGTACTCGGGTCTAATTTGCTTCCGCTGGTGTAATGATGATTGTGGACATGTGTCCGTGAGTTGTAATAACTTGGTATTTCGCTCCTTGTATGAGCTTGACTTAATCTTGTGTCTTAGAAGTGATGTAAGATGTAACGATATCATTTTTGTTCCAACCTGCAGTGAACACATTGCGTGTATGTTGTGAAGTGTACATCGTAGGGAGGCACTGGGACTTGATTTATGTGCGAGTTAGCATTTGGGGCTAAATTGCATAAATTCAGTCTCGGGGTCTCACCACCGTCCACCACAACTTCCTATGCATGAAGATCCCGGGCCCAAAAGGCGTGATCACGGTCCGTGGTGAGCAATCCTCCGATAGGAAGACATTATATCGCCACGAGACTAAGTGCGCCGAGAAAAGGAGAAGCATCCAAAAGTGTCCACGTGCTCTCGGGCACAGGGGAGTCCAAGACCGATCACCCGGAGCGCCACATCCCTAAGCCCCTTCCCGAGGGAGAGCTTAAGGAGATACGCATCTCCGACAATGACGCTGCGCGTGTCGTGAAGATCGGGGCCAACCTCTCAATCGAACTCGAGAAGAAGTTCATCGACCTACTCCGGGAGAACTCTGACCTTTTCGCTTGGTCTCCCTCCGACATGGGAGGAGTCTCACGTGACGTCATGGAACATCGACTCGCCGTAAGGCCCAACAAGGCGCCCGTGAAGCAAAAACTCCGAAAACTCTCCACGGAGCAAAGCGAGGTCATCAAGCAAAAAATTGTGACGCTCTCCGACTCATCCGAGAAGTTTGGCACCCCGAATGGTTGGCCAATCCGGCCTTGGTGAAGAAAGCCAACGGCAAGTGGCGGATGTGTGTCGACTTCACCGACTTGAACAAGGCGTGTCCCAAGGACGACTACCCTCTCCCGCGGATCGACCAGCTAGTCGACTCCACGGCGGGATGTGAAAGGTTGAGCTTCTTGAACGCCTATTCAGGATATCACCAAGTCCACATGGCCAAAGAAGACGAGGAAAAGACCAGCTTCATCACTCCCATTGGCACCTTCTGCTATCGTAGAATGCCTTTTGGTTTGAGGAACGCTGGTGCGACATTCCAACGCCTCGTCAACCTCATCCTCAAAGAGCAATTGGGGAGAAACGCCGAAGTCTATGTTGATGATGCCATCATCAAAAGTCAAGTGGCGAATACCCATCTCGAAGACTTGCAAGAAACCTTCAACAACCTCCGCAAATATGGCGTGAAGCTCAATCCCGAGAAGTGTGCGTTCGGAGTTCGAGGAGTGTCGTCGCACGGGGCTCCGACACCTGGGGCATGCTGGCACACCCCCTTTTAGGTTCGGCAGGGGCGTCGGGGATCGTTCCGACGATCGCCAGCGTGGCCGATGGCCTACGCAACTTGCAAAGTAATTTACACCGGATGCATGCAAGCTAAGAACACATGCACGTACGTTTTTACCTAGGTTCGGGCCACCCGGAGGTGTAAAACCCTACGTCCTGCCTGTCTGAACTGGTATTGACTATAGATCAAGTGTTTGCAAGTTGCCGGGGGGAGGGTCCCCGGGCGTTCTCTTTTTGGCTAAATGCTCTTCACTGCTTTAGGGTAGTGCTAATGGCTAAGTGTGAGTCCGTCTACCCTTCAGATTGTGTAACCGTGGAACCCTTTGACCGTCGGCGGGGGTCCTCCTTTTATACTGGAGGGGATACCACAGGTGCTGCGGTGCGTGCATTACAAGTGTCGATCAGGGAGACATGCAACTCCCCCTTGGTGAGCTGGTGGTGCGCATGGACGTCACCTCCGCTGCTACGGGTCTAAAACCCTAAAGGTAGGATTGGACAGCCACTGTTCACCTGATTTGGACGGGTAACGCCCCTCCTGTCGGCTCATTTAATGCGCCGTGCGCCTCACTCTTCACCCTGGTGAGACTGCGCACCCGACGCCCGCCGCGCGCCCGCGTGGCGCTGTTGCTCTGTCCGCTGGGCCCCACCTTTGTGGCGGGAGCCTGCGCCCGGGAACTCCTCCTCCCGGCAAGTCGCTCCCCGGGAAACGCCCAGGCCAAAGACACCGGGAAGTGTCCAGGCAGGAATATTCCCCGAAGCCCCGCTAGCCCTTCCAGGCTGGTAGCTTGCCGGGCTGCTCGTTGCTACTGCCCGGGACGAAATCCTCCCGAGAACTCGGAGACGAGGCCCACACGTCGCGCAACGGTGGTACCCCGCGTACCACTGGTGCGACAGTAGCCCCCGGGCGTGGGCAGGTATCACCTGTTCCCGGACGAGCCTTCCCCAGGTCGGTTGCCGGGCTACGCCCACAACCAACGCGTGGGCCCCGATTCGCCTCGGGCCCGCGTCCCTTCGTTGCCCCTAGTACCACGCCGTTACAGACGGAGTAGTGGGCGCGTGATTTCCGCCCTAACCTCCCCCTTAAACAGGGAAGTTAAGGCCACTCCGCGCATTACTCCTTTTGATTAGGAGTTATCCCCGCGTACCCGTAGGGTACGGAACCGGCCGTTACCAAACGGCCGAGTGTTATAAAGATTTTACCGCTGCCCAAAAGGGGAAAGCACTCTATTCCCCACAGCCTTCGCCTTCATCCTCCTTCGCATCTCACACCCAAGTGTTCTTGCTAGCTTCCACCCCTGCTCCCGATGGCGCCCCCACCACCAGGAAGGGAAAAGAGGTGCAGGTCTCGAAGAGAGCGGCGGCCAGCAACAGCGAGGCGGCAACCAAGGCAACCGCCGTCAAAGACCAGAAGAAGCGGGAGATGCGGGCCACGCTCGCCTTCTACCGGCCTGGCTACAACGGCGAGGCACTGGACAAGGTCCGGCATGCCGTCGTCTCCAAGTTCAACGAGCACGGGGAGACCCTGATCTTCCCGGCGAGCACCGAGCACCAGGACAATGACTTCCGAGTGTTCACGCGCTTCCTCCTCACCGGGCTGGTGCCGCCATTCTCGCTGTTCCTCCACGCACTGATGGAGTCGTACAGCTGCAGGTGGCGCAGCTCCACCCCACATCGTTGTTTCTTCTCGCCACCTTCCAATTCCTCTGTGAAGCGTTCGTGGGGGTGATGCCGTCGGCGGCGCTCTTCCGCCACTATTTCTACCCCCGGATTGACAACGCGAAAGCAATGTCGTCGGCGGTGGTATTCCGCACCCGCGACCAGATGAAGTCCGAGTTCATCGTCCAGTCCGAGTGGAAGACCCCCAAGAGTTCATCTTCTCGCCCACAGAGTTGCCGCAACCCCACAGCGGCTGGCAAGACAGGTACCACCGCGACGCCGATCTCCTCCCCATCGTGGAGAAGATCAAGGCGTTGCGGTTAGCGGGGCTCACCGACGTGGACGTGGCGCGTACCTTCATTAACCGGCGTATCGCACCGGACCAACTGCGCTCCCGGCCCGCGTGGACGTACACGGGTCCCGGGGACAGAACACGCCTCCACCAGGACGGCATGGATTTGGAAACCCTCACGACGTGGGTGAGGGGAGCGGGGGCGAGTCGGAGATTAGCTGGCTCTCCCTCCAGTCCCTGGATGAAGAGGTGCGCCAGGCTGCAGTGTCCCCGGAAGTCATCCCCGTGGACGACGACGAGGAGGACAGCGACGACGCGCCCCTGATCGTTCGGAGATCAAGGGCGTACGCGGTGGCCGCAGCTATCTCCTCGGCGGCGACATCAACCCAGGCAGCGGCCGCCAGCCCCGCGGCGGCAGCCGCTTCAGGGGGGCCTGTCGGTACTTCGGCGGCGTCTGAGTCCGCGGGGGTCGCCGGAGCCTCAGCGACGGCTTCCACCCCAGCGGCGGCGGCCCCTTCAAGGGCGCCTGCCGGTACCACGGCAGCGCACGCGTCCGCGGGGGTCGCCAAAGCCACAGCGGCGACGGCGGCTGCTCCAGTGGCACCCGCCGATGCCTCGGCGAGGGCCATCAACGACCCAGCAACGGCCTCAGCCGCCGGGGATACGCCGATAGCCTCCTCGGGGTCGGCCCCTAATTACGTGGCGGCTTCGCCACCGTCTCCCGCGACGCCCCGGGTCGCGGCGGCCCAGCGGGCGCGGGTGAAGGGGAAGCTGCTGGGGAAGGACAACGGGATCACCTGGAGCGGGCGGGCGACCCCCCGCACAGCCCTACAACGGCAGCAGGGGCTTCGTCGTCCTCGACTGCCCTCCCCAACACCGACCTCGGCACCCTCGCCTGGCTAGCTTGGAATCCTATCACCTGGGATCCGAGCATCTTCGAGCGGGGGCACCGGTTCCTGGACGCCGTCAGGGACCAGTAGCAAGCCTTCGTCACCTCTTTCAATGAGGTGAGGGAGCACCACGCTGTTGCCAAGAGCCAACTCGACGAGGTGCGGGAAGCCGTGGAGAGGGAACGACAAGAGCTCTCCCGGCTACGCGAGAGACGCGCCTCGCCAGGGAGGAGGCGCGTCTTGCCCGACAAACCCTGGAGGACGCCGAGGAACCGGTCGTCCTAGAGCCCGAACTCCACCGGCAGCTGGAGGCCTAGCGCACCAAGCTTCAGGGGGAGCTGGAATCGCTGGCGGCAACCCTCGAGGCGACCAAGAAGGAGCACGCCGAGGTGCTCGCGGCGGCCCAGGCCCGGCTGGACGAGAAGAGCGACCTGATCGCCAATTACCGCGGCGAGATTCAGGGCCTTCGTGTCAAGCTGGAGGTGCAGGTCAAGGCCACCGAGGACGCGGTGGGAGCAACGGCCTGGCACGAGATCCAGCTTGGCTCCATCAAGGACAGAGCGGCCAGGCTTGAGACCGAACTAGCCGCTGTTCGGGAGGAGCTCGCCAAGGCTGGCAACGACATCGTGGTCAAGACCGCGGAGCTTGCGGCGCTGGAAGACAACCTCCGCAAGGCCAAGAAGGCCATGCACGACGCTCGGCTCCATCATGGCACGCTGATTGGGCACCGGCAGTTAGAAACCGAGAAGCTGGTGAAGATCGCCCAGGCGCTGCACGACTTGTTGCCCCGGTTCGAGCTGCAGGCCGCGGCGGTGGACGGCACGGACTTCTTCTCCGACCTGGTGGGGAAGCTTGGGGCTCTCGACGTCTGGATCACCCAGTACGGCGCCAACTGCGCCCGGGAGGTTGCCGGGACAATCCTCCCGAGGATACACCTCCGGGACCCGGGGTTTCCCTTCGAATCCCTGCTGGACGCCTGGTCGGACAGCGAGGACGAGCCCACGCACACCCAACCGGTGCGCGGGTTCGTCGACGAGGTGGTCGAGCGGATGCAGCGGAAGCCGGACCCTGAGCCGTCCACGCAGCCCCCGGCCGAAGACGCCAGCAACTAGTTGCCGCAGCCCCCAGCCGTCCTTGCTGCTTTCCGATGTATCTCCTTTTGCTTGCTTTTTCCTGCAAGTGTGGCGTTTGGCGCCGTTTGAACAATTATTTTGTAATTAGCTTATGTAATCGCTCAACACTTAGTTAATCAAGCTCTTTAATTCGCTCAATTCTTGTTCCTTGTTCCCGGTGCTGCCTCGCGGGGCGACTCCCCTAGCCTTTGCGTGTTTTGCCTTGTGTTACCGGGGACTTGCGCGCCTCACCCTTGACCAGACCAGGAACCCGAGACGGACCCACAGTGCCGACCTGGGGTCAAGCAGTAGCGGGGAGCCACTCCACTTGCGGGGTAACTACTCCAAGCCATGCCCTTTTGGGACGGACCCGGGAAGCCACACGGGGAACGCACTCCCCCCGCAAGCGTCCTTCTAACACTCCAGCTACGCGCAGGGTTTGGGGCCACACCTGGCGAGACAGCGTTCAATTATATTCAGTTCTTAGTGGGTTCACCATTTAGGTGTCAGTACTTAGCTTTTCATTCAGTCTTGCGTCCGGAGCGTTCGCCGGAGGTGCACTCTTGGCTTGCCGTGCCCGCAAAGTGCCTGATAAAGGGGAGCAACGGGGACGCCGCGGCAACCCTCGCCCTTGGAAGAGCCTTCTCCGAGGGGTGTGGCAGGGACGCCGTGACTTCCTTGACACCGCCACTGACCGCGGGCGACGAGGATGTCGCGGCGTCCCCACAGCGGCCCTTGCTGCCTAGAACAAACCCGTCTGAGGGACGCAGCAGGGACATTGTGGCTTCCTCGCCACCACCGCCAAAAGCAGGCGGCAAGGATGCCACGATGTTCCCGCAGCAGCCCTCGCTGCCTGGGAGCAAAACTGCTCGAGGGCCGCGGCAGGGACGCGGTGATGGGCCGGAATGGACGGCGAACGCCGGCACCGGCGCCATCACAATGTCCTCGCAATGACCCGCGCCTATAGTTGGGCTCTCTTAGGGGAATGCGGCAGGGACACTATGATGGTGCACCCGTCGGCGCGAGGCGATGATGGCATGCACCACCATAGTGTCGCCGCGGCAGCCCCTGCTCCTTGCGGAGGTGTCCTCTGGAGGGATGCGGCAGGGGCACTGCGGTAGTGCACCCGTCGGCTCCGGGAACCGATGGAATGCACCACCACAGTGCCTCCACGGCAGCCCTCGCCCAGGAGCCGCTCGCTTGAGGAGGCGCGGCAAGGGCATGGTGGCAGTGCACCCGTCGGCGCGGAGCGCCGATGGCATGCACTCCCACCGTGTCTCTGCGACGCCCCTCGGAGCAGGCTCGATGGGGCGATGCGGCAAGGGCGCGATGGCAGTGCACCCGTCGGGGCTAGGCGCTGATGGTATGCACCACCATCGCGCCTCCACGGCACCGCCCGCCTTAACAGCCCCTTTCTCGGCTTCGCTCTGAGCCGTTCCATGGCTGGGGCGCGCCTTTTATAGGAGCGGTGGAGGGGCTTGCCACCGCGCGCGATGGATCAGCGCAGCACCCGTGGCATCCCTCCCTTTGAAATATGGTACAGTCTTCGCCACCCTGCATGCCAAGTTGTTGTGGCACACGTGGCGGCGCCCTCCCGAGTCAAGAGCCTCGGAGTGCGGTGAGTCCCTTGTGTTGCGGTCGTCCCGCACCACAAGGCACTGCTACATGCCGCGACCCGTGGGCAGCCCACGGGTATTACAGTGTGCAAGATTCCACCTTTTCCTACAGATTAGATTCTTGCCAAGCCCGAGGTGCTGCAATTTTTTTTCAAAATTCACGAAAATACATAAAGCAACACGAGTAATCTCCTGCCTCCCAGCCCCCGGGCACGGAAGGGTTGATGCCAAACTTGGACGTGAGCACTCCATTTCCCAGCCGAGGCGCATGTTGCAGGGAGCCCCGCAACTACACGCCCCGTGATGCACGTTGCGGGGGACCCGGCAACTGCATGTCCCATGATGCACGTCGCGGTTAACCCCGCGATTGCATGCCCCGTGGCGGAGTGATCCGGCAACGGGGTTTTTGCTTTTGAGGTTCCAGTAGGCCCCTGCTCACAACCAAGTTTGGAAAGACACTTCCGTGCACCAAAAGCAGGAGACAAGGAAAGGGGGAATACACGAATAAACGAAGCAACTTTGAAACTCAGAAAAGAAACACTTCTCTTTATTCACAATAACTAGTGGTTTACACACGGGAGCTGCCCGGCTACACTAGTTCGAGAGGCATGCATCGGCGGCATCACCTGAGGGTCGGGCTCCGCCGCTTCACGGGTAGAACTTGCGCAAGTGCTCAATATTCCAACTATTTGGCACCGGCAAGCCATCTTCGGTTTCCAGCCGGACAGCCCTCGGTCTGGTCACCTGTACTACCCTGAAGGGGCCCTCCCATTTCGGAGTCAACTTGTTTCCGGCCTTCGTTCCTTGTATCCGGCGCAGGACAAGGTCTCCGTTCTCGAGCCCCCGTGGACGGACTCGCCTGTCGTGGTAACGACGGAGTCCTTGCTGGTAGCGCGCGGCTCGCACAGCAGCCCGGCATCGAAGTTCTTCGATGAAGTTTAAATCGTCCACCCTTTGCTCGTGTTGGCTGGTGTTGCCGTACGCGCGTACTCGGGGAGATCCGTGCTTGAGCTCGAGGGGCAGCACCGCTTCTGCCCCGTAGACAAGGGCGAAAGGAGTTTCGCCCGTTGCCCGACTAGGTGTGGTCCTGATTGATCACAGCACGGGCTGGAGTTCTTCAACCCAGTGTTTCTCGTGGCCCTTGAGCTTGTCAAAGGTTCTCGTCTTGAGCCCCCGCAGCACTTCTGCGTTGGCCCGCTCCGCCTGCCCATTACTCCTCAGATGAGCAACGTACGCGAAGTGCAACTTGGTGCCCATGCCCTCACAATAGGCCTGGAACACTGTGCTTGTGAAGTGCGTGCCGTTGTCGGTGATGATGCCGTTAGACACACCAAACCGGCACACAATGCTTTTGAAGAACTTGATGGCCACCTGGGCGGTCACCTTCCGCACTGGTTCCACTTCTACCCACTTGGAGAACTTGTCGATGGCCACGAACAAATATTTGTAACCACCAACCACTCTCGGTAGCTTGCCGACGATATCGAGCCCCCAGACCGCGAACGGCCACGAGGAAGGGATGACATGTAGGGCCTGCGCCGGCTGGTTGCTCTTCTTCGAACTAGCACGCTTCGCACGTCTTCACTAGCTGCTCCGTGCCGGCCAGGGTCGTGGGCCAGTAGAAACCGTGCCGAAACGCCTTGCCGGCTAAGGCCCGGGAGGCCACATGGTGTGAACATGTGCCTCGGTGTATCTGCTCCAGCAGCGCGCGGCCTTCGTCTTGCGGCATGCAGATGAGCTTGACCCCATTTGCTCGCTTGCGGTAGAGGTTCCCATCCACCACAGTGTACATTTTGGCTTGCCGCGCTACTCGCTCCGCGGCAACGTCATCTTCCGAGAGAGCCTCCCCTTTCAAGTAACGGGCGATTTCCACCGCCCAAGGAGGGATCTCCCTGCCAACGCATGCCGCTATATCAGCGGCATGGACCCCTGTTGCTGCCGGGGTTCCTTCGGTTGCCGGAGGGGCGTCCCCGGCAGCCGGCTCGGGTGCAACTGAAGGAGCCGCTTGCTTCTGGCAGAACACCCCTGCCGGAGGCTTCCGGCGCTCTGCTGCCATCTTGGCCACCTCGTCAGCACCGAAGTTATCCTTCCGCTTGACGTGCTCGAATCGCAAACCTTTGAACTTACGTTCTAGCTTGCGGACTTCCTCCACGTACGGTGCCATCTGCAGGTAGTCGTAGTCCTTGTTATGTTTCCTAAGCAGAAGGCCGTAGGTTCGACCCCTACCTGGCACGCCAGATGTCGTCGCACGGGGCTCTGACACCGGGGGCGTCCTGGCACCCTTTTAAGTTCGGCAGGGGCGTCGAGGATCGCTCCGGCGATCGCCGGCGTGGCCGATGGCCTACGCAACTTGCAAAGTAATGTACACCGGATGCATGCAAGCTAAGAACACATGCACGGACGTTTTTACCCAGGTTCGGGCCACCCGGAGGTGTAAAACCCTACGTCCTGCCTGTCTAAACTGGTATTGACTATAGATCAAGTGTTTACACGTTGCCGGGGGGAGGGTCCCCGGGCGTTCACTTTTTGGCTAAATGCTCTTCACTGCTTTAGGGTACTGCTAATGGCTAAGTGTGAGTCCGTCTACCTGTCAGATTGTGGAACCGTGGAACCCTTTGACCATTGGCGGGGGTCCTCCTTTTATACTAAAGGGGATACCACATGTGCCGCGGTGCATGTCTTACAAGTGTCGATCAGGGAGACATGCAACTCCCCCTCGGTGAGCTGGTGGCGCGCATGGACGCCACCTCCGCTGCTAGGGGTCTAAAACCCTAAAGGTAGAATTGGACAGCCACTGTTCACCTGATTTGGACGGGTAACGCCCCTCCTGTCGACTCATTTAATGCGTCGTGCGCCTCACTCTTTGTCCTGGTGAGACTGCGCACCCGACGCCCGCCGCGCGCCCGCATGGCGCTGTTGCTCTGTCCACTGGGCCCCACCTTTGTGGTGGGAGCCTGCGCCCGGGAACTCCTCCTCCCGGCAAGTCGCTCCCCGGGTAGCGCCCGGGCCAAACACACCCGGGAACCCCCCCTCTCGGGAAGCGGCTTCCCGGGAGGTGTCCAGGCGGGAATATTCCCTGGAGCCCCGCTAGCCTTTACGGGCTGGTAGCTTGCCGGGCTGCTCATTGCTGCTGCCTGGGACGAAATCCTCCCGGGAACTCGGAGACGGGGCCCACGCGTCGCGCAACGGTGGAACCCCGGGTGCCACTGGTGCAACAAGGAGGAAAACTCTTGGGTTTCCTCGTCTCCCAACAGGGGATTGAGGCCAACCCGAAAAAAATCCAGGCCATCCTAGAGATGGAGCCTCCTCGCTCCGTCAAAGATGTGCAGCGCCTAGCAGGGAGGATGGCGGCATTAGGGAGATTCGTTGCCCGATCGGCCGAGAAGGGTCTTTCGATTTCAAAGTCCTGAAGGGCCTTAACAACTTTGAGTGGACCGACGAAGCTCAAAGGGCCTTCGAGGAACTCAAAACCTATTTGTCGACTTCTCCACTCCTCACGAGCCCGAAGCAGGGAGAACCTTTACTCCTGTACCTCGCCGCGACTCCGGTCATCGTGAGTACAGCCCTTGTGAAGGAAGTAGATGGGTCGCAACGCCCGGTGTACTACGTGAGTGAAGCTTTGGGAGGAGCAAAGGATCGATACACCCAGATCGAAAAGATCGCGTACACCCTCCTCATGGCCTCTCGAAAGCTCCGTCACTACTTCATGGGCCACACCATCATGGTGCCGACGGTGTTCCCACTCAAAGAAGTCTTCGGCAACAAGGAGGCCACCGGAAGAATCGCCAAATGGGCAACAGAACTGGCTCCCTTATCGCTGGAGCTCACCACAAGAACGGCTATAAAATCCCAGGTCCTCGCTGACTTCGTGGCCGAGTGGCATGCGCCGCTAGCCCCGCCCGAAGAGACGTCGCCCAAGGCTGGGCCCCCCGAACCACATTGGATAATGAGGTTCGATGGCTCCAAGCGCCTCAACGGTGCTGGGGCTGGAGTCGTACTCGTCAGCCCCGAAGGGAAGATATTGGAGTACGCCGACCACCTCGACTTCAATGCAACCAACAACAAGCCGGAGTACGAAGCACTCCTTCTCGGACTCCGGTTGGCTAAGGCCATGGGTGTTCGATGCCTTCTCATCCAAGGTGACTCCGAGCTGCTGATAAACCAAATGGACAAGTCATATCAATGCCTTGATAAAAGGATGAAGAAGTATAGTAAAGAAGTTCGCAAGATGGAACGGTACTTCCTGGGCATGGAGCTGCGACGCATCCCACGAGGAGAAAATCACCTCGCCGACAGATTGGCCCGAACGGCCGATTCCAAGGAACCTCTGCCACCTGGCGCATTCTTCGAGGTGATCCGTGCCCCATCCATAGGAGAAGAAGCCGATGACTCTAATGAAACTTCGAAGACCAGCATGGTCATCGATAATCCACCCTCTTTGATGACGCCAATTATCCGCGCCTTGAAAGGAGAGGTGGATGAGGAGGCGGAAGGCCTAAGCGCTAAAACTTTGCTTGCAAAAGCAAAAATGTACGTCCTCCTCGATGGCATCCTTTACAAGAAGGGTGTGGCCGCGCTACTCAAGTGCATAACCCCCGACAAGGGGGCTGAGCTCATCCAGGAGATCCACTCCGGAGTGTGCGGCCATCATCTCGCGGCAAGAGCCACCGCGGCGAAGGCCTTACGACAGGAATTCTATTGGCCCACCATGGTGCAAGACGCAATCACAATATTGTGAAAATGCGAAGCTTGCCAAAAAATGGCTAAGTCAATCCACGCGCCGGTGACGACCCTGAAGAATATCCCAATAACTTGGCCATTTGCACGCTGCGGAATGGACCTTCTCGGGTCTTTCCCGCATGCATCGGGGGCAGCAAATACTACATGGTGACGATTGATTACTTTTCCAAATGGATAGAAGCTGCGCCACAAGGCAATATCACATCACAGGCCATCCAGAATTTTTTCTGGGAAAACATCATATGTCGATATGTTGTCCCACGAGAGCTAACCGTGGACAACGGCAAACAGTTCGACTGTGCGGAATTCATTAAATTCTATGAATGCCTCGAGATCAAACTGCACTTCGCATCCGTGGCCTACCCCAAGAGCAACGGCGCATGCGAAAGCAAGGCAAGAGGAGCATGGGGGAACGAACTCGCCAGCGTGGTTTGGGGCATACGCACCTCCGTAAGCCGTTCCACGGGCCGAACACCATTCTCTTTGGTGTATGGCGCCGAAGTAGTTCTTCCCGCCGAGGTAGAATTCCGCTCACCTCGGGTCGAAAGACTCCAAGAAGCTACTCCACTCGCCTTCATCGAAAATGAAGAGCATCACAAGACGGCCATTGATCTTGTGGAAGAAGCTCGTGACAAAGCCCTCATGAGGCACGCCATCTATGAGCAGAGCGCCGCACGCTTCTACAACACGAGGGTGCGGGAACGAGCTTTCTCCCAAGGAGACCTCGTGTTGAAAAAGCACGTCGACCCAAAACTCTAGTGCAAGCTCGACCCTAAATGGGAGGGACCATACCGCATCGCCGCGGTGTTGGGCAATGGTGCATACCACCCCGAGAACATGGAAGGCAAAAACCTCGTCCATGCCTGGAACGGCGACAAACTCCGGCGTTTCTACACCTAAGGAGAGGAACCTCAAGGACGCCCCTCGCCGCTCCTGAAAGAAGATTATCAGCGCCCAACCGGCCACTTCCCTACGAAACTCAGGGATCGTAAGCGCCAACGAGGCCACGTCTACATAAGGCTTGTAAGTGCCCATCGGGCCATACCTTAAGACAAGCAAGCGAGGGATCAATAAAAACGAGTCCTTGATAAGAGTGACACGAGACACTCATACAACCCACCGTCGTAAAGGGAACCCCGTCGAGCGGCAATGTCACGAAGGAACGATCCCCAAAACCGAGCCGCTGCCCCAGTGCCACTCACCAAGGGACGCCAAAAGGCCTATGTTGGCCCAGGCATCACCTAAAAATGTCTTCGGAAATAAGTCGCCACCGGCGACCCGTTCCTTGGTGGATCCTAGCGTGCCTCGAGGCCATCCGCCAAGTAGAACCAAGTCCCCTGAGGGCCGGAAGCTCCTTAAAACGCATTTAAGGAGAACCGCAAATAAGCGAGTTATGCATGAGCTTACTTACCTCGGAGAACCATGCTACTCGCGTGCGAGACGTCGCGCACGGGCCTGCATGATAGTAACCGAGTTAAGGCTCCATAATAATCACGGGAAAGCATAGCTTCCTGAAGTCCGCATGAATTTTTCCGAACGGTAGGTCGAAATGTCCGGATCACTACCAGCGTATCGATAGCGACCCCCACAAGGGTACTAGGATACATGGCTCGTAACCATGGCCTAAGGCACCGAAGCCAAGTCGTATCCCAACGGCGACAGCAATTGATTATGCAAAAGTATGATCATAGCGAATGATCGTGTGCTGTATAAACTGAGGAAATATAGTACATCGCCAAGAAGGAAATATAGTACTCCAAAGAACACATGTTGAGCCAGGTTAGCATTTCCGATAATGTTGACTACATGGTGAAAACGCAAGAAAATACATGCCGAGCTAAGTTGACATTTCCGACAATGTTGACTACATAGCAAAGCATGAAACACATCAAAAAAGCCGCCTTACAACCTCTATGTCTAAGCCTAGAACATGCAAGTCATGAGGCTATGTCATAGGTGGATATGCAACATTGCATAAGTAAGCAGCTGGGGTACCTTGTCGCCTCGAAAGGCAACAAGACTCAAGCTCCACCGTCGCTCTCCTGAAGAGCGGGCTCAAGGCAACGCACGAAGCGTCGAGCCAGAGCACGAACAGGAGCTCCCTGGTCCACCAGAAACTTCTTCGCCCCGTGAGTCATCTCACCCTCAAGTCCACTCGTCCCGGCAACGCCGTCCAGGACAGCCACGACTGCCGACGAAACAAGTCGAGCACCCGTATTCAGAAGGCACCTCTTTATAGCGGGCTCAGGGAGCTCCACCTGTGAAGTAAGCACCCTACTCGCCTCATCCGTCGTACGACACAAGGGAAGATCTGGCTGAGGGGAGCCCTTCAAACAGAGTATCATCTCTCGAATCTCCAAAGCCTGGGCGAGCAGGAGCGAGACCACCTCCGGACGGCCATCCGAGGGGGCGCGAGCACGAGGGGCGAATACCGGTCCGAACCCGGCATCCTCCGACTCCGCCCTGAGGGAGGCGACTCCGCTCGAGCGTGCTCCACGTTGAGGCTGGCCACCACCAAGTCCTCCTCGGCATGACGGGTCTTCGCGATCGCATCCTTCTGGCCCTCCTCGGCAAGGTGAGCCCTCGCCTCCATGGCCGCAAGCTTCGCCGACACCCGAGAAAGCTCAGTCTCGACGGCCTCCCGCAGCGTCCTCTCCGAAGACAACTCACTCAAGGCAAGGGTGGCCTTCGAGGTCTCAGCGTCCAAGGCCGCCGAAAGCACCCCAACCTGAGCCTTGAGAGCGGGAAGAGTGCCCACGGCCTCAACCAAGCCTCTCACCTGGCAAAAGAAGAGAAATCATGAGCGCTAACCGACAAAATAGACCTAGCAAGAAGGGAGACGAGGAAAGCGGACTCAAAAGCTCCAACGCCTCGAGAGCATCAAACGCCGCAGGCCCCGTACCTAAAAAAGACAAGAGAACCCCGTTAGAACATTCCCGAAAGGGAATTAAAACGCTCAACACACGTGCACTCACTGGTGGCAGGAAGCTCCTCCTCGACAGGCCCACGAGCCAAAGAGAACACCGGGACACCCGCGCCGCTGGCTTCCGAGGAGGTATCCACCACAAGCTGAAGCCCGGTCCTCTGGGCGAAAACCGCACGCTCGTGAGGCGACAGAGGCAGGATCTTCTCAATGTCGATTTTCCCGGCTAGGTGCATGTCCATGGACTCTCTCAAGGGAGACCTCGACTCAGCTACGTCGGCTAGGTCAAGAGAAGGAGCCTTCCTCTTGTGTGAACTCAGAGGACGAGGGATCTTGGGCATTGGGGCCACTGGCACACCCAACCCAAGCACAACCTGAGGCTTCACCTTCCCACAAGCATCTCTAAGGTGAGAACCAACGGCGATCATCGACGGAGTCGCAAGGCGAGAGTACCACTCTCCGTCCTTGATGAGCTTCCCGCACTTGGGATCCGGGTGCATCGGTACTGAGTCGTTGAAGCACGCCGCCACGACGTTGTGGCATCCTCCCTCGTTGATGGTATCGACGTAGGCACAGTGCTCCACCGAGTTGTACGGCCCAACCATCTGGGAAGCCCACTCGGCCGCCTTCTCTCGAGAGAAAGCCGCTGAAAAACAAGCACAAGCACTAACTAGGGTTAGTATCAAGCAAAGAAAAATACTTGAAGCAACGACTCAAGTGTCACGAAACTCACGCTTAGCCGCACCGCGTGGGTGATGAAAGGCCAAGGGGATCCCCGACTCCACCTGTGGCCGCGCCCTCATCATGAAGCGGCCCGCCGTCACCATCTCCTCGAAAAGGTCGCGGAAGCTATGCTCCGAACGAGCCGACTTGATCCCGACAAGCTCCCACTCCTCGACCAAGGACGTGCCCATGGGACGGACGACATCCCGAAGCTCCCCAGGCCCAGAGTGTCGAGGGAGCCTACCGGAGTGACGCAAGCTCGTCTCCGAAACGTCGAGGAAGAACCACTGCGAGTCCCACCCGTCGAACAAACGCACCGCGCTCTTGGCCAGCATCAAGGGGAAATCGTCGTGGAAGCTGGGACGGAGCCTCACGGTGACCGACCCAAAGGCACTCCAAGTACTCTTGTCGGGGGTGCGGCGCTCCTCCACGTGGACGGTGAACAGCAACAAGAACAACCTCATGGTAGGAGGCTCCCTCAAGGCGGTCTCACGAAGCCACCTGAACACGTTCAAACGCAGGATCGCCGAAGGGAGCAACTGCGCCAACCCGATACCATAGGTCCAGGAACTCCAGCAGGAACGAGTGTACGGGCAGGCACAGTCCGGCATGAAACCAGCTGTTGAACACAACAATGTGCCCTCGACGCCTCTGCGGCTCCAGTCGAAGCTCACCCTCGTCAGGAAGCGAGGCAAGGCCCTTGCGGAAGTAGCCCGCCTCCACAAGGTCCGACAAGTCCTTCTCGGTCGTCACTGACGCCGGAAGGATGACGGGAACCCGTCCCGGTGCAGCCGGGTACGGCTCAGGCCGAGGTCCTCTCTCCGAGCGTCTGACCTTCTTCGACCTCCGTGGCTTGCCCCCCGACGTCCGTGCCTCGGCTCCGCTCCCATGGGAAGCCTCCCTCTCGACGCTCCCGACGGTGCCATCTCGACGCTCCACATCAGATCCCACCATCTCGCCTACAAAAAGATGCAAAAAATTAGTACAAATTGCAAAAATTCCTAAGGGAGCAACTAGGGAAAATCTACGTTGCAAAGCTCAACCGCCGAACGGGTAAAAAAAAATGGAAAGAGAGGCAGCGCGCCACGCCCTCCCGCGGCCTGGCTCCTCTTCGGCCCGCTCGTACAAAGGAAAGCGGGCCCGTAGCCCCGCTCTCAACCGCCGGCCCACGCGGGAAAGGAAGGAACAGGGGAAGCCTAGTCCGCCCGCCTACTCGCGCCCCGTCAGCCCAAGGATGAGGCCCAAGGCCCCCAATTCTACCGACAGCGCACCTTACAGGTAAAAAAAAGGGGAAGCCAGGCAGCGGCACACGAGGTGCTCAACCAAATGACCGGCATCCCGAGCTTGCCCCGGCTGCGCTCCGCGGACGTCGACACCCTAGCTGTGCCCAACGTATCCTGAGCTCTATCACCCCGCACCTCGCGTGTCCTCGCCGAACATGCCAGACGCTCTGTGTGATGGGTGTGACGCGGCCTTGCCGAGCCCAGCGTGCCACGCACGCACCCCGGTCGCGCCCACGACGGTCCCCGCACCGTTGCATCTTGCACTCGTCGCGGCCGCGCTCGCGCGCATCACGTCTTCACCCTCACCGCTCCTGGAACACGCCCCGGCGCGGCGTCCTGGCCTCACGCTCGTGCCGCTCGGGTCGCACCCGCCAGGTGTTCAACGGAATGACCGAGGCCATCGGCTCCCTACTACACAACCGCGACGCGCCAAGCCCCGCGCTAACGGCGTCCCCCCACAACAAGGAGGGACTCTCGGCCGCGGCTCACCTCGACACGGACACGGGAACACTCGAGCACCACCACGACGTGGCTGAACTGCAAACACCGCCGGCAGCGTTCAAAACCCAGCGCCCGGCGGAAGCTCGACCCCCACGAAGCTCTAACAATCTTCAACACCCGCGGCGGGCTGGGCAACCTCCTGGACGGGCTACGCGCTCCCAAGGAGCTCCTAGTCGTCACCGGTCCTGTCCCGTCTTTCGGGTGCCGACGAGCTCATCTTCGGCACTGAAAGGGGAGGAAATGGGAGTGTGCGTGGCCTCCCAAGTCTCTCGCGGCTCCATTTTATAGGCCAAACGGCCCTCCTCGGTGTCCGGGCCTAGCCACCCACGGGTCGACACGTCACCGGCCATGGACAGGCTTTGTCCAACTCCAAGACAAGAACCAAAGGAGGAAAAGCAAAAAGGAAGCAAAGGTGGGCGCAGGGAGCGGTCGTTTGGTCTCCCAGGACCGGTCCGCGCTGTCCTGGCCGAGCCCTGGGTCGCTGGCGTCACCCCTGGCAGCCATGCCCCCCCCCCCCCCCGACAAAAGAGGAAAGGAGAGCAACACCTTTTCCGCCCGTACGCAGGAAGAAGATGAACCACATCCGTCGGATCTAGGGTTTCGGCACATTCGCGACCGTCCGATCAAAGCCACTTAACCCTGAACCGGTATGCGGGCCGGTCGGGTCGGGTGGGCCTCGGCCCAGTTAGCAACCGTTAAAAAAAAGAGGAGGAGCCTCACGGGCCTGGTCGGACATGGTCCGCGCACTCGGGAAGGCCCGCAAGGCCGAGTTCGCCCAAACGCACGTCCGCGCGCCCACGGAGAGGACTTTTTGCAGAAAAGGCCCTCAGGACACGGAAAATCACGAGCGGCCCCTTGGCGGCCTGAAAATTTCGTGCCGGGGTCCTCAGAAAGCCAGAAATTCACAACAAAACCTCAGCAGCTTCATCATCCTGCGAAAGAAGTCCCCCGATCTCCAAACTTCGCAAGAAGACCTCCGTGGCCTTGGTTTTTCACAAGACCTCGAAATGTCTGTTTCTTCAGAAATAGACTTCACGACCGGTGAAGCCTCGCGAAGGAACCCACCTGGGTTTGGTTTCTCATCGAGAAACTAGCCTAGCCAGTGGTTCTCCACGCAAAAGATTCTAAGGCCCTAATTTTCTGCTGGAAAAATTCCTAGGAGCCCTTGCGATGTGTCAAAATTCACAAAGCCGCAAATTTTGTGCAACAAGCCCACCTAGGTCTATCTTCCTCCTCGAGGAAGGTTACCTAGCTGGTGGCTCCCCAACGCAACATCTCCAAGGTCACTCCCGAAACTACGAGTATCTCACAAGGCAGCCCACCTAGGCCCAGTTTCCTCGTGAAACCTACCTAGCCGGTGGCTCGCCCCAAGGAGAGCTACGCTCCAGGTGTCGGAAGAAGAATCTCAGCGTGCCATCAACGTTGAAGTTGACCCGAAGGCATTCCCAATGCCTCCGGCTCAAGGGGGCTACTGTTGTAATATAATAAAATCCTTACATGGGCCGGGCCACAATTCTACGTGGCGACGACCAAGTCAACTAATCCCAAAGACCGATCAACTTGCCAACAAGGCATAGCCATGCCAACTAGGCGCCGGTCAAAGAAGTCAACGAGTCAAGCCTCCCATGCCATGGTCAAAGGAGAAGGGGAGCTTGAGTAGGAGCCAAGAAAGGTGTAGGGATGAGTTTACCACTTTGGCCTCATTTTTCCTCTCCCTCAAGGGTAGCTATGGTCTTTTGTCATGGACCCCTAGGCTATAAATACCCCCCATGGGATATGTATCATTCACTCTCCATTAGAATAAGATCAAAGGGGAGAGTGCTAGAGCCACCTAAGGAGCCCGCTCTCGAGTGCTTGGGTTGAGCCTAGTCTCGACCTCGGGGACGCGACTTAGGAAGCCTAGTTTCGAGGTTCCGGGCCGTCTAGTACGACCTCGACTCGAAGTAGAGGGATCGTGTTAGTCTCGAGGGTATTTCTACCTCGCTACTTGGGAAGACAAGTTCGGCCCAAGTTCGAGGCGGTCCCTAGAGATCTCTCGCCATAAGTGATTTGGGAAGACGAGTTTGGCCCAAACACGCGGCTAACGACCCCCACGAAGCCTCTCCTAACATAGGACTAATTCGTACCCGTAGGGTCGACCGAACCTATTCAAAAAATATCGACGTGTCAACTTGTCCAAATGTACGGCAACCTTCGCTATAAGGCCGGCGTACACCCCTACATACTATTCTCGCATTTGTGCCATCGAGCATTGGCACCCCATACTCCTGTTGTTTTCTAGAACAACAACAGGAACAAATGATAATAATATGATTCAATTAAAAGAAATATGAATATTGTAGGACAAAACGAATTTATCATTCATAACACCTATGCTTATGCAGCAAAACAATATATATGAGTAATTTTGATGTACGTGTGCATCAAAATATGCTTATTTGCCAGATCTTAGGAAGATTGACATACATGTATGAAAATATGTGTACTTGGTGAAATATTTATATAGGTGAAGGTGAAAAATCCTAGGTATCAAAATATTAAATTTAAAAAACCCACCAAAATGGATTGCTTGTGGTCTACAACACATGATGTGAATGGTACAACAAAACAACACATTGAGAGTTAAGATTTCAATTTGCCACCGCATTGCAAATTTTATGCGAAAAACATCTACGATCGAGGCAGCTCGTACTAATTGCACTGATCATTCGCTAAGGGCGTCTCAATGTCAGTTCTGAAAGCGGCGCCCACTATCCAGGCAGTGGGGGCTAGGGCTGGCTAACGAGCATGCTCGTTCCGTTAAGAGCTCGGTTCGTTAAGAGCTCGGATCGTTAAGATCGTTATCGTTAACGATCTGAGACCATTGTTCGGTTCGGTTCGTTAACAGCTCGCGAGCGCTCGTTAAACACGTTAAAAACTCGTTAAGAAAAATATAT